>NW_027225573.1:4657500-5024737 GCF_038994185.2 Dermacentor albipictus | reverse complement strand
ACGCCTGTACGTATCCAGCTTTTCTGGACATGAGGGTTTAGTTCGCGTGAGTGCCACCACGTGGCGTACTAACCTTAAACTTTTCAAACTTCCCGCGGTGACGCGTGATGACGTCAACAACAACAAAAAAGCTATCCCTGTGCATTGAACTTCGCCACAATGCTTGTCCCGCCGGTGTTATCAGTGTTCTTGATCAAGCGTATTCGCTCGTCGCCTAGAAATTACTCGTCATCCTAAGAGCGTTTAGTCGCGACGAGCAATGGTTGACTCTGGGCTTTTGATGCGGTTCTTTTTTTTTCTTTTTTTCTTTTCCTTTTCTTTTTCTTTTTTTTTCATTCTACGGAGTAAAGCTAGCCTAATCGTCAGAAGTACTTCGGGGCAGCCTTTCTTCAGTCGGCACACATTGTTAACGTCCGAACATCGCACAGCGTCTACTAGAGACGCCGTCGTGGACGGATTTTGATTTTCCACTATCGAATTCGTTAAGGTGCACACAATTATTTCACTAACGACATTGTAATGCGCACTCATGGGCCACCGCCGCAGCTGCAAATCTATATGTGCTTAAGCATTAAGACATATACATAGATAAGTTGGTTTTTCACCTTAACACAAAAGTCACGATACAAAAGTTGAGCAAACTGTCCCTGTGTCGTCGCAGAGTGTGAGACCGGGCTAGTTGGTATTCCTTGCTAAAGTGACTAGCGCAAGAGTGGACACGGGACACTAGAGGCGACAAGGATAAGCGCAAATATCCAACTGGGCTCTTGTCCTTGTAGCGTCTTTAGTGTTCCCTGTCCATTCTTGTACTAGTCACTTCAGTTTGTGTCGTTGTCCGTTAGCATGCTATAGCCGAAGCTGTTCGCAATATTACGTCTCCATTTACTGGCCACCAGGCCAGGTACACCATTGGGTACGACATATACAGTACTTGCAGTTGGTTTCCAAAGTAGTCTCCTATGGTGGTTGTCCACGTGCGTGAAGCAAGAACGATATTTAAAATTATTGTGCAGTAATATATGCGGGATTTGTGTGTTCTCCACATTCTCTACCATGTTGCCGTTCCGCCTTTATTATATAGCCGCAATGTAGACTAGCAGCTATCGAACGCCATAAAGGCTATCCACATACTCAAAGACCTCGCGCACAGCTCCTGACGCTTAATTGTATTCAAGAGTTGTGCGACTGCCCAGGACATCCTTAACGAATGTTACATAACACATTATGAGGTTTTACTTGCCAAAACCACGATTTCATTAGGAGGCACACCGTAGTGGAGGATTCGAGAATAATTTAGACCACTTGGGATTCTTTAACGTGTACCTAACCCTAAGTACACGGGTTTTCGCATTTCACACCCATTGAAATACCGCTGCCGTGGTTGGGATTCGATCTCGAGACCTCGTGATTAGCAGCCGAACCCAATAAAAGCTAAGCAACTACGGAGGGGAAGGAATGTTGGCAGTAGGAGGAAGGTGACAGCCGGAAGGTGAGGCAATTTGTTCCAATCCTCATTGCGCGAAAATCGGTACCATCTGTCGAAGAATGACACCGTAGAATGCACTGTATTCAATGAGTGAAAACATTATGCGAATCCTATGTATGTGCGAATCGATGTAAGCAAAGCTTTCTGCGTTTGTTGTCATTGTCATGCGTAATCTCCACAGTGTAGACAGGCACTCTCTAATGAAATGCTGTCAATGTCTGCCTGATTACACCTGCCATTGTGATGCAAATAAACGGGCGCCTTCAACTCTTTTTCTCAGAAATAAATGCTGAATGAAATGCTGACGTGATCCTAAACAAGATCAACAAGCGCCGTAGTGCTCGATCTTACGACGCCCATATTCGTAAGCTTATATTCGTGATGTTTTTTTTTTGGCGGGGGGGGGGGCGCTGTGCTCTTGTATCCTAGAAATGTCCCTCGGACGTCTCTGATGTGCTCGTTTTTATTCTCAAGTACGCAATGAAAACTCTCATCCCTGCAAGTTCATGATGTATTGGTGGCAGGCCACCATGGCGTGGCGCGCAAGTATGACCACGCTGATTCGTTTGGGTTGACATATACCATTTTGTGCGTCATACTTCACCACATTCATTTTTCAAACTATGCCAGAGCTCGAAAAGGGCGGCCAACTCACTACGTCCCTTTCCTCTGTTTACTTCCGCAAAATGTGTGTTTATCGCTGTGGTTACCAAATACGCCCAGCGGTATGTTACGACACAAGCCTTTCTGGCGGCTGAGCAACTGAAGTCGCAGGCTTTATTCAACATGGCGTCGACGTTCAATATGGCTATTCTCAATTACTTTTCGCGGACTTCGCTCATCACCTTCTCTCCAGTGTCATCTCTTACGCTACTCGCTCCTGCTAGACACAACACAAACACGCAACGACCTTAATGAAGTATTAATTACACGCTAGTTGACACACTGTCGACGAATATTTCCGCTGAGCACCGGGGTTGGAGCGTTGTCCTGTTTATGGTGACATTATCCGTCTACAGCCTCGCTCAACAACACCGCTCGTTACTCATCACGTTTTTTTTTTGTCGGCAAGAGTATAGTGTATTTCCTCTGAATGTGCTTTCGGCTTTAGGCGTGACCTTGCACGCCCGCTTATTCTGTTACGTTGACGGCGACCGTTGTCGTCAGGATGGCACCTCATTCTGAGCTTCGCAGTCACCAGAGAGCACAGAAAGCTGTCTTCACATACAAACCACCGAGATTCGAGCCCATCTCCCAAATTCTCCATCTTGCATTTGGGAAATGGGCACGCTATATCCATTACGCTACCACCTGCCTCCACCAATTTCTGTTTATCTATCTGCCTGGAGCAATTGCCAGACTTGTTCGCCAGGCTAAACCCGCCTGCTGCTACAATTCACCACCACCACCACCACCACCATACCACTTCACGTTTTTGCCGCAGACGCAGGCAGAATGGATGCAGAAACGAAAAAAAAGTAAAGATTGCTTTAGCGGCCAGCTGACACATAACCTTAACTTTGGCAGGTTATTCTCAGTGGAGCGCATGTAGGCTTGCGGCTGTGTGCAGATTGTGGGTCGCCTTAGCTTTATTGTAAATTTGATTTCACCGACTCTCTTCAGCTAGAACTCAAATGCCGGACAAAAATGATACCTACCGTTGAATCTTTTTTTTCTTGTTATCTTGGTTTCAACCAAAAACGCTGATTTACATAAATAGTGATCTTTTTAAGAAATGGCATAAGGATACTACATTTCGGGTCATGTCGTTGTGTCAGTACGGGCCGGCACCACGTATCGACGAAAGGGCATCACAATGCCGATGCACGCGGCAGGTTACTGAATGAAGAAAACAGGAAGCGATTGTTTTTCAGTTCTCGCAACATATTGTAACAGATACGAAAGGCACGGACAAGAAGAGAACAAAGAGAGGACGAAGAAAACGAGGAGTTAGAGAGGCCGGGCTGCGCTACGATCACGCTACCATCATCGTCGAATTCTCCTGTAAATAAAACCATTTCTTCGCAACTCCTCGTAACAGTTGTGGTGAAAGGTGCTGCGTAATCGACACCCGAAGACGGAGGCTGAACCACAAGTTCTTCGATGGAGCCGTCGCCTTGCTGGACTCCCACCGAATTCACCGGAGCTGAACATGTCCCACGACGCAGAAGAACAACGGCCCATTCCAACTGCGGCCCCGACAAGTTCTGTTCTGCAGCTGAGAGATGCGCGTCCCTTCGCCGGAAGATCGGACGAAGACGTCGAGGAATGGCTCATCCATTATCACCGGGTGAGTGCCGCCAAAAGGTGGAACAGCGCTTCTCAGCTTTCGAACGTCGTGTTCTTTCTAACGGATACTGCGTTGGTGTGGTTCGACAACCACGAGGAAACATTCATAACATGGGGAAGATTTGTTTCCGAAATCAAAGAGCGATTCGGTGACTCCGCGACGAAAAAGAAAAGGGCAGAACAGACGCTACTGCAACGTGCGCAAGTACCAGGTGAAACCTGCACGACCTACATTGAGGCAGTAATAAAGCTGTGTAGGATGGTGGACTCTGGAATGTCCGACGAAGACAAAGTCGGGCACATCGTAAAAGGAATTGCCGAGGATGTTTACAATTTCCTCATTGCAAAAGACAGCCTGGCTTCCGTCGCTGACATCATTCGGCACTGTCGTACTTTCGAGCAACTAAAGACGAGGTGCATAACGCCGAAGTTTGGCAGGCTAGCCAATGTAACGACAGTTGCAAGCGTGGACAGAAACCAGCCCCTTGATCTTGAATCAACGATCCGGCAAATAGTTCGGGAAGAACTCAGCCTGCACGCGCAAGTGACACATCCAGGCACTCATAGCTTCCGCCTACCACCAGATTTTGAGCTAAACGTGGCATCCTTCTCCCCGTATCCTGCGGCAAGGGGCACTGAGGATTATGAACTCGCGCCCCGACAGCAGTCACGTCTCTACGACAGGAGCCCTACTTATGACGCTCGGCCACAGCGAGAGCAGCCGCGTTTTTACCCCCGAGGCCCTGCGATTTCTGTCAGGCCACGACAAGAACAGCACCGACCCTACTACCGCGACGCGACTTATGAAAGATATAATGCATTTCAGCAAGCAGCAGAGACACGTTATCCACACGACCACGAACTTTCTCGCCGCCCGCAGCCGTCTACCATTCGTTTCGAGGAAGACGCTGTGAACCGCGACCCTCCCGTGTGCTACAACTGTGGTTCCACAGGCCATAAAGTTCGGTATTGTCGCCAAGCCCGTCAATCACGTAGGACACCATCGATGTTCTCGCCACCCAGAACCTGTACTTCATATGACCTGCGGACGACCGATTTGCTTCCAAGGGATCACTTCTCACACGAGACCAGACGCAGTGATTCGCCAGCATCTGAGCGGAGTTTGACGCCACCAAATAGCCGTCCCCGTCGCTCTGCGTCCCCTCGGCGCCGTTCTTCCTCACCGCCCCCGGGAAACTAGCATCCGCGGCCAATGGATGTGTGGTCGCCGGACGGTCTTTGCAAGAAATACCGCTGCCTGTTGTGATGTTCAAAAACATAGTGAATGTCTCGATTGACGGAATACCGACCATGTCGTTAGTTGATACTGGGGCGACTGTGTCTGTGATGAGCCTCGCTTTCAAAAACTGGCTAGGCCAGAAAGTTATGTTTTCTTGGAACGACGGTATTACCTTTCGTGGAGTAGGCGGCGAGTGGTTTCATCCCCTTGGTGTTTGTGCTGTGAGTGTTTTGTTGGCTGGGAAAGTGTTTGTGTCGGAATTCCTTGTTCTTCGTTGTTCGCGCGACGTTATTGTTGGTATCAATTTTCTTGAACAGTGCGGCGCTTCCGTGGACTGATGTTGTGGCGAAATCTCATTGAACAAGTTATTTATATCAGCACATTCCGAACAAAGCTTGGGTGGTGAAGACGGGGACACAGACACACTCAGTGTTCTTGATGAAGTGATTGTACCATCGTGGTGCCTGACGGCCGTTCGTGTTTCTACAACTACTGTTGATGCTGATTGTGTTGACCTTGTAGGTAGGCCTCTCCGCATAAACTGTGCTAAAAGAATATACTTGTGCCCTGCTCTGTCGTGTGAATGACGAAAGGAGTCGCCACATTGTGGCGCTGAACGGTTCCGCCACGCCGGTTGTCCTTCCTCGCGGTATGAAAATCACTTTTTTCGATGCAGCCGCATGTAGTTCAATAGCGGCACTAACTACGGACGTCTCTACAGCTTGCTTTCCTTGCGATAATCGCCATTCTGAAGAGCTAATGCTTAGCATGATCAACAAGGCTCTCGGTACATCGGAACGGCAAGCACTGGTACAAGTCCTTGCCAGGCATGAGGCCGCATTCGACTTCACGCATGGAGATGCACCCCTTCATTTACCGTCGTATCGCGTCCTGCGCTCGTCACAGAATAGATACCGGCTCAGCACACCCCATCCGCCAGAAGCCTTACCGAGTGTCATCGTCCGAGCGCAAAGTTATTGCCGAGCAAGTCAAGGAGATGATGAACAAAGGTGTCGTTCAAGAGTCATCTAGTCCATGGGCAGCCCCAGTAATCCTGGTCCGAAAAAAAGATGGCTCCTGGAGATTCTGCGTGGATTACAGACATCTAAACGCAGTGACGAAGAAGGATGTCTATCCACTACCGCGAATCGATGACGTCATTGATTGCTTACACGCTGCTTCTTACTTCTCAACACTTGATTTGCGATCGGGGTACTGGCAAATACCTATGGACCCTGCCGACAAGGAAAAGATCGCTTTCGTGACTCCAGATGGCCTATTCAAATTTAATGTTATGCCTTTTGGCCTTTGCAATGGTCCTGCCACCTTTGAAAGATTCATGGACACAGTACTACGTGGTCTAAAGTGGAAGATATGCATGTGTTACCTCGATGATGTTGTAATCTTTGGCCGCACGTTTCAAGAACATAACGAACGCCTCAGCCTCGCTCTCGACTGCATTGAGAAAGCTGGACTGGTCGTAAACTCAAAAAAGTGTCGGTTCGGCGAACGTCAAACACTGGTCCTGGGACACTTAGTCGACAAGGATGGCGTCAGACCCGATCCTCGTAAGATTGAAGCAGTGAGCTTTTTCAAGCCACCGCAGTCAGCACGAGAACTCCGCTCATTCATTGGCCTATGTTCGTATTTTCATCGTTTTCTTCCCCGGTTTGCCGACATCGTTTACCCGTTGACAAGTATTGTGCGACAAAATGCATCCTTCAATTGGACACCAGAGTGTGACGCATCATTCTCTCAACTGAAGTTTATACTAACGTCAGCACTCCTCTTGCGTCCCTTCGATCCATCTTGCCCGACTGAAGTTCACACTGATGCGAGTGGAATCGGGATAGCAGCGGTGCTTGTACAACGTCACAGTGGTGCAGAACATGTTGTCGCATATGCCAGCCGTTGTCTGAGCAAATCTGAACGCAATTATACGGTTACGGAATAGGAATGCCTGGCAGCCGTTTTCGCCGTACAAAAGTTTCGATGTTATCTTTACGGTAGACCATTCGAGATTATCAACGACCATCATTCTTTATGCTGGCTGGTCGGTTTGCGTGATCCCTCTGGTCGCCTCGCACGTTAGGCGCTGCGCCTCCAGGAATACGACTTTGTGGTATCGTACAAGAGTGGCTGTCGTCACGCTGACGCAGACTGCCTCTCTCGGATTCCTCTTGCGACTACCTACTGCGATGCTGAGGATTTTGACGACTGTCTCGCTGCTGTTACTCCTATGTTCCCTGACGCGGCAGACTTTCAGCGAGAACAACGGGATGATGTTACCCTTGATCCGCTTTTTGTCGCCGCCCGTACTTCTAAAGGCAGCGGTCGCTTTACTGTCCGTGGTAAATTGCTGTTCAAAACTAATTACTCCGGGCATGGAGCGCGTTTTCTGCTTGTTGTCCCCGAGAGTGTCCGCTCCGACGTTCTACGCGCCATGCATGACGATGTGACATCCGGCCATTTCGGCTTCGTACGAACGCTGCACCGCATGCAGGAGCGCTTTTACTGGCCCAAGATGTACGAAACAACCAAGCGCTATGTCGCTAGTTGTGAAACGTGCCAACGTCACAAGCGACCGACCACCGCAGCCCCGGGTCCCCTTCGGCCATTGACACCACCCAGTACGCCGTTCGAGCAAGTAGGCATTGACCTTTTGGGTCCATTCCCGCCATCTAACAACAGGAACCGCTGGATAATTGTCTGCGTAGACCATCTTACACGGTATGCAGAAACTGCAGCCATACCGTATTACACCGCTGCTGGCGTGGCGGCCTTCCTGCTCCGTTCCGTGGTCCTTCGTCATGGCCCACCACGTGTCATCATCAGCGACCGTGGTCGCCAGTTCACGGCTGATGCCATTGAAGAGTTACTTCGTTTGTGAACTTCACAGTTCCGTCATTCCACGCCGTATCATCCGCAGACCAATGGCCTCGTCGAAAGGACAAACAGAACGCTGACTAACATGCTTGCTATGTACGTCTCCTCCAATCATAAGAACTGGGACGACGTGCTGCCCTTCATCATTATGCATATGACACTGCGAAGCACGAAACCACGAACTATAGCCCATTTTATCTCCTGTATGCAAGGTTACTACGAAGCCCTCTGGACACTTTCTTACCCTTCGTTCTGCACAGTGATGATTCTGTGTCGAAGCCTTTGTGTCTCGCCGAAGAAGCGCGTCGAATAGCTCGTCTTCGTACTCTGGCTTCGCAAAGTCATTCGAAAGAGCGATACGACGACCGTCACGTACAAGTATCGCTGCAAAAAGGTGACTTATTCCTCCTTTGGACACCGCAACGCAAGCGTGGACTGTGCCAAAAGTTCTTGTCACAATATTCAGGCCCATTTGTAGTTGTGGACCACCTGAGCGAACTCACTCACGTCATAGCTCGCCTCCTGTGCAATGGTCGGCGATCAAGCAGAACTCAGCTGACTCATATTGCTCGCCTGAAGCCTTTCTACCCTGCTTGTGCATCCTGACTCGCCCCACGGGCTTCGTCTGCTTGCGGGGAAATGTAACAGATACGAAAGGCACGGACAAGAACAGAAGAAAGAGAGGACGAAGAAAACGAGGAGTTAGAGAGGCCGGGCTGCGCTACGATCACGCTACCATCATCGTCCAATTCTTCCATTTCTTCGCAACTTCTCGTAACAATATTGTACACAGAACACAAGGCACCCACCACCATGACATTTTATTTTTGACAACTGCGACACAAAATGGCGGACTGATATACTTCCTAAAGGGGTTTAATTTTATTTTTTCATCGCAGAACCGCAAGCACAGGTTGCGTCGCGCGTATACCGCAGCCACGTACTGTGGCCGCACTCCTTTTCCTCTAACAATGTGGCCCCCGGCGGCTTCACGCGCTCCCGTAGGTGGCGGATTGGACTGTCACTCCAGAAGTTTAAATACACAACCTCTTTGCATAGAAACGACGGCATGATTGTTAACATATTGTTGGCTGGGATATGTTTGGCACGAGGCCCAAGACCCTGTCTTCTAACACGTTCTTATGTTTGCGTTCGCGTCTCTGTCTTGAAGGGACTCACACAATGACATGCTACAATGGTGCTGGCGTTGGGCATATGTAAGGCGAAAAACGCGGTTCTAAATGTCTGTTCACTAACTTGTGCAGTAAACCCATGTTTATAGTATTCGCGCAGTATAGTAGTAGTATAGTAAGAGTCACGAGTATGGCATCCGTAACCGCAAGCGCCACGTTATGGTCGTAACTTGTCGGGACAGCTTAGATGTAATCCACAGACCCTGCCACTAAGGAATACGTGGCTAGGCATGGCTGATGAATAAGTAATTGCGAAGATTTGTTTTCAGTAAAGGTTTGTTACCAAGAACGGTGGGAGCTTATACTGCCTCAAAGGACGGATGCTGGGCTGTGACTCCAATCATTTACTCGGCACATCACACATCTACACTGGAATTCAACTGGTTTCGCCAACTCTTGTTTATATTTTATCGCCTCTAAGCTGCGACTTCGCCTGCCACCCAGGCCCCAGCTTTTCCTCTTTGTCCCCCGCTTCATTCCCAGTCTGCTGAGACGTGCTTCCACTGAGGCTTGCTCCTCCTTTTTCTCAATAAATAAAGGCATTCAACCATGCATGCCTAAGTTACTGCAGAAAATAGCGTGTCTTTATCTCCATAACCACCCTGTCTCTCACCTGGACTCTCCCATCGCAAAACAAAGTTGCTGTGTTCCAAATGGCTGGGCGTCACATATACAATTTTCTAGGAATGGCCAGTAGCACGGCGGGCAATTTTCGGTGGGTGACGAGACATTATATAGAACACCTTCTCTGCCATATCCACACTCAGTGCTCTGCTTCGTGAGCTACTATTAGCCGCTTCTACGATGTACGAAATGAAAGAAACCTAGCTGGGCTGGTCGCGCGCAGCTCTTTTTGGATTCGTGATGCGTCGGTTTAAAATAATAATATTTCTTATCTAAGCCTAAATGACAGCGATATAGGCGAGGTGAGTTACGGTAGCTAGTTGGCTTGGACTAACGACGCTCTTCACGCAGCACTTTCGTCTTATGCGTGTTTGCGAACGGGAATGAAAGACAGGAGGGTAACACGCCTTCCTGAAATGAAACATTCGGAATAACCCTTTGTTTGGTGGTTGGACGTATGTCGAGGGTGCCCAATACGAACAATCTGCAAGTCTGTATCACCTTGCAAAGGGGAACTCAGATGAAACGTTGTCAAACGGATAGGCTTTTAATTATCGTAAGTAGATCTTTATTGGAATTCCTTACCATGAAGTGAAAGCCGACTAATAAGCATTTAAATTTTCTGTGTTATTAAAACATCCTGTTAGTAAAAGGCTGCTGTGCTTTACAGCCCCCTAAATTAAAACGTAAGTTATGGAAAATAAATTGGTGCGGTAAATGTGTAAACGCATATGCAAGAAGAGGCCTAGTCCATTTCCCAGTATTCTCTCAATAAAGATGGAGCACCTCTATACTCTCACGTTGTAGTAACGTCAAGAACAAAACACTTCCAAAAGAGTCAGTCACGAATGTTACTCATTATAAGATGAGCTTGCGCTGGAAAAGAAAATAACACTCAAAGATACCGATGGCTGCGCGCAAAGTGCTTCCTCTGATTCCGATCTACGGATCAAGGCGTCGGTTCGTCAGATTGGAATGCTCCTACATCGCAGCGCAATCTCGGGTCGGCAAATGTGATGGAGAATGTACGCCAGTATTCGCTTCACGCGCGCAATCTGATAAGATAGCGCTCTTTCGCTATTGAATCCGTGCCAACATACTGGATATTAGAAACACATGCAGGCGCATCTTGAGCTAACTGATAACTTTGGAACTATGGTTAGACGCTAAAAAAAGCCCCCCCCCCCCCCTTCTTAAAAGAAAGAATACAGTTGCTTTCAATATTAGCTGAAACATAGTGCTGGTGGTATAAAAAGGGCCCACAACACTGCACAGCGGCGCCGATTGACATACAGGAAATTCAAGAGCGAACCACTTTACAATTACTGGTATTTATCAAACCAGCATATCGTGGTTTAATGTAGCCCTGTATTCCAGGGGCCAGTTCCACCACGGGTACTGTGTCGGAGCTCATATTTCATGTCAGCATTATTTGTCACAAAATCAAAGCATTTTTTCTTTAGATCCTAACATTAGACAGCCAAAATACATGCAGCGAAACCCTCACCTTAATACTTCAGTACTTTTCGTTCTAGCGTACATATCCGTGCTGATCCAAATGTTACAAAGTGCTGAAAATGTACCGAATGCTTTCCTCCAGGAAGCTGCTTTTATTCCTTATGGTGCCAGGAAACCGAGTCCGATGCCACCAACGCTCAGAAACCTAATCGGGAGCGCGCACAATGTTCTCGCACACCTTGTGGGATGTACCGTAGCGCTGAGGTGCTTCTTGTATAATGTATGAGAATCGGTTGTAAAGACAGACGTGCAAGGTTGGGTCATGTGCTTAAGCTCATGAAGTTGATTTGTGCCAAGATAACCTGTCCAAACTTTCACACTTACTTTATAAGAAGTCTACAGCACCATCAATATGCCGGCTGCTTTTAACTGCACGAAACAAAACTATTCGAACGATGCAAACAATGTTAACATCATTTTATCATTCAAGTGTTCAGATTGGTAACCTCTAGATGCGGAGTAAGTTGAGAAGTTGTTTGCGTAATTAACAAAGCTACGTTAATAAAATTTTCAGTAATGGTTTTTACGTGGTTAAAGAAAATGAGCAGTCTGGAGCCCGTCCTCGAGATTAAGCAGCCAAGCGAACAAATTTCGACTAAGTATGCTTCTGTAAGAGCAATGCGAACGAAAATTTTCCAAGTAAACACTCTTGGAAGACGTAACTGACGCAGAAGAAGAGCATCTGTAAAGTCAAAGAAAGAACAGCACTTCACGACGGGACACACACAGGGGGAACCACACACAAACTGCGCTAACATTAAGCGCTGTTCTTTATGTGATAATGAAGCAACTAGCCCGTCAGTCATTCCTTCCAAACCTGTAAAGTCAACCTGACCACATCTAGCCTTTTGTGATGCTGTCGTCAATAGTATGGCCCCGTGAACATGTTCCCCATGGTCACATAGTCGCGTTCCATTTTTATTCACGCTGCTTTCTCGAAGGCAAGCATTTTAAAGTTTTAGTGTCAATACGGCAGTGAACGTGTGCCGCCGAAAGCTTGCTTGGTCGCAGAAGCGATGCATGACGGAATGATGGGGCAGATTTAGCGTGTCGTCGGCATCAAGACAGTGCACTGCCGCCGAGGGAAGGAAGATAACGAAAGTGAGCAGCTTGGTAGCTGCTCAGGGAGCCGTGCCGATGGTGGCGGTGCCATCATGACAAAATCTGACGCGGCGATATTGACGGCTGAGGCGATTTTTTTTTCTTTTATTACTTTTTTTTACAACGAAGTCGTAAAGAGTATGCTTTAACTCGGTCCCAACTCCGACGTGGCCTATTCACATAAATGTAAAACGCCGAAACGATTTTGTGTGATAACCCCTGTGCCGATTTTAATAAATTTTGCTGGATTCGGGCGAGAAAGGTAAATTCTAGTGACTATTAGAAGCGGAATTTCTATGTAGGGCTTGAATTCTGGTAAAAGATTTCCAAAAATTCGAAAGGACGAAAAATACAGAAGCACGAAGTTTACAAATTAATAACTCCACATCAAGAACTGATATCGCGGTTATGTAAACAGAATCCTTTAGACAATTCAAAGCGGACAAATCCAATATGCCGATTTATATCTTACGTGAAATCGTTACGCTGTGAAAAAGGGTTGTGGAAAAGCTGTATTTCCACATTACTAAATTTTTTTAGATTCATGCGTAATATATCAATTTTGTCCGCTTTAGATGTGCTGTTAGATGCAATGTACATAATTGTGATATCTGTTTTGATTGCCGAAAGACAGAGTTGTAAAGTTGGTTTCGTTTTCTGAAAATTTGTGATTTTTGCCAATTCTGAATAAACAAATTATGACCTAAATAAAAGATTCTAAACCAACAGTCACTAGATTTTAAGTATTTCTTTTAAGTGCAACAAACATTGTAAAATTTGATGCAGTGGTTGTGGAGGAAAACGAATTCTCCTTTTACATGTATTTATATATATGACCACCAGAGCTAAAGGTTCCTCATAAGGGCTACTTTCCCCACTATCGCGTCCGCGTATAGAGCTAAATCCCGAAGATAGCGTAATACCGGCCTGACCCGCAGCAGAGGTGCAGCAAACGTTCAGCTCTCCCCATACGTGGGCTGATCCCGAATGTAACGCCATGCCAGGCCGACCAGCGGCGGAGGAGAAGCAGGCATTAAGCACTCCCCATACGTGGGCCGATCCCGAAGACAGTGCAACGCGGTGCCGACATACGGCGGAGGTGCAGTTCGCCATTAAGGGGCCCACATACACAGCTTTGCTGGTCATCTTTCTTCACAGAGTGGGAGGGCACTGAGATTTTTTACTTATCAAACATCAGGTCATCGACGGCGAAACTAGGGACACCAAAGCCGTCCTCGGGCTCCACCTAGAAAGCGCCTTCGACAAAGTTACGCACTCTGCCATCCTCGCGCAGGTATCGCATCTAAACCTAGGCGAGAGGTCGTACGAATATTTCAAAGGCTTCCTCACCGGCAGATGGCGGAGCTCAGACCCGGCGACCTGAAGACTGACGAGAAGACATTAGGGAGCCAGGGCACTTCCCAAGGCTCCGTCATCTCACCCATGCTATTTAATCTTGTTATGATTCAAGTTGCCAAAAGACTATGCCAGCTTGAAGGACTGAAGCACATGATATACGCGGACGACATTACGCTGTGGGTGAAAGGGGGCAGTGATGCCCGCACAAAATCCACGCCACAGACGGCAGTCGACACGATCGAAGAAAGCTTGGAAGGTACGGGACTGCGTTGCTCCCCAAGTAAGTTGGAGCTCCTGCTTTACCAACCGATCAAAGCGCACAGAGTCAAGAAGCAAAGGAAACACGAAAAGATCGAGATCCGCACCAGGGATGGTAACACAATACCGACGGTCAGCAAGATCGGTCAGCAAGATAGACGGTCAGCAAGATGACGATCGAAGCGCTCGGTAGGAACGGAGACACCAACACCCGCATCATGGGTAAGGCGTCCAATGCCAGCAGACTCCTCAAGCGCGTTACCACCAAGAAAGGAGTCATGAAGGAGGAAAACTTCATCAGGCTTATACACTCCTTCGTACTCTGCCAGTGTACGTGGCAGCCTTCCACAAGTGGGTGAAAAGCGAAAAGAACAAGCTAGACATCCTAATCCGGAGGGCTTACAAGACACCCCTCGGTCTACCTGAAACTATCAACACGAAATGTCTCCTCCAGCTGGGCATACACAACACGCTCAACGAGATCATCAAAGCGCAAAGAGCCGCTCAGTTGGAAAGATTGTCTTCAACAAAGGCCGGCAGAAAGATCCTGTGCAGTCTAGGCATCGGTTATCAGGAACAGCAGGGACCAAAATGCCCCGTCCCCGACCACGTACGATGAAACGTGCGGGTTGATCCTTTGCCGAAGAGCATGCACCCGGAATTCAACGAAGGCAGAAGACGCGCTATAGCCAAGGCACTGACGGACCTGCACGCGGAAGACACCGGTGCCAGATACGTGGATGCAGCCGAATATGCCGGCCGCAACTGCTTCGCGATCGCGGTGGTCGACTCCATGCGGGCGACTGCCAGCACATCGAGCAAGCAAGTGGAGGAAGCAGAAGAAATAGCCATCGCCGTGGCCATCGTAGCCCGAGAATGCCACATGATCCTCAGCGACTCCAGGCAGGCGGTGAAGAACTACGCCAAAGGAACAATTGCCCCAACGTCGGCACGCGTCCTGCTCCGACAGGCATACCGCGACAAGAGGACTCGAATCAAGTGGTTCCCGGAGCATGCAGGACAAGCGTCGGAGAAGCATGCCAATCGCAACGAAACGGCACACGCCCGAGCGCGAGGATTAACCGACCGCGCTCAAGGCAATGGCTGCCCGCTGTGTTTCAGCGCCAAAGACCGGATGACCACCTATAACGAACTGACCAAGGCTTTCGGCTGGCCCGTAGACTTCTCCCGCCGCCCTGCAAAAGGCTCAGCAGGTCGCAGGCCGTGCTGTTCAGGTAACTACAAACGAGAACACCTCCAAGCCCGGCGCTATTGCATAGGATGTACCCAGAATCGCACCCCCATGACAAGTGCAGAGCGTGCTGCAGGGAGAAGGCCACATTGGAGCACATGCTATGGAATTGCTCCAAACATCCAAGCCAAGCTAACTCAGGACATATACCACCGCAGCTTGAGGAAGCAACGTGGAGCGAAGACCAAGAAAAACAACTACAGGCCGTCCAGCAGGTCATCGAGGCGATGGCTAGGCAGGAGCCTGGTGAGCCGGCAACGGCGAGCGGGGATCCTCGCAGAGCACCCGCTATAAGAGTTGGCAGTCGTAGCTGTAGGGAGGAGCTTGTGGCGACAGAACTAGGCGAGCAGGATTTATTTACATATTAACATTTTAAGCAAGATACATTGGCAGTTTAGCGCGACTCCCATATGGAGCCCGCAAGACTATCACACAGCAAACAGCTTACGAGCACACAGCTCACTAGTACATTTCTAGCATGACAACGAGCACTCAGCTCCCGACGACGAGCACGCTCTAGCAGCCGGTAAACGCTGCTTATAAGCTCTCCGCTCGACGTCATAGTTCGACGTCATCGTTCGACGTCACCGTTCGATGTCCCCGTGGACCAGCCCTTCTGGCAGAGGGCTCACAAACACGTGCCACACACACGCACAGGGGAAAAGGGCCCGGAGCCGAGGTCAGAGTGCTTCGTAGAACTCTGCTTTGTCTCGGGTGGCGCAGCCGAGTACCACATTCCTGAGTTGACCGCGCGCCACGTGGCTGCCGGTCATCCGCAGTTCTCTGAAGTGCGCCCCGTCTGGTGGGATTGGAACACGTGCTGCGGGCTGAAAGCTGGCACGTTGCCACCCCGTACTGCCATTCCTAACACCGCCACGATGACGACGTAGGTCACGTCCGAAGCGCGCCTTCGCGCTTTACCGCAGGCTCAATAAACGTTTTCCCAATCTAATCCAATTACTTATCCGCGTTTGTCCTGCATGCGTGTGCGATAGAAACAAGAAGCAGGTATGCATAGAAAATCTGAGGTGGCGGCGGCAGGTCGTAGCGCAGAAGTTAGCATGCCCAGCCCCTCCACGTACTTACATCTGCATTAACATGGGTTCGTGGTAGTGATAGCGACCACAGCTTTACTTTTTCTGCGCGCGCTATCTATTGTGAAACTAAGGATGTAGTTAGCATGCCCAGCCACTTAATGCAAATTGCAGCAGTTACGAGTGGTGGAATCCCGCTGGGGCTGATTGTGAAGAAAGCTTCCTTTCTCTGCCCACTCTCGTGATGGTGAAGCTAAAATGAGGAGGAGGCCTGACGGACGCAACGTTGATGGCCACCATAACAGAATGGATGGACGACCTGCGGAAAGGACGAAGCACACCAAGTTTTTAGCACTTGGCCTAGAGTAGAGAGAGAGAGGGAAGGGGAAAGGCAGGGAGGTTAACCAGAGAAAAAAAATCCGGTTGGCTACCCTACGCTGGGGAGAGAGGGGAGGGGGAGGTAAAGTGGAAACAAAGTAGAGATAAGGAAAGGAAGGAGCATAGACACACAATCACAATCGGTCACTGTCACCGAACACTGTCATCGCACAGCACACTGACACTTGTAGCACTATCAACATCTGTTCAGGCTACAGTCGCCTGTCCAGTTCTGGCGCCCTCAAGAACCGCAACAGTGCCCTCGTCACCCTCTGCTGCGATGGCTTATGATGGCGGTATCTGAAAATGAGTTCCCCTGTGAGAGGTCTTTGGTCAAAGCGCGCTATCGCGGTTGCAAGTGATTGTCTCTGTAAAGTATATCGAGGACAGTCACAAAGAAGGTGTTGAAAAGCCTCCTCGGTACCGATCCACAGTCCTCACACGAGGCGTCGTCGGCCCATCCAATACGGTAAGCGAAAGACTTGGTGAAAGCCACCCCTAGCCATAGTCGACAAAGCAGGGTAGCTTCGCGACGACAGAGCCCAGCTGGAATACAAAGGCGTAGGGAGGAGTCAAGATGGTGGAGTCGGTAGTTGGGAAAACTTCCAGCGTTCCACAAGGATAACGTGATGTGACGGCTGATCATTCGAAGTTTTCGAGCGGCATCTGTCCTTGATAACGGTATCGGCTCCTCTTCGTCCCCTTGAAGAGCCGACCGAGCAGCGTTATCAGCGTGTTCGTTCCCTATGACTCCGCAGTGACTTGGAAGCCACTGAAATGTCACGTGGTGTCCTTTCTCGGTTAAGGTATGAATGAGTTCTCTAATCTCAAATACCAGTTGTTCGTGTGGTCCGCGCTGCAGGGCCGATAGCAAAGATTGCAGTGCAGCCTTGGAGTCACTGAATATTGACCACCTTCGAGGTTGTTCGTGGTTGACGAGACGAAGTGCAGCGCGAAGGGCTGCAAGTTCCGCGGCCATCGGTGTCGTTAGGTGACATGTCTTGAAACTGATGGTGGTGGCTTTCGCTGGGAAGACCACGGCTCCAGAGGAACACTGGAGAGTTGCCGATCCATCAGTATAAATATGTACGTGTTCGGCGTACCTCTCGTGCAAAAGAAGCAGAGTTAGTTGTTTAAGAGCTGGTGATGACAGCTCAGATTTTTTCCTGATTCCTGGTATGGTGAGGTGCACTGCGGGTCGAGCCAAACACCATGGAGGAATCGATGGCTTAGTTGCGGGGGTGTAGCCTGATGGGAGGCAGGTGTAACACTCTGAAATCGTAGTACAAAAAGCTGCCTGCGGCCTTTCTGATGGTAGTGTTGCCAGATGGTGGGAACAGGCACGGACAACGTGCCTAATGTGCACTCTCAACACTTCCACCGCAATGTGTGTTTGTATAGGTTGGTCCTGAGCAATCGCAATAGTCGCTGCTGTCGATGTGCATTTTGGCAAACCAAGACAAACCCTGAGAGCCCGAGCTTGAATAGCCTGTAGAGCACGAAGATTTGTCTGGCAGGTGTTGGTCAGTACGGGCAAACTGTATCTCAAGAAGCCCAGAAAAAGAGCCCTGTACAATTCCAACATTGCATGCACTGACATTCTCCAAGTCTTTCCTCCCAGAAACTTGAAAAGTTGGGAGATTGCTGTCAGACGCTTTTTCAAGTAGGTAACGTGCGGGCTCCATGAGAGTAAAGCGCTACAATGGCTAGTATGGCCTCACGGAGATGATAGACCGAACTGCTTCTTACTACTAACACTGGACTGATACTAAGAAAATACTCCGTTCGCAGACACCACGGTACACTGAAATTAGCAAAACAAAATCAGTTTATAAACTGATAGTGTCAATTATCTGGTGTCCTTATTGTGCGTGTGAATGGCATAAAGGTCCTCGCAATGAAATGGTAGTATCTTTGTTTTTGCTGCAGTTGCACACAAACAAAATTCGTCGAAGTGATCGGACAGTGATCTACCAGCAGAGAAGACCAACCCGCAAATTAAAAATAATTGCTGGTTTCAGATCTTCTAATGTACTTTGCGCTCAGCTACTATCTGTAATAATTTTTTTTCTTTTTGTGCTCTTATGAAGAGGAAAACTCCACATTACTACAATATCAACAACAGTACACAAAATAGACTGGCTTTGAAGCTGTGACCACGCACCGCACTTTTGTACATTCAGCACATGTAGTATTGGGGAACGCGTTTGAGCAAAATGATAAGGTTTTCGGTGAAAGCGCTGTGACAGGCGGGAAGAAATCGTTGTCATGCCCGGTCGAAATAATACCATCTGAAATCTTATTTACCTAACATATTTTTTGAGAAATCACTATAACCCTTTATACTTTTGCTTCGTATGAGTTATGTACTAGCTTGCCTCGTCAATCTCAAAAATGTATTGTCTTTGTGGGTGAAGGCTTTCGTGAAAAACGGCCCAACGTAACAGTAAAACATCCAGCATGGTTTCTATCCAGATGATTGACGAAATTCTGCACTGAGAACGTGTCGACTAGCGTGCGATTGAAAGTTGAATTATGATCATTGTAAGCTTGTGTTGCGTCTAGCACGAGCGAGTAATGTTAGCGATGTCATTGGTGTGAAAATGGTCAGCTCGGTCTGCGATTTGTTTTTGTGGATCTCCACATTGAACGTCGCATTCGTCACGATGAGAGCACTCCCGTGACATCATTAGCTCAGTGGGCTGGGAAGACTCGAGTGGTAGCTCACCTTGAGGGATATAGGTAACAATTATTGATGTACGTACTTTGCGATGATGAAAAATATGCAGAAACACCACTGGTGTTGTCTAACTATTCGTAAACAGGCCCCCAAATTTCAATTGGCCCACCCCAAACATTAAGTAGGCCCACCCCCCAATTTCAAGTTGGCACACGCTGAAATTTAAATTGGTCCATCCTCAAGTTTAAAGTCGGCCACGCCCGATTTTCTTTTTGACCAGCCTTAAACTTCAAGTTGGCTCAACCCCGAATTTCAATTGGGCCACCCCTAATTTTCAAGTTGGTCCACAGACGAATTTCTATAAATCGTCCTCCAGATTTCGAGCCGACCCACCCCAAAATTTAGGTTGGCCCACCCCCATATCGCCCCTAAATTCAGATTGGCCGACCCCGAGATTGCTCCCACATTTAGGTAGGACCAATCCCATATCACCCCCAAATACAGATTGGCCCGCCTCCACAACACCAACAAATTTAGATTGGCCCACTCCAATACCACCCGAAAATCTAGGTTGGCCCATCCCCATATCATCCCCAAACTAACGCTGGCGCACCCCTCGATCACCTCAAATTTAGGATGGCCCACCGCAAATCGCCCACCAACTAAAGTTAGTCCACCCATATTTTACCATCCAATTCAGCTTGGCCCAGCCGCGCATCACCCCCATGGTTAGGTTAGCCCGTCCCCATGTCAGCCCCAAATTTAGGTTGGCCCACCCCCATATCATCCCCAAATCCAGGTTCGCCCACTCCCATATCAGCCCCAAACTTAGCCAAGCCCACCCCTCTATCACCTCAAATTTAGGATGGCCCACCGCAAATCACTCCCACATTTAGGTTAGCCCACCCCCGTATCACCCCCGATTCAGCTTCGCCCAGCCCCATATCAGCCCCATGGTTAGGGTGGCCCACCCCCGTATCCCCCCCAAATCCAGGATGGCCCACCCCCCATATTCCCCCAAACTTAGGCTTACCCACCCCTATATCACCTCAAATTTAGGTTGAGCCACCCCCATATCAGCCTCACATTCAGCTTGGCTCACTACCATTTCACCCCAAATTTAGGTTGGGCCACTCCCATATCACTACCACATTCAACTTGACCAATCCCTGTATCACGGCCAAATTTGTGCTGACGCCACTTCCAATTTCAAGTTGGCCACCCCACCCCTTTTTATAAAGACCTATGTATTCATATGGGAAATGCGTCAAGTTTTTTGGCGTTACAGACACGATTTCGCACGATTTTGCTACCAGATCACTGGGGCACTCACCAAAGAATGCTTCGCATTAAAAGCAACTGCACCGAACGAGCGACGCCATATGTTGTTCCTAAATACTGGCGGCTAGCCAAGCTAGCTTCTCTGTAGAGCGACCGGGACAGACACAGCACGGGACATTTATTCAAATTGTGTTTTTACGGCCACACCTACGGATTCATACAACTTGGCTGTAGGGGACACATTACCAGTAACTATTAATCCACACGCTGCACATCTTCTCCTATTTGGTGCATTTCTTAATTGGATGAATCTTTAGAAATAATTAACGTTCGGGCAGCGACTCAGCTTAGCAGACACTTAGTTCCGCACGAATGTTGCATAGGAATGGCACTGGCCACCGGGTGGCATCGTGGCCCAGGTGGACCTCATTCGCTCGGAGCATGTGCCATTAAGGACAGGGGAAAGTCGAAGAAAACGCACTTTCCAGAAGGACGCAATAAGAATGGCCATTTTGTTCTCCCAGGTTCCACGCTACAAAGCACGAAAGTTTTTTTTTTGCATAGCACAAAGCTTTGCGCAAGCTTCTAGTTATGGTGTCCAATTACTAAAACCTTCATAAATGCGATGAGTTAACAAACGAACACGACATTGCTGTGTTTTAGGAAGGAAAAATAGAAAACATAATATTTCAAGAGAACGACTGGAAAACCAGAACCGAAAGCTAATCATGAGTTTTGGGTTTCTGCCATCTAGTGAGAGACTACAAAACTACGTCCTATGCGGAAAAAAAAAAGTCCGAAGCGAGAATCGAACCGCGGCCACCGCGAAGCGCGACTAAAGGTGCGCGCAATTCTACCGCTCGGCGACGGCTTCCGAGGGTTCGCGCAGTGGTACGAACATTTTAGAGCGCAGCTCTTTGGCGTCTGTTCCTGGGTTTCGCGTCGTCGTCGTCGTCGGCGTCGGCCTCGTAACCAGCTCGCCGACGAATCTGCTGCTCCGCCGCCGCGCATGCGCGCTGTCGGCTCTCCGGGCGAGGGAGGATGATGGAAGGGAGGAGGAGAGACTGTGGAGGAGGGCTGGCTACACAAATGGCTCTTTGGCGTCCGTTCCTGGGTTTCGCGTCGTCGTCGGCGTTGTCGTCGGCCTCGTAACCAGCTCGCCGACGAATCTGCTCCGCCGCCGCGCATGCGCGCTGTCGGCTCTCCGGGCGAGGGAGGATGATGGAAGGGAGGAGGAGAGACTGTGGAGGAGGGCTGGCTACACAAATGGCTCTTTGGCGTCCGTTCCTGGGTTTCGCGTCGTCGTCGGCGTTATCGTCGGCCTCGTAACCAGCTCCGCCCCCCTTTCATCCCCCCAGCGCTAGCAGCGACCGACTGATACCGCTTTCGTGAGTCCGCTACCGCACTCACGAAAGACGTCGTGCACTTCCTGCAACTCGCATTAACCGTCCATCGATCCACACCGATGTTAGTAGTGGGGGACTTTAATGTTGACATAAAGACAAACAGCAATTTCCTAACACTTATGCGGGAGAACATCCCGTTCCTCTCGCTCGTAACGCGTCCCACGACTGTGACAACCTCGCGAGGCACTTGTATAGATCTCGTCTTTGAGAATCAAGCATTGGTGTACCAAGTCGAACATATATCAGTCTATTTCTCCGACCACAAAGCTTCCTTCATGACTGTCAAGAACTGTTAGTGGAGTCTTTGTTAAAGGAATACGTGTGAAAAATTTAAAAAAAAATTCTGTGATAGCGCATACATGTGTTGCTCGATTTCTTTGCCTCAATCTATCGAAAAGGTGAAACAGCTTATTTGCTGCGCTCAAATTTCGCATTAGGAAGTAACGTAATCGTCGGTAATTTTTTTCATAGATACCACGTGAATTTTCACGACAGTGTTACAAAAAACGCTTTTGGGAACAGTGTTACGCCATGTGTGGAGAGTCGAGCTAGGCATCAATCGAAAGCTGAGTCTCCTGACCACATACGCTGCACTGCGTATTACGATAGAAGCCGTAGTGTAATCGCAGCCGCGGTTCTTGCCTCGAAAATGGAGTACAAATTTTCGTCGTTTCCATAGGCTTCCATTGCTAAATCTTTAACCGCTGTGGGAACAAAATTCTTACGTGCCATAGAGTGATCACTGCATTTGGCTCGTGTGGATTGTCTTCCAGAACACGTCTGTCACCTGCGTTTTTTGATAATCGACCTGCAGCGTTTGTTATTCGCGAAAAACCCGCTCGTTCTATTGAAAATGCGCTAGCTTCGTGCCGGGGCCGCTTGGAGCGCTAGTTGTTACGTGTCCAGGAAAGCTGGATATGAAACAGGAAACGGCAAACAAGGGCTACATGATTGAGCAAACCACAGAGATACAAAAAAAAGTCAATGATGCGCTAAAAGACATCGGTAGTCTATCCAGTCCAATAGCCAATGCAAAGATAGCAAGGAGTCTGAGGACTTGGCGAATGCAATACAGGCCAAGAGTGTTCAGCTAAATTCATTGACCAGCACATGGGAAATGAACATTAAAGCGGCGGAGCAACGTGACAAACTATAAGCAGCGAAGCGTGAAAAAGCGGTTCGTCAGCAACAATATGATGCCCCGTTACCGAAGTTTGGTTATTTAGTACCATGAAAATATAAGCTTCAATGTCTACTTTGTTTTTAATCATTCATGTGTATCGGATGCGGTGAAGAAATGAAGTCTAGGGTGTGCTGGTCAGAGCATTCGAACAGGCAAAAGAAAAAGATGGTTGAATACTAAAAAAGTGGCGATGATACCGATAATTGCCGCAAAGCAAGGCAAGCTGTCTTCCGCTATGACCAAGCTCATGCACCTTTGCCTAAGTTTTGCAAGGATATTGAAAAAGAGGTCTTAGAAGATGCTGAAATAACGAATGCTCATTGCCATTATTTGAATCGCACCTATGTTTATGTAGCGAGGGATTTACTGTGTTATTCAGTAACTGCTTGCATTTGTACATCGCGAGTGACCTATGTTATGTATCGCTGTATATTTCCTTGGATGTTTTTCACTTTGTATCCACCCTGCTAAGGTCCTGGTAACAGGACCGCAGTATCAATAAATAAATAAATAAATAAATAAATAAATAAATAAATAAATAAATAAATAAATAAATAAATAAAAAAGTGCAAGCATTTGACCAACCTTGAACATGCTTTCCAGAAAAACAAACAAAGCCTCTAATTTAAGGAATATGAATTCAGATCAAACAGATGTATTTGCAAGCACGCATTAAATAATAATACTTGTATTAAAATAAAAAGTACCACCTCCGCAAAAATGATGGAGTATGCCAGTACAGTATGTTCTCTCTTAGGTATTAGTCTTTCTATTTAAGTCTTATGGTGCGGCTATCTGGTATTTGCCGGAAACTTACAACGTCCTCTTGAAAGCATTAGCTGGAATTTGGCCAAGATGGGCGTAATTATGTTTATGCTGAATTTAGGCGGGTATCTAAACCTTTCCCAGTTGAAAAACACAAAAGGAAATTTCAATCTGTCGTATTTTGGGACGTTCTGTTGTCTGAGGTCTGTACTGGGACGTCCTGTAGCCGCACGTTCTGTAGTTCTTGATCAATATTGAATTAAGAATTGACAGAGAGCTTTTTAGGCCTATCTATATTTGTTAGCGCAAAAAAGTAAAGAAAGGAAACGCTGTCCGCCGTAAAATTCGAACTTGCGACCAGACGATCCTGAACCCAGTATCATAACAATGCACAAAGCCAAACCTGTTTTTTCTTTGTTGTATGGAATTGTGATTATGTGTAATGTAAAACCGATATTGTTACAATACATTTAAACATACATGTGAAACGAATGCACACATGGTATGCAGTCCAATGAAAGCTCAAAATTCTGGCAAACACAAGCGTCCAGACGCGAAATCCATTCAGGTACGGGATCAAAGGTGGCAACCACACTACGCTCGTGAAGACGCTCGTGAAGCGAAGTGGCTCGTGTTAGATACGGGACTGTTTCCTGAGCCTCCTACGAGTTCACCAGATTACTTCGAATCGCCGTCACACCTAATTAAGGAGCGCCGAAACACATCTACCACGTTCCCGAGGTGCAGTACGTCCATACAAGCTGGCGTCCCCCACGTCGGGCGCCTTTATGTGGAGCTGTTGTACCACTGCTTGACTCTTCCTGAACATGTAGCGGGAGCCTGGCACGCTTCCAGGTAACCTGGGCCCCTAGGAAAGCTGCTTTGCAGCTCTGAAAGGTCGCTCGAAGACAACCCGTCTCCCCCCATCCGCCTATTGTGACGGCGCTTGCAAGCCGCGAGGCAACGACGGCCATAGTGCACCATGAAGCCCTGGAGCAATTCTCCCCATCCGCCTTTGTGACGGCAGTTGCAGACCAGGAAGACAAACCGCAGACAAGTAATCCTTCGGACAATTGGAGCCCAAGGAGCGACCCTCTGCGCCGGGTGTGACATTCGCACGGGCGCCTACCATTGGCCGAAAATGACGCCACCTGAGCGGGCTCATCGATTGGCCAAAAATCACGCCGCCTGAGCGGGCTCGCCCATTGGCCGAACGTGATGTGACTTCGAGACACCGAAGGGGTTAAAAGCTAGGGGACCGGTAGCAGCAAGGGGGCATACCTTCATTCATCTCTTTCGAGCTTCTTGCCACTGGCCGCAGCGTCCGAGTTGCTGCCGGCCAGTAATGACTTTATGACTGTTAACGTCTTTGTACTCTCATTCTAAATAATGTAAATAAACCTCCAGTTTTCATCTCAAAGTCCTCCTCAACCTCGGCCAACTCCCGCACCCAACGGCAAGGTCCAATATCTGGGGGACAGAAATTGGGATCATCCTCCAGATCCAACACTCGGCATACCTGTCGATCAGTCGACTTCTCCATAATGAATAAAGTCCTAATACCATAAACAAATCATATGTTGTATTACAGGCTGTATTTTTGAAAGGAAGGAACCGGATACCATTAAATGTGAGAGGAAGACTTTTTTGATAGTTCTTTGTAAGATGTCCTAAAAAGGAAATGTGTCACGACAAAGTTTAAAGCAACGTTCTATTGTCTCGCGTTGATTGCAAAGTCTACAATTTGTATTCCAGGGTACATACAGTCCTTTTTCCTGAAGCCACGTTTTAACTGGCAGGGTGGAGGCGTTCAGCTTAAAGAAAATTATTCGCGCCTGAGCCTGTACGTTTTAGCCATGTCAACAGTAATAATCTCTGCCTGCGTTGATGTTTACATTTGTATGTTGAGAGCCAAGATGTGCTTTCACTCCGTCGCGTCAACCGGTGCCTCTCTAGAAGAGCAAAAGTGTTGCTGCCATTGACAAATACATCGTCAAATGCTAGAACATGGGCTTTGCTTTACAATGTCTATATCAGTTAAGAAATTCCGAAGTAGACAACGGTGACCGGGCACATTGTGTAGGGTTTTCACTGCTAATTTCGACAGCTGTCTCTCGCTCTTTACACTTTTGAGCGCGCATATAGTTCGTGTGTTCAGCGCAAAATAGCTGCGTGAACATTGGCGGATTAGTGTTCATTTAGACAGCATTCAGGTTTCTCACGGCAGCACTGTGCCAGAATAACCGAGCGAGACAGCTTTTCACGCAACTTTGTGGAACAACCCAAAACGTTTATTCGCTTCGCAAAAGCTTATGCAATATTTCGGGGAAATTAACTAATGTGTCAGCGTAACGGCACGTGTAAGTCCACAGGCCTGTACGCCACATCTTAATAAAACGAAATGGATAAGTCATTCAAGCAGATGCTACGATTTTGATCAACGGCGGATTTCGAGGGGGCCAATAGGGCGTTCCTGGTGCCTCGTCGTCAAGGCACAATTATGACAATTGGCCAGGTCGACTTTAATACCGGTGTCGGTGCTATCAACATTTTTGGCTTCAGCGAAGCACGATTGAATACCGCGCAAGAGAAAAGCACAGCGTACACCACCGATGCGAAACCCACGTACAATTTTAAAGCCTCACGACAGAAAGCGCTTTTGTCGTGGTGTCAGAACTTAAGTTGTTGCGACAGAAAGTGGCCCATTTCTAATGCCATAACAGAAAGTGTGTAGTCGCGACTAAGAGTTCTTCTTGCTACACCAGAATCACTGTCGCGATAGATGGCTGTTGCTACTTCAGAACTCTTGTTGTCGTGACAAAACGTTTCTGTTGCGAGTTCAGAACCCTTGGTCGTCGTGACAGAATGTTTTTATTGCGACGCCAGAATTTCTGTCATAACGTCAGAATCGCTGTCGCAATAAAAAATGTTGTTTCAACTTCATAAACTCTTGTTGTCGAGACAGAACTTACTGTTGTGACGTCAGAATTCCTGTTGTAATGTCAGATCCGCTGGTGCGATAGAAAGCTGTTGTTGCGACTTAAGAACTCTCGCTTTCGTGACAACGTTTCTGTTCCGACTCGAGAACTCTTGGTCGTCGTGACAGAATTTTTTTATTGCGCTGTCAGAATTTCTGTCGCAACGTCAGAATCGCTGTCGCAATAGAAAGCTGTCGTCGCGACTTCATAAACTCTTGTTGTCGTGAAAGAACATTTCTGTCGGGACTTTACAACTCTTGGTCTTCGCGACAGAATATTTCTGTTTCAACGTCACCATTTCTGTAGTAACGTCAGTAATGTCTGTCGCAACTACCGAAACGTCTGGAACTTCTGTCGTACAACAGAAATTATTTTAGTTACGACAGAAATTTTTGTTGTCTTTTTCAAATGGGTTCCATTCAAGCTATTGAAGGTTTGAAAAATTGGAAGTTGAAAAATTAACTTGACAAGTTATGGATTAAAGTGCGGCACATTATCTCTAAGTTGATGGAATTAGATAGTTCAACATACGTGAAATCTGACGGGATGATTTGTACTTTTTTTACATGGATAGGTGTCTATATTACGTTATTATAAGCCACCATTGTTTTCCTTAGTGCAGAAAGAACAATTTTACTCCTAACCCTTACGGCTCCGGTCTTTATTTTTTGAATTAGGTTTTGTTTTTTGCAAACATCCTTTAATAATTGGATGCAGGCTATTTTATCCGCTCTGTTTACGATCCTTCGATCATCAGCTTTGCTGTTATGCTTCAGCTTTGCTGGATACCGGCAGCCAGCTCAGAAGACACGGAAAGGAGGCGTGCACGTACCAGTCTAGAACAGCAAGCCGTACAGTTACAGGGCTGCCTGTTGTAACGCAAAGGTGCGACATTCACAAGCGACCAGCAAAAGTGCGACCAGTGCGGCGAGGCCAGCCACTGCTGTCGCCGTACGGCAGTCCTGTTGAAGCAAAGCAGTAAGCCACGCCTATTAGTCCCCACATCAACAACGGCCAGGTGGTGAAGGTTCCGGCTATGGAGGCAACAGTGACTCGTCGGTTCGTGAGATGTGTGAGGCCATCACGAACGCCTGTGCGAGAACATACAGCGTATGCGGTTGAATGCTCTGCGCAAAGCTTGCTTACGACTTCCTTGTTCTCAAGTTCTTATAAAGATAGTAACCTTTCTTTTCTGTTTTTTTTTCTTTCTTGCTTGCAACATAGCAGACGCACAAATGTCAGCATCAGCATGGCACCCTAAACCTAGCAGGCTAAGCAAATAAAATCAACACTTTTAAATGCGGTCTTCTATGCACCGCTCGATACGCTAATAATTCCGTAATCAATCATGCGAATTCTCCGCGTTAAAATAAAAATAACCGGTAGCAAAATGGGTCAGCTAACTGCAATGTCGTATGCCTTTATTTCTATAATAAAGTAATATCGGTACGCTTCGAAAACCTGCACAATGCTACGATATTCATCATTCTAGGGAAACCAATTAGAGTAGTTCAACAAAAAAAGAAATTTTGCCGATTTACGTGACAAAACCACGATCTGATTATGCGACACGCCGTAGTGGGGGACTCTGGATAAATTTTGATCACCTGCAGTTCTTTAGCGCGCCCCCAATGCGCGGTGCACTGGCGTTCTTGCATTTCTCGCCTATCGAAATGCGGGTGCCGCCACCTCGTGCTTAGCAGCGCGATGCTAAAGCCACTAAGCTACCACTGCGGGCAGAGCATCTTGAATATCTGAGTGATCTTGATACCTGCGCAAAGCTGGGTGCAGCACTTCAAAATGCATTGTCTGAAGTTATGCGTTAAGAAAAACACCTGTTATTTCAGAATACTACAATTGGTTGTAATTCATAATAGTAACGAGGAGGGGGCATACGAGTGTCATTACACAGCGTAAAGACTGTGGACGACAACACCGGCTGCTTGTGCTAATTTAACATTGACTCCACCGGTATGAAGCGAGAAACTGACGCGAACAGTACGAAACTAGTCGCTACCTTTCTATGAGATAATTTTATTTCTCATGTGCTTCCCATCTGCTCTTGGCAAAAAGCGGTCAACAGTGTCGCAGTGCGAGATTCTTGGAATGCCATGTTGTAATACTAGCGTAGCGCTAGCAAAACGAGGACCCGAGTAGATATTTGACAAGAACACCGTGTCTTTGTGTTCGTGCGCTCTTCTCTCGGCCTAATCCTTGACAGCGCTGCGCCGGTACTCCAAGATAGCAAAATGCTGACCCCACGACGGGCATGCGCTGCATGCAAGATTGCCCAAGGTGGACCATCCGACTGATAATTTTTTTTTCTGATAAATCATGAAAAGGAAAGAAAACGCCATTCACTGTACACCTTCAAACACGTATCCGTTACGACCCTCCGCAGACATGTACCGAAACAACGTCACACATCGTCATCTTTTATTGCCATGTAGCGCAACAGCACGCCGGCAGCAACTACGCGCGCGTGGGCCATCAGCAGCGGCGGTCGGTGCCGTTGAGCGGACAGCAGGCCTCGGCCGTCTGACCCCGCGCGAGCCTCCACGCGGTGTAAAGGCTGTCGGGCTTGGCGACTGTGGCCGCCAGCAGTGCGCGGTAAGCGCACGGGTCTGCCAGCTCGTCGCAGCAGGCGAAGCAGGGCGAGTTGAACAGTCTCAGGTGCAGCTCGGAGGCGACGATTCCTGTGAGAAAGACATTTTCGTGGTGCAGGGCGGGCGTCTGCAGCGCCTTCCGAAGCATCGGACCCACGATGGCCCCCGACATCACGTACGCAGCACCGGACAAGTAGACCGGCACCCACGAGCCGGCTGTGCTTCCGTAGTACCTGTAAGCGAGCAGATACAGGTGATTTGTGTGTTTCGCAGCTGCGGGCGGCCTTTATCATTTTTTTTTTAAATTGCGAATCCTTTTCTGTCCCAATGCTGCACTCTACGGAAGCAGTGTAGTGCACTTAGCACGAATGCACTATAGTGCTTTGCCACTTGCTTTCGCGTTGCACCTCATCCATACTGAGCTAGTTACTACGCACCTCTCCGGCATTGCACAGTCTTAGGGATAGGCCCCGTTTACCCAATGCACGCCCTTCCAAATCGGGCCTGGGAGACACCGAGTCTTACTTTAGAGTTGGAGGCTAGGACAGATTATCCGGTTTTAAATCATACTATGCTTTTCTCATGCACCACTTTCCTATATATATATATATATATATATGTATATATATATATATATATATATATATATATATATATATATATATATATATATATATATATATATATATATATATATATATATATATATATATATATATATATATAGTTGACGCGTCGCTGTGTTGTGCAGTTGTTGCGCGGCTGCACCCCACAACCCAGCACAGGCAAAACTCTTGCTTGGTCTAGTCGGTTCATGCTTGAATTAAAATAGCAAGGCGCAATAGAACCGCACAAAAGAAGCACACAAACACCGGTCCTGTCGTTTGTGTTCTTCTTCTGTGATGGCCAATTGCGCCTTGCTCTTTTCATTCAAGCACAGGTTAGACAGCGGGACGTGTGGCTGTGCGTGAATTTCGTTGCAAACGTGCGACTCGCTTTAGCTGAGTTTACCCGCCGTGGTTGCTCAGTGTCTATGTTGGGCTGCTGAGCACGAGGTCACCGGAACGAATCCCTGCCATGGCGGCCACATTTCGATGGGGACGAAATGCGATAACACCCGTGTAACTTAGATTTAGGGGCACGTTAAAGGAACCCAGGTAGCCGAAATTTCAGGAGTCCTCTACAATGGCATGCTTCATAATGACAAAGTGGTTTTGGCCCGTACAACCCCATAATTTAATTTAGTAGAGTATACCAACGTTACACTAGCTCGCCGTGGTGAGCGCGTTTTTGCCGCCAGACCGTGAACGGTTGTCCTCTTTGCTGCGAAGGTGGAGGACGCTTTTCGCTTTCGTCTGCGCAACGTCCCCTCCTCACCAGCACCCCATTTACGCATCACCCGTCACGACTTTTTTACTTTCCATAGTGCAAACACTGCAGCATCGTAATCTGTCCAGGTCCATGAAGAAAGTTGCGCTTTGAAGGCAGCATTAATGTAGAGATTAGCCATATATGTCCCTTGACGAAGTTCCCAAATGTCCATGCATGTATGTCATCGTGGGTCATTGATCCCCAATAGAATTGCCCCTAAAATTAGTCGACCATAATGTCAAATATTGAGAAAAAAGAAAGAAAAATAGAGAAAAGCCTTCTTTTCTTTGTTTTTTAAAGTGAACTATATGACGTACACCTGCTGCTCAATACATTGTGGGCTTAGTTAATAATTCATAAAAGTTGGAGATTTATGCAGCTTATTGAACGAAACTTGAACCGGAATTTCATGTGGAACTTAATCCAAAACCAAACCGGTAATTTTTTACCATACTTGAACCCTAACTGAACCTGAAACGAAAAATAAAATAATGGTAACCGGCTTGACCCGAAACGGTTCAAGAATATAAAACTACTACAGCGGCTCAAAAGTTTGCACGATTGTTTAACCGCTTCTTTAATGGGCGCACCCTACTGGCACATTGTTACGACTCAAGAACTGCATTGTGTGCGAGAATAGAGATAGACGATGGGTGTGTGCTCGTATAACTACGGCCACCTAGGCCGAAACGCTCGCACTTTTCAAGTCGGCCATGCCTGTTATGTTCCGCGGCCGAAAAGTTGTTTCAGGGGCACAGTGGAATCAACATTTCTGGCGACGCCCCAGATTCGGCCGTTAGACCAACTTCTTACTAAAGCTAGATAAACTATGTAAACACGGAGAGCGAGAAAGACGACGTCCTCGAGGATGGCTGTCAACCAGTTAAGCTGCATGACTTTTTGCAACCATAACACTGTGGTCGCTAATGAATGCCGTCACCTTCTCGTTGAGTGATAAGAGCGCCTAGGAATGGTACGCGAAATTGGCTTTTATTGTGTTCAGTGGTTCGACGCACGCTTGTTTCTTAATCAAGAACATCACAACGTTTTTCGAGTAGAAGAAATTATTCGCGGGGCAGCGTTAGTGCTGTTGACTTCCTTTTCCGCCGTTAGCAAACACAACACACCGTGCCACGTTCAGATGCGCAAGCAACATTGCCCTATGGCTCAACACAAGCAGTTCTTCTTCATCGTTCAGAAGCATCGTTGGCCTCACCTGATTCTAAAAAAAAATAAAGCAGAAAACTGAACGAAATGCCAAATGCTGGCTTCTTTCTTTGCTACAAACTGGAAGTGTGAAGTTGTTATTTACGTAGAACTATGTCAATTCGTACTGTCTTAGACACCATCGATCACATGCCACAGTTCCTCACCCCAGTCCTGCAGTAAAAACCTGAAGCAAAACAAAAATTAACTGACTTTGCTGGTGTCAAAGTAAGTAGTGCGGAAGCTACGCATGCCATACGCTGACAAAGAGATTTTCGTTAATTATCTCCGTCTTCTATAAGTGTATATGCATGAAAATTTTCACGTCATCATCATCATCATCATCATCATCATCATCCTAGTTACGCCCACTGCAGGGCAAAGGCCTCTCCCATACTTCTCCAACTACCCCGTTCATGTACTAATTGTGGCCATGTTGTCCCTGCAAACGCCTTAATGTCATCCGCCCACCTAACTTTCTGCCGCCCCCTGCTACGCTTCCCTTCCCTTGGAATCCAGTCCGTAACCCTTAATGACCATCGGTTATCTCCCCTCCTCATTACATGTCCGGCCCATGCCCATTTCTTTTTCTTTATTTCAACTAAGATGTCATTTACCCGCGTTTGTTGCCTCACGCAATCTGCTCTTTTCTTATCCCTTAACGTTACACCAATCATTCTTCTTTCCATAGCTCGTTGCGTCGTCCTCAATTTCAGCAGAACCCTTTTCGTAAGCCTCCAGGTTTCTGCCCCATATGTGAGTACTGTAATACACAGCTGTTATACACTTTCCTTTTGAGGGATAGTGGAACCTGCTGTTCATGATTTGAGAATGCCTGCCAAACGCACCCCAGCCCATTCTTATTCTTCTGGTTATTTCAGTCTCATGATCCGGATCCTTGGTCACTACCTGCCCTAAGTAGATGTATTCCCTTACCACTTCCAGTGCCTCGCTACCTATCGTAAACTGTTGTTCTCTTCCGAGACTGTTAAACATTACTTTAGTTTTCTGCAGATTAATTTTCAGACCCACCCTTCTGCTCTGCCTCTCCAGGTCAGTGAGCATGCATTGCAATTGGTCTCCTAAGTTACTAAGCAAGGCAATATCATCAGCGAATCGCAAGTTGCTAAGGTATTCTCCATCAACTTTTATCCCCCATTCTTCCCACTCCAGGTTGCTTAATACCTCCTGTAAACATGCGGTGAATAGCATTGGAGAGATCGTATCTCCCTGTCTGACGCCATTCTTTATTGGGATTTTGTTGCTTTCTTTGTGGAGGACTACGGTGGCTGTCGAGCCGCTATAGATATCTTCCAGTATTTTTACATATGGCTCATCTACACCCTGATTCCGTAATGCCTCTATGACTGCTGAGGTTTCGACTGAATCAAACGCTTTCTCGTAATTAATGAAAGGTATATATAAGGGTTGGCTATATTCTGCACATTTTTCTATCACCTGATTGATAGTGTGAATATGGTCTATTGTTGAGTAGCCTTTATGGAATCCTGCCTGGTCCTTTGGTTGACAGAAGTCTAAGGTGTTCCTGATTCTATTTGCGATTACCTTAGTAAATACTTTGTAGGCAACGGACAGTAAGCTGATTGGTCTATAATTTTTCAAGTCTTTGGCGTCCCCTTTCTTATGAATTAGGATTATGTTAGCGTTCTTCCAAGATTCCGGTACGCTCGAGGTTATGAGGCATTGCGTATACAGGGTGGCCAGTTTCTCTAGAATAATCTGACCACCATCCTTCAACAAATCTGCTGTTACCTGATCCTCCCCAGCTGCCTTCCCCCTTTACATAGCTCCTAAGGCTTTCTTTACTTCTTCTAGCGTTACCTGCAGGATTTCGAATTCCTCTAGGCTATTTTCTCTTCCACGATCGTCGTGGGTGCCACTGGTACTATGTAAATCTCTATAGAACTCCTCAGCCACTTGAACTATCTCATCCATATTAGTAACGATATTGCCGGCTTTGTCTCTCAACGCACACATCTGATTCTTGCCTATTCCTAGTTTCTTCTTCACTGTTTTTAGGCTTCCTCCGTTCCTGAGAGCCTGTTCAATTCTATCCGTATTATAGTTCCTGATGTCCGCTGTCTTACGCTTGTTGATTAACTTAGAAAGTTCTGCCAGTTCTATTCTAGCTATAGGGTTAGAGGCTTTCATACATTGGCGTTTCTTGATCAGATCTTTTGGCTCCTGCGATAGGTTACTGGTTTCCTGTCTAACGGCGTTACCACCGACTTCTATTGCGCACTCCTTAATGATGCCCATGAGATGGTCGTTCATTGCTTCAACACTAAGGTCCTCTTCCTGAGTTAAAGCCGAATACCTGTTCTGTAGCTTGATGCGGAATTCTTCTAGTTTCCCTCTTACCGCTAACCCATTGATTGGCTTCTTGTGTACCAGTTTCTTCCGTTGCCTCCTCAAGTCTAGGCTAATTCGAGTTCTTACCATCCTATGGTCACTGCAGCGTACCTTGCCGAGCACGTCTACATCTTGTATGATGCCAGGGTTCGCGCAGAGTATGAAGTCGATTTCATTTCTAGTCTCATCATTCGGGCTCCTCCACGTCCACTTTCGACTAACCCGCTTGCGGAAAAAGGTATTCATTATCCGCATATTATTCTGTTCTGCAAACTCTACTAATAACTCTCCTCTGCTATTCCTAGAGCCTATGCCATATTCCCCCGCTGACTTGTCTCCAGCCTGTTTCTTGCCTACCCTGGCATTGAAGTCGCCCATCAGTATAGTGTATTTTGTTTTGACTTTACCCATCGCCAATTCCACGTCTTCATAAAAGCTTTCGACTTCCTGGTCATCATGACTGCATGTAGGGGCATAGACTTGTACCACCTTCAATTTGTAGCTCTTATTAAGTTTCACAACAAGACCTGCCCCCCTCTCGTTAATGCTATAGAATTCCTGTATGTTACCAGATATTTCCTTATTAATCAGGAATCCGACTCCTAGTTCTCGTCTCTCAGCTAAGCCCCGGTAGCACAGTACGTCAGGGGTGTAGCCAGGTGAGGGGGGGGGGGGTCTTATGGGGCTTCAACCCCCCCCCCCCCCGAAATTTTTTCGCGCTCTCCATGCACCGCCGACCAAAGCAACCCCCGGCGCAGGAAATCATTCTGGATTTTGTCTAGAACGTATTTTTCATGCTCGAAAAGCCATCTCACCGCAAAAATTGCGAACTGGGGCTGGGTTTCGCGGCAACGCCCATGGACCGGGAGTCACAACGCAAGCAGCTCCATCCGAGCTCTAAGTTTCAAGGACGTCTTGATGGCGAACGGGCTCGCCGCGGCATATCGCGGAGGCTGCGGATTCTACACTCTATCACGGAATCTACGGAGCGCGTGTATGTCAATTCCGAAACATTATGGGTATAAAGTTCTCATAAACTTTTGATCTGAAAGGTGCATTGACATTTCCAAACGTGTGCTTTAGATTTTCAATTACGTAACTTTGTAAGTTTAATGTCCCCATAAATATTTGACGCCAAAGGTGCATTAACTTTTCCAAAGTCGCACATCGGGCCATACAACGAGACTAGCCAAATTAACGCACTATCAGACAAGTTGACAAAGCCCGCAGCGAGACCCGATGAGACGAAGCGTTGTGGTGGTTCATTCGTGCCGTCATGTCACATAAAAAATATCAATTTTTTTTTCATCTGCGCGAAAGCATCCAGTGAAGACACTAAAGCCAGCCAAGGTAACTACGTTCTTATTTATTTTTTATACTACGACTTTTAATCGCGAAGACCACGTTGAGCCTCTTCAATTTTGTTGTTCTCGCTCCCCTACCCGGGGGCTGCCAGAGCCAGCCAGAGCGCATGCGTTTTTCACGTGTTGCCCCGACCACCGCGCAGCGCACTTCTGCGCGCCTTCGGTTTTCTCTGGCCGAGTGCATTTTCGCCTGGCAGAGTTTTTGGACGCTTTCTAGCTAGCAGACGAGAAAAAGAAACAATGGTCGCTCGCCGCCATCAATGTGGGGACTCGACGGATTGCACCGCGTTCGCTTGAGCGCAACCTCTCCAGAAAGTCTTGTCTCGACAGTGTAGGATACCGAGCAGTATTCACATGGTTCTTGGTGAACCAAGCGTCTCGTGCTTTCTTCGATATTGAGCCGATGATGGTGGCTCAGTCTTGTGTGCGCAAAGAAGAAAAGCGGGGAGCAAGCGCGCCACGCCTTCCGTCGTGCGCGATACATCGGGGCGAGTGGATGGAATTGAGGCGGGATCTAGGACTCTGTGAATCTGTGATTGCGCAACATGTTTATTAGCCTTGTTTGACCCATTATATACCATGACTTTTTCTTAGATACGTAGATTTATTGGAAACTTATACGTATGTTTAGATATCTTGTTGCGAGGTTTTGTGTATACGTGCAGTAAGCTTTGTTTCCAGTGGCAATTTTTTGCCCTTTATCAAGCTGTATCTTAGCATTTGTATATTCCATTGTATCTTCGCATTTCTAATGTACGAGGGCGAGTCAAATGAAAGTGAGTCTACCCACCCCGCGCAATGATGGTTTTGTTCATTATCTGCAAGGCCTGCGCGTAGCACGCAGGCATCTCTCATTTACAAAAGTGGCACGCAGGTGTGAGCGTAAATGTTCTTTAATGCGCTCATAAACTTGGTTGAACATGGTTGCGTGACGTAATGGACGCTCCAGAAGTTGAGCAGCGTGGTTCCGTGAGCTTTTTGACAGCTGAAGGTGTTTCCCGTAAAGAAATTACTCCTCGTATGGCTGCCGTGTAGATTGAACATTGCATTTCATTGGCCACTGTGAAGCGTTAGAACAAACGGTGCAAAGAAGGAAGTGAAAGTTGAAAAGACGATCCCAGACTGGGACAAAGCCATCGTGCCATCACCCCTTACAAAATTTCAAAGGTTGATGAGCTGATGACACAAGAATGGAGGATAAGCATCGATGAACTGGCAGAGCGTGTGAACATCAGTCACGGTTCGGTTCACCGTCACCGTTGACGCCATAATTCATGAACATCTCGGTTATCGGCTCTTGTGTGCGCAATGGATGCCCAAAATTTTGAATCTCCGCCAGAATACGGAGAAGTTTGGCACTGCCTGTACTCATCTGATCCGGTATCACAATAAGGGTGACAATTTCTTGTCTGCAAGTGTGATCGAGGACAAACCATGGTGCCACTACTACGAGCCTGAAACACGACGGCAAAGCTTACAATGGAAACACTTGAATTCACCACCCCCCAAAGAAAGCAAAGGCCACCATTTCCGCCAGAAAGGTGTTGTTAACTTTTATTTTTCGATCGTCAGGGGCCATTACTGATAGAATTTACTGAATCTTGAGAGACTATCACTTGTTTACAATATTGTGAAACGACGGATCGCCTGCGTGTCGCAGTCAAGAACAAACTACGTGAAAAATTGACGAATGGCTTCATCTTGTTCCACGGCAATGCCCAACTCCAAGTCGCTGATGTGGTTAATATAAAACTGGCGAAGTTCAAGTGGGAAATGCTGCAACATCCGCCATACAACTAAGTTCTGTCGCCTTGCGACTTCCACATTTTGTGGCAACCGAAAAAACAGCTCATGGGAACCAGATTCGTCTCAGACGATGACGTGAAAGTCAGTTGCAGACGTTTTGAAGCAGCAACCCAAGGAGCTTTATGAGACGGGAATTACGCGACTCGTTAGTTAATGAGAGAAATGTCTAAACGTCTAAGTGCTCATGGAGGCTACTTTAAATAAAGTACCCCGTTTGTCACATATTTGCATTGGCTCACTTTCATTTGACTCGCCCTCGTATACTCTGCAGAACTCCTGCTTCTGATACGTGCTCTCTGCTGCCAGTATAATTTCGGTGCAATTACTCACGATACACGACCGGTGATAGATGTTTCTGCGTAATACATTGGAACAAATGACAGCGTCATTGAGATTTTTTACTGGCCGTTGCATATGTACAAGGATGTAAACAAGGACCTTGAATGACAAAGTTTCATTAACATATTTGTCCTCAACTTGTTCATTTCATGGCCTTTACATTTTTTATATCAGCGACATGCACTGCTTTGCTGATTTCGAACTAATGTAGTTCTAAAGTTCATGTGATATTTTCTTTAATATTAAATAGACAAAAACATGGAAGCATTGACATCAGTTACGTTGGGCACGAATTTCGGCACATACGAATATAATATTTTATGAAAAAATACGTATTTTCTTGTATTGACAGTGCGTAGCGTTCAAGAATTCCTTTGCAGCATCTTGGGCAATGGCAATGAGGTTATTATTCATGTATTTGATCCCTAGGCAAATTATTTAAGAGGAAGCTTAGCTTGGGCGCAACTCCGACGCGGCCTATTCAGATACATGTAAAACGCAGAAACGCTTTTCTGAGATAACTCCTGAATCGCTTTTAATGAAATTTGTTGCATTTGAGAGAGTAAGTTAAATTCTAGTGTCTGTTAGAAGCGGAATTTCGATTTAGGGCCGCAACATTGTTTAAAATATTTTGAAAAATTCGAAGCTTCGAAAAAAAAATAGGACGAAGTTTACAAATTAAGAGCTCTGCATCAAGAACAGATATCGCGGTTCTGTACACAGCACCCACCACACCATTCAAAGCGGACAAATAGGATATGTCTATTTGTATCTTACATGAATTGGTTATGTTATGTACAAGGGTTCTGCAAGAGCCGTATTTCCATAATACTTAATTTTTTGAGACTCATGTGTAACATATCAATTTTGTCCGCTGTAGACGTACTATTATGTGCAATTCACGGAATCGTGATATCAATTGTCATTGCTGATTTACAGATTTATAATCTTAATTGTTTCGTTTTCTGAAACTTTTCGATTTGTGCCACTTTTCAATAAAATATTGACGACATAAATCAACAACTCGAAACAAACAGGCACCAGAATTTAAGTTTTTCTTTTAAATGCAACAAATATAATCAAATTTGGTGCAGTGGTTGCCGAGAAAAGCGAATTTTCCTTCTACGTGTATTTAGATAGGAGCATCCGACCTAATTTTTCCTCCTAGGAGGAGGCCGAGCTGCAATGTGAGCCCCCCTCCCCCGAACGAAATTTCTGGCTACGCCACTGCAGTACGTGCCCGCTTTTTAGCACTGTATATGCTTCTTTTGTCCTCCTAACCTCACTGAGCCCTATTATATCCAATTTACTACCCTCTAATTCCTCCAATAACACTGCTAGACTCGCCTCACTAGATAACGTTCTAACGTTAAACGTTGCCAGGTTCAGATTCCAATGGCGGCCTGTCCGGAGCCAGGTATTCTTAGCACCCTCTGCAGCGTCACAGATCTGACCGCCGCCGTGGTCAGTTGCTTCGCGGCTGCTGGGGACTGAGGGCCGGGGTTTGATTGTTGTATTCATATGGGAGGAGGTGGCCAATTCACCAGGGTGGCCAATCCTGCTCTGGTGAGAGAGTGCGTTACCGGTTCTGGTCGCCGGGATCAGGCCGCACTCCAGGCCTGTTTGTGCGATTTTCTCAACACACGTTTTTTTTGTATTTTCCGGTGGAGAATAGCGCGGCACCGGGATTTGAACCACGGTTCTCTTGCGCGGGAGACAGATACTCTGCCGTCCCCGCAGTAGTTAAATTAAAAATATAAATTATGGGTTTTTAACCGCTTTCTGATTATACGGCACGTCGTAGTGGGGGACTCCGGAAATTTCGACCACCTGGGGTTCTTTAACGTGCACCTAATTCTAAGTACACGGGTGTTTTCGCATTTCGCCCCCATCGAAATGCGGCCGCCGTGGCCGGGATCCGATCCCGCGCCCTCGTGCTCAGCAGTCTAACACCATAGCCACTGAGCAACCACGGCGGGTCCCGCAGGAGTTGTACGCCTCATTTAACCTACAGTGGTGCCCTATTTGATCAGTCAAGGTTGACCAATCTGACATCGGTTATACCGCACGGATGGCACTCGACTAGAGAACCTGGTATTTATGACTTGCACATGTGTCGTCCTACCTAATTGAGGATGTATATTTTTTTAAGAAGGTTCCCGTACAATCATAAAATAAAGGAAAAGACATTAGAAAGAAAGAAAAAAAATAGAAAAAGGGGAAAAAAAGGAACATGACAGGTGATTTGAACTCATGACCCTTGGATGTTGCCCGGAAAGATAGCTCAGTCGGTTGGTTCGTCAGGCCCCAGGTTAATTTCAAGCGCCATAGCTCCTGCACCGAGCCTCATACTTACGTGGAAAGGGACTGATGTTGTCCGCGACAGTCGATTGTCCGCGACAGTGTTGTCCGCGACAGTCGAGGTTGCGCGGACGCAGTAGTATAGCTCTAGCGTCTAGGAAAAGCTTAAAAAGGTGCGAGGGCGGCACGCATAACGTAGGGAGCAAGCCGCCAGAATAGCTATCTCAAGGACTGCTGCTGACGAGGGTGAAATACCTTCGTGTAATTATAATAACCCTAATAGGACTGCTTTCGAAAGAACAAAAAAAAGAAAGGAAACGGCCCAGAAGGCTATACTACGAGAGCTATGACTGATAATTTTCTAATATATATGTATTCATCCCTTCTATGGGGTCGCATGCGCGCGTTGTTGCTTTGTCTCTGCGTGTATTAGTGAAGAGAGCCATTTTAAGGGCGGAGAAGAATCAAGGAAAGGAAAGCAAAATTGCAGCGCCGTGGTTTTAAAGCGCACTCGTGGTAGAGAAACGGAAGGCGATATAAGCGTGCGTGGCTATGATACGCACACGATAGCACAGCAATCAGCACTCGAATATAATGAAAACCCTAATAATAATTGTAAATATTCATCTCATCTATGGGATCTAATGCGCGCGTTGTTGCTTTGTCTCTGCGTGTAGTAGCGAAGAGAGCCAGTTTAAGGGCGGACAAGAATGAAGGAAAGGAAAGCAAAATTGCAGCGCCGTGGTTTTAAAGCACACCCGTGGTAGAGAAACGGAAGGCGATATAAGCGTGCGTGGCTATGATACGCACACGAAAAACTGCCTCAAAATAGTTAGACTTGAGGGAAAGCTTCGTTAACAAACGATAGCACAGCAATCAGCATTATCAGCAATCAGCAATCATTATCAGCAGTCATTATATAATTAAATCAGCAATCATTATATAATTTGTAAATTTCAGCATCCCCTTGATTAAACATGTGCATGCTACCTTACGGACAAGTCGATAGTACTGTGCATCATATCGCCTTGCGGTAAGATAAAATGGACTGCGCCGAACCGCACTGCGAACCGGTTCAGGGTCGTGAACCGGTTCATGAACCACTATAAATGTATCTTCCTACGAACCGAATCCCAACGGGAATGAAATCAGGGGCGCTATAACGTAAATCTATTTCAAACTTTTCTATTCCAATTCTGCAATCAGTCCTCCGCGATTGGTCAAAAAGGTTTTGGGATCACCCCACTTTCCTTGTCTGTGACGGGACGTCACGAAAACCGCAATAGCTCCTCATCTGATATGACGCGTACATACTGATTATGCATGGTTGGATCGAACAAAAGAAAAATAGTTATTTCTGATTCGATGCCTTTCTACCATAAGACCTCGGCTATTGGTCAAAAGTTTTCGGGCTGCATCGGCTTCACCGGCCTGCCACGCGACGTCACAAGACCGCGAAAGCTCACCGCGTCAAAGTGCCGTTTGCGCGTTAAAGATCCAATAATATGCCGAGCAAAACTGAATTTTCTTCTGAATATCCGCAGGCTACCCCGTTCCGAAATGAATAAAAGATGGCTGCCGCCGATGGCTCAGTCAATAGCTACTCGCACCTGCCTGACAGCATGGGTTTAATGGCGTGTAATAAATCATTTTGCGCGGACGTATAACGTTTCTGAGCTCTTTCGACACTTTTAAGACCTCGTTCTGCCAACTCTTGTTTGCGGCGTATTCGTCTTAGCATCATTCTTAAGCTACCGTTGCATACCGCCATGATTTTCGACCAGCCACCGCAAGCTAATTAAGGGAAAGGGGACTAATCGGAGAAACCGGCTCCACCCTCTTCATCCGGGTATCAATTTTCAGCGCTGTGGCTTGGCCCCATCGAATCCCTCTCTACTTGAGCTTGCTCCTCTCCTCTTGTCAGCCAATTAGATAAAAGAGCCCGGTCAGTGTAGGCAACGTCATTTGTTTTTCAAACAAACAAAAGTGACCTCCTATGAACAAGGAGAGAGAGAGAGAGAGAGATAAAACTTTGTTATGTCCTTGATGGGGTTCAGGGGTGGCGAGGGTAGGGAGACTAACCCCCAATCCCCTCCCCCCCTTCCTCAGACGGCGGCCAGTCATTGCTTTCTGGCAGCGTCTTCGGCCATCCGGACGGCCCAGAGCTGCTCCTCTGGGTCCAAGCTGAGCAGTAATGTCTCCCACTGCTCGGCCGTAGTTATGCGTGTGTTAGCACGGGAGGTGTTGGTGGGTGAGGCTTTGGAGCATTGCCAGATAACATGATCGAGGCCAGCGCGGGTCTCGTGCGCTTTGCAGAGTGGGAAATATGCATCGGGGTACATGCGGTTGTAAAGCGCGGGGTTCGGAAAAGTTCGTGTCTGAAGGAGTCGCCAAGTGGTAGATTGAGACTTATTCAGTGTTTTGTGTGCTGGGGGGTAGCGTAACCGCTCTCTGCGGTAGTGGAGCAGAATTTTTCTGAACGTGACCATTCGGTCCCGCGCGTGACCGCGATGCAGAACAGAGGGCTGGTCGGGATCGGAAGTCGCAGGAGAATGGATTATGCGCCCGGTGTGCGAGAGCTCAGGCGGCATCGTGGACGGCTTCGTTTCCAGCCAGACCCGAGTGACCAGGGGCCCAGATGATCTGCACGTGGCGCTGCCTTGAGGGAGGAGTGCCAGAGAGAATCTTCTGCGCTTGGGGTGCTATCAGTCCTCTTGTGTAGTTACGAATGGCCGTTTTTGAATCGCTTATGATGCAGTGTGCATTGGTAGCCACGTAGGCCAAAGCGATGGCCGTTTCTTCTGCTACTTCGGGTTGCGTGGTAAATATTGATGCGGCCGCGGCGAGGCGGTACTGCGAACCCGCGACTGCGACAACCGCCATGGCGTTTCGGTTGGGGTATTCTGCTGCGTCCACGTAGGTTACGTCAGCGGCTTGGTCGTAGCGCTTTTGTAGTCGTTTAGCTCGTTCTGCACATCGCTCCGGATTGTGTTCAGGCTGCATATTGCGAGGTATGGGTGGGATAACTAGTTGAGCACGAATGCTTGAGTGAGTGAGTGAAGAAACATTTATTGTAGGTCCGGCGAGGACGCGAACTCGTCGCGCACCCGGCTAGTCCCACGTCGGGACCGGCAGGTCTAGCCCACCGGCCTGGTCGCGGGCACGCCGGACAGCCAGGATTTGCTTTTCTAGAGCGGGGCTACGCAGAAGCGAGTCCCACTCCTCCTTGATGAACTTGGGGTATGTCGAGCCGCACTCCCACAGCATGTGCGCTAGAGTGGAGGTCTGCCCTCAGGAGGGGCAGGCGTCGTCGCGATACACGTCCGGGTAAGCCCCGTGGAGAACGGACAGACACGGATACGTACTGGTCTGCAGAAGCCTAAGAGAAACGGCTTGCGCCCTATTCAACCTGGGGTGAGGGGGTGCAAAGACCCTTCTAGACATGTAGAAGAATTTAATAATCTCGTTCTGAGTAGCGGGAGCATCCCTGTGGCCGTAGGGAGGAGGGGAGTCGGTGCTTCTTGCAGAGGAAGCGCGGTTGGTGAGGTCACGCGCAGCCTCGTGAGCAGACTCATTCAGGTTCAGGGGAGCACTCTCGACCGACCCTACGTGAGCTGGAAAATAGTGGATTGAATGATGCGTGAGAGCATATCGACTCGAGTTGCTAAGAAGACGAGCAGCTTGCTTGGCGATGCAACCCTTCTGAAAAGCCCTAACTGCCGTTTTGGAATCGCTATATATCTCGGACCTACGACCGTCTAGCAGGGCGAGGGCGATTGCGGCTTCCTCGGCGACTCCGGGGTCTGAAGTACGAATGGAGGCGCAATTAGAAATCTTCCCGCTGGAGTCGACCACAACGATGGCAAAGGTCTTCCCATCGCTGTACCTTGCGGCGTCGACGAAGCTTGCTCTAATGTCTCGTTGCTTGATCTGTTTGAGGATGGCTGCTGCTCTGGCCTTGCGTCTGCCCTCGTTATGGACGGGATGGACGTTTCGGGGCACAGGGGCCACTTCGAACTTGTTTCGAATGCACCTAGGGATCGGGGTACTGACCATCGGGAATCCCGCAGGTTGGTAACCCAGCTCTTCGAGGATGTGTTTACCTGCCGCTGTGGTGCTCAGGCGAGTGAGTTGCGCACGTTCTTGGGCTTCAGCAATCTCCTCGGCAGTGTTATGCACCCCCAGCTTTAGGAGATCCTCGGTATGGGTCCTGATGGGTAGCCCGAGAGCCCTCTTGACCACTTTGCGGATGAGAGCGTTGAGCTTGTCTCGCTCCACTCTGAGCCAGTTGTGCATAGAAATTGTGTACGTAAAGTGACATAGCACGAAGGCATTGATAAGCCTGAGGAGATTGTTTTCCTTCATTCCTTGGTGCCCGTTTGCTATTCTGGGAACGAGGCGGAAAGCGTTGTCCGTTTTTGCGATGATCTTGCGGAGAGCCGTTCCGTTCCCGCCGTTGAATTCGACAAACATGCCCAGGACCCGAATAACGTCGACCCTGGGTATCACCCCCCCCCCCCTCTCACAAGTACGAAGACTGATGTTGCTTTCGGAAACTGGCTTCCAATCTTTGGGTCTGCCTCCCTTCTGTTTTCTGTAAAGCAGAAGCTCCGACTTGGCGGGGGAGCATCGAAGTCCGGTGGGGCGGAGATACTCCTCGATCACGTCGATCGCCTCCTGCATGGTTTCTTCGACTCTGCCCTCACAGCCGCGGGAGCACCATAAGGTGATGTCGTCGGCGTATATGGTGTGCTTGACGCCCTCTACGCGTGCCAACCTCTCGGAAAGACCAATCATACAGATGTTGAACAGGGTGGGTGAGATGACGGCGTCCTGAGGAGTGCCCCGCCCTCCGAGGGGCACATCGTTGGAGCGGAAGTCCCCAATGCGAAGCTTGGCCTTCCTGTCTGTTAGGAAAGAGCTGACGTAGCTATGGGATCTGTAACCGAGACCCAGGTCTGAAATGGTCTTTACGATGAAGCTGTGGAGCACGTTGTCGAAAGCTTTCTCGAGGTCCAGACCGAGCAAAGCCTTGACGTCCCTGGAACGGCCATCCACAATCTGATGCTTTATTAGTTTCATTGCATCCTGCGTCGGGAGTCCGGCGCGGAAGCCGATCATGTTGTACGTGTAAACCTCGTTGTCTTCGAGGTACCCGGTGACCCTGTTGAGGACGACGCGCTCCATGACTTTGCCGACGCAGGAGGTTAGAGAAATCGGCCTGAGGTTCTCGATGTTCGGGGCCTTGCCGGGCTTGGGAATGAGCACCGTGCAGGCTATCTTCCATTCTGCAGGAACAACGCCGCTATTTTAGGACTCATTGATTTTGTCGGTCAGGAAGACGATCGACGTGTCCTCGAGATTTCTCAACATTCTGTTGGTGACTCCGTCTGTACCAGGCGCTGACTTGCGGTTGAGTGCGAAGATGGCCTGTCTGACCTCGGCAACGGAGAAGTCTTCGTCGAGCTCGGGGCGTGGAGGGCCTCGGTAGTCCGGGAGTTGGGTCACTGGATCTCCGTCGCGACAGACGGGCAAGTACTTCTGTACGAGTTTTGAGACGAGCTCATCGACCGTGTGAGACCTGGTGGCTTCGTGAAGGACCTGGCCCGACGTATGCCTCTGATTTGACTTTGAGCCGCTTTCGTCGAGAAGGTGCTTCAGCATACCCCAGGATTTGCCGTTGCGCATCTGTCCGTCGATGGATTCGCAGAGCTCGTCCCACTGCTGCTGGCATAGCGCCTTGCAGTGGTCATCGATGACCTTGTTGAGCTCCGAGATCTTTTTTCGGAGTCTGCGATTGAGCCTTTGGCCCTTCCATCGGCGGCGCAGGGCATTTTTGGCCTTGATCAGGTGGGCAAGTCTGCTGTCCATCCGCTCGACGTCGAGATTGGTTTCAACTTTCTTGGTAGCCGCGGAAGCATCGTTCCGAACGCCTTCGCACCATTCTTCGAGGGTGGCGGGTGCTCTGTCTTTGCCGGGTTCTTCGCGAATCTTGCGAAAGCGGTCCCCTTCGATGAACATGAATTCCTTGATCCTACTCTGAGACACCTTGAAGTTGGTCTCGAGAATGTAGTGGTCGCTGCCGAACTCCATGGTGGTGTTCTCCCAGCCCACGTCCTCAACGTTCCTGACGAACGCGAGGTCGGGTGTCAAGTCCCGGGTGACGGAGTTGCCGATGCGCGTAGGAAAATTCTTGTGAGTGACCAGAGTGAGGTCCATCTCGTTGGCGTCTTGCCACAGGTTGCGCCCCTTGGTAGTGTCGTAGACGCAATCCCAGATGCCGTACGGTGCGTTGAAGTCACTGACGACGACTAAGGGTCGAGGGCCGGCCAAGTCGGTTGCTTTCTTGAGGATGGTCTTGAACTGCTGGCGCGAGTCCCTGGGGTTGCTGTAGATATTGAGGACGAACACGCTGTTTCTGCGCTGATTCTGCTCTGGTACGTTGAGCAGGATCTCAACCATGACGTATTCAATTCTACCACTTGCCAGCTTGAGGTCCTGGGTGAGATGAGTAAGCCTTTTATCAATCAAGGTGCAAATCCCTCGCCCTCCGGGCAGGCCCGACACGGCCCTGTAGCCTTGGAGCGAGGCGGCGGAGGCTAATGTTTCGAGGGATGGGTACTTTTGGTTCGAATTGGGTGGTGTAGGTTATGCCTAGGGTGCCTAGAATGTTCCTGCCCGTGGTGGAATTGGCAAGTCTTTCGTATTGGCTAATACGCTGCGCTTCAATAAGCTCCTCTATTGTGGTATGAATGCCGAGGGCGTCCAGTTTCTCGTTAGAGGTGGTGATGGGAAGATGTAGGGCTTGTTTATAGGCCCTCTTGATTATGGTGTTGAGTTTGAGCTTGTTAGTTGCATTGAGGCTAAGGTACGGGGCGACATAGATGATCCTGCTCAGGGCGTAGGCGGTTACCAGGCGTATAAGGTTGCTTTCTTTCATGCCGTGATGTCGATTTCCGATGCGTGCAATGAGGCGAGTGGTTTGGTGTACATGATTATCTAATTGCTTGAGTATCTCCGTGTTTCTGCCGTTTTGTTGGATGCGTAAGCCAAGGATACGAATCCTAGGTACAGTAGGTATGCGTTGCTGGTTCACGTGGAGTTCTATCTCGGGCGGCTGAGGGTCTGGACGTCAACCTCCCCAATTAGGCTTGTACAGAAGGATCTCCGATTTCTGTGGGGAGCACGCCAGGCCGCGTGGTTCTACATATGCAGCGACCTCGTTGATGGCTTGCTGCAGCGTGTCTTGGATGTCCCCGTCGCTGCCCCCGGTGACCCACAGGGTGATATCGTCTGCGTAGAGGCTATGCTTGAGGTTGGGGATGCTAGCTAACGCAGGCGGTAGTCCGAGCAAGGCCACGTTGAACAGAAAAGGGGATAGAACCGATCCTTGCGGCGTGCCTTTGCTGCCGAAGTGAGTAATTGAAGAACAAGGAGAGTGTTTGATTAGTTTGTTCAGATAACCCTATGGGTCACCGCCCGATCCTTGCGTCGGCGGTTACGCAAATTTGATGTCAGGAGATTGGAATAAAAACATATTGGAATAGTTTTACGTTATAGGGCCCCTGAATGGTGAAAGATAGCGTGATAAGCAATAGGTTAGATACACAGCAAGCTACTTGTGGGGGTGGACGAAACTACACAACTAAAAGAAAAGCGTGGAGAGAAGGACAACAGGAATATATCATATACTGCAGGATATAGGGCCGAAATAACAACACATTTTGCTCAAAAGCGCTGGTTGCCATTGGCTAGCCGCCTTCACTATTCGTATGTCCGACATCAAGATTGGCTGGCATTCGCTCTAAGGAACAGTTTTAGCCTAATGACTTCTTGTGTAGGCATGGGCCACCAGTGCGGCAACAGTGCGCATAACAGTCGCAAACAAACCCCACATGGAAGCTAAATAGGGGAGCGAGACAGCGTTCATCGCGATCTAATCGGAGGAATTCACTTTCTTCCTAGCAGGTTTCTTGAGCATGCCGTGTCCGAACTCTTGGTCGTGGATTCATTAAGACCCTCTTAGAACAACGAGCACAGTTTGCGATAAGTCTCTCAGTTCACCTATGCAACTTTAAAGCACCGCCCAAAAATTTTTACTTTACATGCAGTGGACTACAGAATTGCCGTAGTAAAATCTTTCGTCAATATTTAAATGACCCTTTTTTAACGGTAAGTGTGGTACCTAGTCAGAGCCATGAATCTGCGGAAAATACCACGTTATGAGCCACAGATACGTGTGCCTGATATATCAATGATTAAGAGAGGAATAACAGCGCTTAATAAGAGAGGAATAACAGCGCTTAAGCATACGGGACAGAAGTCAGGCAGACACGAGGATACGCTAACTTGCACAAGCTACGACAGCTGTGAAATCACACAAACCCCTGCTCGCGGATACCTGCAATACTTATAATCGGTTGCTTTGTTTTGACGCCATGCTCCAATATATCTGATCATCGTTGTCGAAAGTAATGTGGGGACGCAGACAACATCGAGGGATGACATGTCTTCATGAAAGTACGAACAATAATACGCGAATACATATACTGCGTCCGTGAATGAAGCTCACCGAAAGACTGTGCCTAATGTCGTTTTCTCCTGCGCATGCTAGAGAAGGCCTAAGCCATATCCGTAGTACGTGTGACATCGGCTGCCACACAGACCTTCGGCGTTTGCGACCGGTCGGCCTGCTCTCGTGTCGCTTGCCAAGCAGGAAGTTCCCGCACCGCGTGTCGTTCTCGAAGGCGGCCTTCTTCGATTCCAGTAGTCCGGCCAAGCCCGGCAGGTCCACGTATGCATCGTCGTTTGCCTTGAGGACGAAGTTGGCACGCGGACAGAACGAGTGCGCCCACTGAAGAAGGAGCAGTGACTTGAGCGTCTGGTTCCTACTGGTATCCTCGAAGTTGGCGCGGATCACGTCTACAAGATGCAAGCTGTGGATGTGCTCGGCAAGGTGCGCTGCAGTGACCACAGGATGGTAAGAACTCGAATTAGCCTAGACCTGAGAAGGGAACGGAAGAAACTGGTACATAAGAAGCCGATCAATGAGTTAGTGGTAAGAGGGAAAATATAGGAATTCCAGATCAAGCTGCAGAACAGGTACTCGGCTTTAACTCAGGAAGAGGACCTTAGTGTTGAAGGAATGAACGACAATCTTGTGGGCATCATTAAGGAGTGTGCAATGGAAGTCGGTGGCAACTCCGTTAGGCAGGATACCAGTAAACTATCACAGGAGACGAAACATCTGATCAAGAAATGCCAATGTATGAAAGCCTCTAACCCTACAGCAAGAATAGAACTGGCAGAACTTTCGAAGTTAATCAACAAGCGTAAGACAGCTGACATCAGGAAGTATAATATGGATAGAATTGAACATGCTCTCAGGAACGGAGGAAGCCTAAAAACAGTGAAGAAGAAACTAGGAATTGGCAAGAATCAGATGTATGCGTTAAGAGACAAAGCCGGCAATATCATAACTAATATGGATGAGATAGTTGAAGTGGCTGAGGAGTTCTATAGAGATTTATACAGTACCAGTGGCACCCACGACGATATTGGAAGAGAAAGTAGTCTAGAGGAATTCGAAATCCCAAAGGTAACGCCGGAAGAAGTAAAGAAAGCCTTAGGAGATACGCAAAGGGGGAAGGCAGCTGGGGAGTATCAGGTAACAGCAGATTTGTTGAAGGATGGAGGGCAGATTGTTCTAGAGAAACTGGCCACCCTGTATACGCAATGCCTCATGACCTCGAGCGTACCGGAATCTTGGAAGAACGCTAACATAATCCTAATCCATAAGAAAGGGAACGCCAAAGACTTGAAAAATTATAGACCGATCAGCTTACTGTCCATTGCCTACAAACTATTCACTAAGGTAATCGCAAATAGAATCAGGTACACCTTAGACTTCTGTCAAGCAAAGGACCAGGCAGGATTCCGTAAAGGCTACTCAACAATAGATCATATTCACACTATCAATCAGGTGATAGAGAAATGTGCGGAATATAACCAACCCTTATATATAGCTTTCATTGATTACGAGAAAGCGTTTGATTCTGTCGAAACCTCAGAAGTCATGGAGGCATTACGGAATCAGGGTGTAGACGAGCCGTATGTAAAAATACTGAAAGATATCTATAGCGGCTCCACAGCCACCATAGTCCTCCATAAAGAAAGCAACAAAATCCCAATAAAGAAAGGTGTCAGACAGGGAGATACGATCTCTCCAATGCTATTCACAGCGTGTTTACAGGAGGTATTCAGAGACCTGGATTGGGAAGAACTGGGGATAAAAGTTGATGGAGAATACCTTAGTAACTTGCGATTCGCTGATGATATTGCCTTGCTTAGTAACTCAGGGGACCAATTGCAATGCATACTCACTGACCTGGAGAGGCAAAGCAGAAGAGTGGGTTTAAAAATTAATCTGCAGAAAACTAAAGTAATGTTTAACAGTCTCGGAAGAGAACAGCAATTTACAATAGGCAGCGAGGCACTGGAAGTAGTAAGGGAATACATCTACTTAGGGCAGGTAGTGACGGCAGATCCGGATCATGAGACAGAAATAATCAGAAGAATAAGAATGGGTGCAATGAGTGCGTTTGGCAGGCATTCTCAGATCACGAACAGCAGGTTGCCATTATCCCTCAAGAGGAAAGTGTATAATAGCTGTGTCTTACCAGTACTCACCTGCGGGGCAGAAACCTGGCGGCTTACGAAAAGGGTTCTACTCAAATTGAGGACGACGCAACGAGCTATGGAAAGAAGAATGATAAGTGTAACGTTAAGGGATAAGAAAAGAGCAGATTTGGTGAGGGAACAAACGCGAGGTAATGACATCTTAGTTGAAATCAAGGAAAAGAAATGGGCATGGGCAGGACATGTAATGAGGAGGGAGGATAACCGATGGTCATTAAGGGTTACGGACTGGATCCCAAGGGAAGGGAAGCGTAGCAGGGGGCGGCAGAAAATTAGGTGGGTGGATGAGATTAAGAAGTTTGCAGGGACGGCATGGCCACAATTAGTACATGACCGGGCTTGTTGGAGAAGTATGGGAGAGGCCTTTGCCCTGCAGTGGGCGTAACCAGGCTGCTGCTGCTGCTGATGATGATGATGACGTCTCCGAACACCGAGCTTTCGGACAGGACGGACGAGTCGTCGTTCTGTACCGAGCCGACCAGCCTGCATTTAGTTGTTGCCCGGCAAAATAAATTAAACATACTGTCCACTTATCAGTTTTTTTCCCCTCTGCTGTGCCGCAAGCACTCTCACGCTTCGTATCTGCTATCAGAGCTTGCTTTCGACTCCTCAGCAAGATGCGGTTGCAACATCAGATTGTATTGACATCGCAAGCTTCGTACCTCCTTGTGTGACGGGTCACACAAGGAACACATAAGGTGCCACGCAAGCCTCCTTGTGTGACACATACACACGCACATACACCCATCCACTCTTACATACACTCACATACACACGCACGGACACACGCACATACACATGCGCGAACTCACGCAGGCATCCACACACATACGCACATACACACACAAACACACGCACACAAATACGCAAAGGCACAAGCACACACGCACACAACATTAGCGTAGGCGGCAGGCCAATGGCAAGGAACACTTACGCACCAATATGTTTGCGAAATCAGCTGAAGGTCTTGATGGTGAGCGGATAAATATAGATGTCTGGGGCCAAATTCACAAACATTTGGTAGAAAGAGTTCTTTGCCATTGGCCGGCCTCCACCGCTAATAAAATATCCACCATCAGGATTAAACGGAATTTCCTCTTACGAACAATTCTAGCGTAGGAGGTTTTTTCGTGTAAATACGGGGTCCCATGAGACCAATGCGGCTTGAGCAGGGATATCATGCCGGAAGGCAAAAATCCATGGATTCCTAATGGCAACACATGCGACGTTCACCCCTATTATCTGAGCTCTCTGCGTTCGAGCTCTATATCTCGCAACTTATCCAAGCGTGCCTCCAGTCGCTGTATTTTTCTTCTTCTCAGAGCGCCTAGACATTGGGCTACCCAGATGGCGCCACTTTGCTGAACTGAGGCCTCGTACTATAGACACCCTTGTTGCTTCATTTAAGATTAGCGACATTGGTAAAGGCGACGCTTTTTAGCCTAATGTTCAAGCGTATTTCGCGAACATTCCGCTGTTATAATGTCAGCGCAGGTCCCTTGTAAGGTCGTGTATAACTGGTCAGCGAGTTCCTTCCGAGAAAAATTTGCGCCTTATAGGACTTTTCTTGTTCCCCTAAAATAATCGTCAATAACCTTGAGTGCACTTACTTGCTCTAACGCTGCGCTATCGCTACTTTAAGATCACACACAGCTTCCCCGTATAAGCGTTACAAAGCTTTCCTGACAGGAAAGCCTATAGCGAACGCAGAGTATTACGCAAAGGAAGTGGGCGCAAGACTGATGACGGTTATTGTTTGGGAACCCCATATACCCTGAAGAAGATAAACATTTTCTTTAAAGTGTTGCAACAGCAGTAAAATAGAAAGCAGCGCTGTCAAGGTTTGGAAATGGTGCCAATGGGCCTGTAGAGCTATTACAATATGTTTCTATTCCCATCTCTTGACGTAAAATTCGCGTAAGCGCCGAGGCAAGCATCGGGCGGTCACCCGCAAGGTTGTCTCAAGAGACCAATCAAACGCTCTCTTCGCTCATAGGAGGTCACTTTTGCTTGCTTGAAAAACAAATAACATTGCCTACACTGAGCGGCTCGTCTTATTTAATTGGCTGCCAAGAGGCGCGGAGCACGTTCAAGTGGAGAGGGATTCAATGGGGCCTAGCCACTGCAATGAAAGTCGATAAACGAATGAAGAGGGTGGTGCCGGCGTCTGCAATTGATCCGCTTGATCCTAATTAGCTTGCGGTGGCTGGTCGAAAATCACGGCGACATGAAACGGAAGCTTAAAAATGACGCTAAAATGGACTCTCAGCAAAGAAGAGTTGGCAGGAGGAGGTCGTAAACCTGCCGAAAGTGCTCAAAAAAATTGCATGGCCACGCAGAAAGTTTGATTACACTGTAAGCGGATATAAGTCCCATGTGGGAGTATAATGCTTGTCCTCCAGTGACCCTCCGGTTGAGAGTTTATTATACTCCGTATGGTCGGATTAGAATTTTTACTCCGTGCGAACGGAGTTTGCTCCGGGGAGTTTGCTTACGTCTATAGTGGACCAAATGAAGTTGTTTCACTCACTCACTCCAGGCAAGCGGAATTTTTGCGTGAAACCATGGGACTTTTTTTTCTGTGTTTTTTTATTTATTTACTTTGGCTGGATGGATATTTTCGAGGTGCAACGGTAGTATAAAAAGTGGTGTCACGTCAGTTTGAGTAAATATCTTTATATGCAGAGGCTACTGTCAAATTTCGAAATATACACACTAGACCGGGTCCAATGTCTTTTTTATTTTATTTACTCAATACCTGCGTCGCTTCAAAGGCATTATCGCAGGGGGGGGGGGCAGTTAGCAAGAGATGTATAAGATCGTTCACTGAAATATGTAAAGAATGTATAAATTAATGTAGCATAAAGGTCGGAGTACAGAATAACTGAACATTTTCAAGCATACCAAAAACATTAAAACAAAATTAAGACAGTAATGCATTGTCACAGACAAAGACGGAAGAAAATCGCTATTGTCAGATATTGGAACACATTTCTCTGGTAACATATTCCAGGCTGTCACAGTTTGTGGAAAAAAGGATTTCTCAAAACGTATTACCTGCTTATTACAGCTAAATTCTCACACCTCCTTTGAGTGGTCGAGTCGAGTCGAGACGTAAGTTGGCTCTGACAGGTAGTTGCGGCTATCAATGCCTGTTTGATTGTAGAAAATACGGTGGAAGAATTTCAGTTTTAAGTTTTTACATCTTTTGATAAACTTTTCCCAGCCCAGCAATGCTTTTATTTCAATTATACTTTCGAAAGGGTTGTAATTATTGAAGACGAAGCGTGCGGCCTGAATTTGAAGTTTTTCCATTACTTGTATCAATAGTCCTGATATGGGGCCCAAATCATTGAGGCATAATGGAGGATGGATCTGACATGCAAAAAATAGTGTTTGTTTAATTCTTTGGACATTGATTTGAAATTTCCACCAATCAAAAACAACATTTTACTTGCCTTAGATACTGACTGCTGGATGTGTAAGTTCTTCTTAAGTTTCGGTGTGAAGTAAACACGAAGGTGCTTGCACTCTGAAACAGTTTTTAATTTTGTGTTTCCAGCTTTGTACTGTGTTTGAGGTTCGAATTTTTTATTAGAGAAATGGTCGTGATTACAATTATTAATATTCAGATTCGTTTATCAGCGTAGAGACCAATTTGCAATTTTATCAAGGTCATCCTGCAAGATTGTTACGTCTGTTGGTGAATTTATTTCTCTCTATAGAACACAATCATCTGCAAATAATTTCAAGGGGGACTGTATGTCACCTATAATATCATTATTATGATGTGATAGCTTTATTTCGAATCCGGCGATTGTGAGGCCCGGGCCTGGGGCGCCTAGATGGCCACTAGGAGCTGCTGCTCCCGTGCGGCTTCATTGGCTCGCTGGACGGCCCAAAGTTGGTCTTCGAGTTCTCAGCTGAGCAGCACGGTCGACCACCACGCCCGTAGATTTTCTGGGGTGACTGCCATTTTATTTTGGTATATTTCACATCCCCACAACATGTGTTGAAGGGTGGCTCTAACAGACTTGCATAGCTTACACATATCGCTCTCGTATATATTGGGGTAGAAACTTTTTAGTTGCACGGGACTCGTATAAGTTTCTGTTTGTAGTCGCCTCCAAGTGACGGACCCAGCTCTGTTCAGTTTAGTGTGAGGCGGTGGTAATACGCGCCTCCGATTTTGATAGAATTCGGTAACATCGCTAAATCTTGTTAATCTATATTTTTCTCTCCAGATTTCCTCCTCCGCGTTCTCCTGGCCGATGGAAGTCCCTCTTTGCTCTGCTCGGTGAGTAAGACCTCAAGTTTCGCGGTGTGCTACCTCGTTGAGGTTGACTGCGGGAATGTCTAGAGTCGTATGCGCTGGGAACCAGCGCAATTTCCTGGCGTTCTTCTCTGCATTGGAGAATTTTGCTTCATTTACTCTGATGATGTACCATGCCTCAGGAGAGGTCCTCTTTTTGCATAATTTCTTATCGCCGCTTGAGAATCGCCAATGATGCACTGAGCATTCGTGGAGACCAATGCAAGAGCAATGGCTACTTCCTCTGCTGTCTCTGAATGTTTGGTATTAACTGATACGGTTGTAAGGGGTTTTAGGGTGTGATCTACGATTACTGCTACGTAGCTATTTCTGTGTGGGTATTCAGCCACGTCTACGAAGGTTGCTCTGTCGTCTGACCCAAAGCTTCGGATCATTTTCTCTGCTCTACTCCTGTGTCTGTCATCGTTGTAACCTGGATGCATGTTCTTGGGTATATTTGGTACCAGGAGTTTGTCACGAATTTCTCTCGTTATCGTCCTCTTTTCCCCGTATAAATTGTGATAATACATTCCTAGTTTGCTTTGTATATGCCATCTCGTTTTAGTTTTCGTTAGTCGTTCTGTTTGAGATGTTTGTTGTGCTTCTATGAGTTCGTCCAGTGTGTTGTGGAGTCCTAACTTTAGCAAGAGATCCGTGCTCGTACTGATTGGAATCCCTAGTGCTATATTGTATGCCTTTTTTATCAGGCTGTTCATTTTAGTCTTTTCAGCTGCAAATCAATTGTGGAAGGCTGCTATGTATGTGATCTGACTGATTACGAATGATTGTATCAGCCGTATGATACTTTCTTCCTTCATAGCATGGTGCTTGTTAGTAATTCGTTTGATTAATCTCATGGTGTTTGTTAGCTTTGTGTCTAACTTCTTTATGGTTTCCCCATTTGTGCCTTTGTTCTCGATTACTAGACCCAGCACCTTGAGCTGGTTGACTATTGGGATATTCCGCCCATTGTTGGCGTGTAGCTTGATTTCCTTTGAGTCTTGTTTCTGTCGTATCCTTTGCGAGGCCTGCCTCTAAGTGTGGGGCGGTACAAGAGAAGTTGAAATTTCTCTGCAGAGCATGTGAGCCTGTTCCTATGAGGTGTCCCTCTACTGTGTTAATTGCAGTCTGCAGTCGTTGTTCTATTGATCCGTCGCTGCCATCACATGTCCAGATAGTAATATCGTCCGCGTTGATTGTGTGATTCAGGGACTCTATGGAGGAGCTCCTGCATTCACCTTGTTCACGTTTTGCTCATCGGCTTGAATTTGCTTCTCCCGCATTCCCCGTCTTTTCCTAGGGACTCTATGTGATTTCATTTTTAGGGGGTCCCATCAAGGCGAGATTAAACAGCATCGGTGAGATGACAGCGTCTTGCGGCGTGCCGGACCCCCCTATGTCGATCTCGGGCGGCTTGAGCCTTCCGACGGAGATGACTGCTTTCCTATCTGATATGAAGCTCTTGATGTAGAGAGAGAGAGAGAGAGGGCTCTTTATTAGAAAAACAGAGAATTTCGCCGGCGCGTATATAACCGATGGCATGCTACTCTGTGTAGGGATGGGGATTGGGATTAAAAGATTCCAGAAGAGAGTGGGAGAAAAAGAGGATAAAAATAAATATGAAATGTCCGAGTGGACCTGATACTAATATTTACAGGTGACATGGCGGGTAAATTTAGGCTTTTGTATAGGAAGGATGCAATTTTTAAAGCTTTCCTATTTGACCAATTTCTGTCAAGTATTTGAACAATAAATCCAAAAGCCGTCGCTGTTTTTAAGGGCCGGGCATTGGACCTTAGATGCTCGGTAACGTTAACGGTTCGTGGCAAATCATGTCCATTTGGTGCTCAAAAAATTGTTTCTCGTCGTGGTACGCGGGGCATTCTAGTAATATGTGCTCAATTGTCTCTAAGTTGTGACAGTTATCACAGTATGGGTTAGTGGTAAGTCCTATGCGGTACAGATAATTGTTCGTATATGCCACGTTCAGCCGAAGACGATGGTACAATGTCTCTAAGTGTCGAGGAAGTGGTCGTGGAATTTTCGGTCTCATTTCTGGGTCAATGTAAAGTAGGAAGTTATCTTGGTGAAGCGGCAGATTCATGATGCGGTTTTTATCTTGATAGGCATATTTTTTTGCCATGGTTGAAGCGTCGGCTTTTGTAAAATATGTTCTTCTGAACTTGCGGTATTGGAGTCCATTTATGGCAGCTTCGTCCGCTCTTTCATTTCCCGAAATGCCGGCATGGCCAGGTATCCACTGGAACTTTATGCAATGCCCAGCAATTTTAGCCCTGTGGTGAAGATAAGCAATGTCAAATGCTGCCGGTTGATTATTGCAACGCTTGTTCCTCTTCCACATACTTTGTAGGGCTGCTTTTGAGTCTGTGAAAATCACCCATGTCTTTGGCGGCTGCTGTCGAAGTACATACACAAGGGCCTCCTTTATGCCATATAGCTCCGCTGAAGTAGATGATGTTGCTCGCTCAAGACGAAACGAGAATCGTTGCCCTGTAGAGGGAACAAAAAGTCCGCATGATGAACGATGTGGAGGTGTAGAGCCAGCTGTGAAAATGTGCGTTGCGGCTGCGTATTCTTTGTGCATATATTCTAAAGCTATCTAATAAGTCGCTGCTTGAGGCATTTTCTTTTTTGCACTGATTCCAGGTATGTATGACACGATTTCCAGTGCGGACAGTGTCCATGGTGAAATGTTTCGCGGCATAAGTTGTGACGCCTGAGCAGGAATCGAAATAGATATGCTTCCGACGGCCTGCCCAAAGCTAGATGTAGCACGGGTTCTGGAAATATCCTTTAAAAATTGAGTCTTCGTATGAATGACGTGGCGGAGGTGTATCCGAAGTGTCTCCTGCGAACATAGCACTTCCAGAGGCACGCATCCAGCTTCTGCTACAGTCCCTGAGCGGGACGACCCCTTCGGAAGGCCAAGACATACGCGAAGGCAGTTGTTTCATGCTGCCTCGAGTTTTCTCTTGCTTGTGGGAGATATTTTGTGCAGGATCGGGAGGTAATATCGTAGTGCTCCGTCGACGTAGGCCTTATGGAGGAGCACCATTGTTCGACAGTTGCTGCCCCACTGTGATCCGGCTAAAAATCGGAATACGTGCGACGCCGAGGAAATCTTCTCACTCATTTTTTTCACTTGGGGCGATCATGTGAGGTTCCTATCGATCGTCACTCCGAGAAACCTTTGCGTCTTGACGTATGGAAGGGCGCGACCACCCAACACTAGTGGGTATTTTTCCGTACACCTCCACGTGAAAGCCATGGCAACGCTTTTGTCGGGGTACAATTTCAGACCCCTTGGATTTAGGTAGGCCGATATATTTGCTAGCGCTCTCTGGAGGCGTTGTTGGGTGGTACTGCGGGAACGCGCCGCACTCCAAATGCAGATGTCGTCTGCACACAGTGTGATTTTGACGCCAAGGGGCTTGATGTAGTTATACGTCTGTTGCCCTAGTCCTATTCGTTCGATGTTTTCCAATATGGTTGCGTGGTTGGCATTATCGAAAGCCTTTTTAAGATGAAGGTCGAAGATGGCCCTTGTAGAGCGTGTTTTAAAATCGATTATCTGATGCTTAAGTTGGAGCATCGCATCTTGTGTGGAAAGGTTTTTGCGACGTCCTATCATTGTATCTGGGTATATGTTATTATCCTCTAAGAAGTTATCTGCTCTGTTTAAAATTACACGTTCCAATAATCTTCCGACGCAGTGTGTTAGGGAGATTGGTCTGAGGTTGTCGATCTCAAGCTTTTTACCAGGTTTTGGAATGAACGTTATCTTCGCTTTCTTCGATTGAGCTGGCACTTTTCCCTTTACCCAACACTTGTTTATGCATTCTGTTAGTTTGGCTATCGATTCATCATCGAGGTTCCTGAGAGTCTTTTTGGTTATAATGGTGGCCCCAGAACGCTGTCATGGGGCACTCCTGAAGACACCGTTATGTGTGACGAATTACACCCATTAAGAACTGCATACTGTTTCGACCATTTACATAGTTAGGAATAAGATTTCAGGTTTCATTATGTGTTTTTAAGGACGTTAACTTAATATTCAGCGAGTGATGAGATACTGTGCCAAACGCTGTTTTAAAGTGAAGGAATAGCGCATCTACGTGTTTTTTCTTATCAAGGGAGTCATCTATGAAGAGTTGGAATTCAACTAATTGTGTGTTGCATGAGTAACCGTTAAGAACACCATGCTGTGAGGCAGTAACAACGCAATAGATTCAATTGACTTATACTATATATGCTCAATAACCTTGCAGGATACTGAAGTTAAGGATATAGACCTGTAACTTTCCACCAATTTCTTGCCTCCCGATTTAAAGGTGGGATCAACAGCCGCAATTTTTCAGTCCTGTGGAATCAACCCAGTCTTGTATGAAATTTGAAATACAGAGATATTGTGCAACAATGCTGTGACATTTCTTTAGAATATCGAATGGAATTCTATCAGGACCCATAGATTTGGGGGTGCCACATTCCCGCAGAAGACAGTCGATATCATGTACATCAATGTTTATTTCAGGCATGCCATCGTCAGAGGCATAGTTAGGAGAAAGTGATGTGGTCGCGTCAGTCACTGGTTCCTCCGAAAACACCGCTTTAAAATGCTGAATAAACAATTCAACCTTTTCTGTGTCTGTCGTCATAGTAGTTCCGTTGGATTTCAGGGCGGGAGCTGAAATGTCGTCAGTTCTACTTGTTTTTATATAGTTCCAAAAACCTTTACGTTTATTTTTCAGATCTGTGTGTAAACGGGCGAAAAATAATTGCTTCGCATTCTTGGTTCCCAGTTTCGGCGTCCATTTCGCATTCCTCAAGTGTTGGCGGTTGAGTGAAGCGTTATTATTGCAGCATTTTCGTACGCGTTTCTAGCTTTCCGGATCCGTCTACGCACTTCAAAATTAAACCATAATTTATTTTATTTTTCTATTGCCGCAAGAGTTTTACAGGAACATGTCTGTCTAGCAGTTGTAATATTTTTATGCGAAAGGTGGACCATAAATACTCCGCATCACTACTCTCTGACAGACGCCGGAAGGTTCGCAAGTATGACAGTAATTCTGCTTCGATTGTGTCAAAATTTCGTTTCTCATATAAGAATACTTGTCCTGCTCATTCGACCCGTATGGGAACCAATGAAATCTTTAACTCTGTAATGACTGCCTCGTGGGCACTGAGGCCCGCTTGCGTTGAGACATTGGTCACAATGTTGGGGTCGTTACAAAGGACAAGATCTAACGTAGCTTGTTGTCTAGTAGGAACAAGTACATATTGGGTTAAATTGTTTAACATAGTTAGTTCGCCAAAAATTGTATTCATTCGTGATTTGTTAGATATTGGGCCGTCAATAGTCCAGTTTACGTCTGCGAAGTTATAATCGCCGCCCAGAAAAACAGTACCAGAGATCACTGATAAAATATCAACTAGGTTAGAAATTGGGATTTCATTACAAACTGGTGGGCTGTAGAAGGATTCAAATACCAGTTTGTACCCCAACGAAACGAGTGAATGAAAGCACATGAATTATGACATGCATAAACATTTGAGAAACGCCCAATACAGAACTTTGAAACGAATCCAACGTACAGGCAACACAGAAACAACGCTGCCAGTATATATGGCCATGATACTATGTGCCTCGGAACAGTCTAACGAGCAGCTGTGCGCTTCCAAGAATTACGACTCGCGTGCTCGCTCATACGAGATCTGACTCTCTGAAATTCACAGAAGACCTTAATCAACACAAAACAGTTAATTCAGAATAGTGAGAAAACAAAGTTTAATGGGATAATTTTTCAGAATTAGCATGCCATTCTGTGAGTGCTGAAGCGACTTCGCAAAATGCTGGAGTTGGCGGGCAAAAAGTTGTGCGTTAGTTACAGTAAGCAAAATGTAAGTGCGTGTGCTTCATGACAAAATTAACTTTGTACGAAATATTGGTAGCGTAGCAAGAATCTTTTACGTGTGAGCACGACGCGCAGCTGCAGACGTGCCACCGAAAAGTGCGTAGTCATAGATTTTTCCGGTCGCACTACTTGCATAGCTTCCAAGAAATGTCTCTAGATTGCGAAAAAGAGCTACATCGCTAATCTTTCGAACGAATCCTCGCACTCAGAGCCAGCAGGCATGCTTCTAGATCAGTGTCTGGGATAGAGCATAACGTTAATTCAATATCGGAAGCAACGACGCAATCAAAACTGAAGAGCGCGATAACAATTCCATTCACATCGCTCAGTAAGAACCGTTACCTACAGTACGCATACTCAGGTACTATCGTTTTTCTTGGACGAGGATATCCATACACTGATATATAATAACATGTATTTGCACTCCGGTCTTTCTCACTGACAATACAGCGTCTCAACTAACTTGGAATATGTCATTCAAGTGCGGCTAGCACGGACGTCGTCGCTCAAACAGTGGATGTTCTTGCCATTGGTACGTAGTTCTTTCAAACATTACATAGGAGATCGTCAGCATGTACTCGCAAGGACATGAATGTTGCACTTCATGTACTGGAGGACACAAGCCACGGTCACGCAGCACGAAAACAGTCAGAAACCTGAGCCTGCATCACGAGTCAACGAGCAGCTTCGAGGTGTACCTATGCCTTTTCCCCTATACTTGAAAACGGTGCTCTTGCATTCGGTGGCGATCGGTGGCAGCCATCTTTTACTCCTTTCGGAACGGGGCAGCCTGCGCCTATTCAGAAGAAGATTCAGTTTTGTGCGGCATATTAATGCATCTTTAATGCGTACGCGTCACTTTGACGCGATGAGTTCTTGCGGTTTTGTGACGCCGTGTGACGGGCACGTGAAATGGCGCATCCCGAAAACTTTTGAAGAATAGCCGAGGGCCAGTGGCGAGAAGGCGTCGAATCAGAAATAACTATTTTTGCTTTGTTTGGTCAAAGCATGCATAATCAGCGTGTACATCAGCATCTACACGTGATATCAGGTGGGGAGTTATCGTAGGTGAAGTGGGAGTGGTGCAAAAAAGTTTTTGATAAATCGCGGAGGGCTGATTGCAGAATTGGAATAGCAAAGTTTGGAATAGTTTAACGTTCTAGCGCCCCGTATATCAGTTCTCAAACGCTTCCGGGAACGAGCTGTTAATTGTCCCAGAAACTAATGAATCCAACCATCTGAGCGCTAACCAGGGGCTAGAAAAGGAACCAAACTCAGTGCGCCTATCAACAGTAGGCAAGAATCAAGTTGAGGACGGGGACGGGCAAGTAGGACGGGTGAGAGTCGGAGGCCAAAATAACAAAGAAGTTGCTGCGATATAACTCTTCGCATACGAACAGGCGCCAGCCACTCGGCAGATAATAAGCTAACACTGGGAAGGGTCATTTTGTCCTACGGTAGACCGACAGCGCCGACGGACAGTTTCAACCGTGATCTGACACGAGGGTTGCAATGTGGGCTTGTTGGTAATGCATCTTCAAGGGGAGTATGGTAGCGCGATTCAAAGACGGGACAAGAGAAGACACAAAGGGACACACACAGCGCTGGATCTGTGTAGCGCTGTGTGTGTCCCTTTGTGTCTTCTCTTGTCCCGTCTTTAAATCGCGCTACCATACTTCCCTTGAAGTGATCTGACAGCCACCTTTCACGAGCGCTTTCCATGGTCCTCTGTCCGGCGGCACTATCGGCGTGCCGGCTTTATAGGAAGTATACACCGCACTGTGTCCCGGCCGTGCATCGTGGGCCCACGTATCGCGGATGGCTTGGCGTTCGAGAGCATGGCCGGGCGCCGAGCACACCACAACGGCCAAGAAGCTCGGGAACGATGCGCGCCCGAAGGCGCCTCCGCTGGAAGACGCCAGGAGCCTAAGATTAGTGGCCGCCGCTGTCGTTAACGGCGGTGGCGACCAGGTCCTGTACACGCTGCTCCTGCCAAAGGACGGCGAAACGCAGGAACCCAAATTTTTGCACATTTGTCCTTTACATATGTTGCGCAAGCGGACACAGGCCCAAGGTCTGTGTCTGTCTCGTGCTTACGTGTCAGTGTCCTCGCGTGTGTCACCTAAGCAGCTCATCTTGTGCGCCATAAAGCCATGCTATATCAACTGTTTCCCCGTCGAAGTGCTTCTGCTGAACGATATTTCAAGTAGACGTTGAGAGCGGCTCGGGCTCCACCTCCACTTTAGAGAATGGAGGGCAGTGCCGTTTCTCGACAGAAGTGGTCGTCAACAACGTACTTCGGGGATTCCCGAGCTTAACCTTTGTTTGCAACAAGGAGCCACTTTCAATGTCTACTACGACGATGGAGGCAGAAGGCGTTTCCAACAGCCGCACGATGCGCTTTTCCGCGTTGGGATGAAACTTCTTTTTGACATACGCGTGCGGATGCTTGCATATTCGTGAATGTGCTTTCTGTATATTTTTCAACACTACAGGTACTTGATCGGGTTCGTCACACTGCTGTCAAGTGCCAGCTTCCGTCTTTTCCGTGAGTGATCCACGGTATATGCGTTGCAATCTTGTGTGACCTATGATAATTAATATCGCTAGGTGAGACCGGTACAAGCAGAGAATAAGTAAATACTGTTAAACTGCGGGACTACAAGCGCCCGTTTCTTATGCGCGACAGCAAGATGTTAGTGAGACTTTGCCACCTGAGGGTGCTGCGGAAAGCGCGTTGAAGTCTACAGTGCAGCGTGACCGGAAGGTCAAAAAGCGGCACGATGGTGCCTTGGCACAGGTGAGAGGATGCGATGTCATCAGGATGCCATCAAGTGCTCCACATTTTCTCACTGTGTGAATCCTTAATGGACGGACGCTTATATCTTCAGTTCATAAATTTCCCACATCTCGTACTCATATCATACTAGTGTCGTTTGTAGAAATTTATAACCTTCCGCAGAAGGCTCAGACTCAAGGGTATACGGAAACCACAGAAAGAGAAATGGAAGCGTGGCTGGTAAATTGAGGGAGTGGAGTGATACCCGCACAAACTGCTTTATTCTTTCTAATACCGCACAGCGTAAAACTTCCTTGAGCACTTATCACTTGTGCAACCGTCAACGAATGAAACGCGATAATATGTACGTGCGACACTTCGATGCATATGGTGCCGCGTGTTAAGCGTACTGCGATACTTTAAACGCTCATGCTTGGATCTGTGAGGATCCAAAGAGCGATATTTGCGTGCTTTTCGCTGTATTTGCTGAAGCTCGAGTGCGTCACCATGCCCTATCATGTGCTCGCGGCTAAGCATTCACATTATTTGATAGTTCAGTTGTCTGCGCATAAAAACGGAACGATGTATTTTGACGCGATAGAGGCAATAGTTGGCAGCTAATAATGCTCGTGCTTTCCATTTGTCCTTGTGTGAGTAAGTTTTCGCGCACAGACAATTTGGTACCAATTATATATGATACCAATTATGGTATCAAATACACACCAGCCATCTCACCACAATGTTTTAGCACTAGCATTAGCACATGTCATTCGTTGAAGGCTGCCATACGAGCCCACCAGAGTATTCGAAGCAACATGTATAGGCAGAAAAGACACGACGAATCTTTTGGAAGACGTATTTACTTAACGTTTACGGCTATATATATATATATATATATATATATATATATATATATTTAAACACTTCAGGCGTGTAGCCCCAAATTCACTGCCGCATTCCGCTCTCCAGTGATGAGGGTTATACATTCTGTTGGGCTTACGCTTAACTACGATGATCAATATGCCGAGAAGTTTGTTTAGCGGAGTCCCTGCTTCCGAAATCTTGGAACTTGTATAGAAACTAATGCGCATGCTCGGGCGCAGGTGGGCCACAACCTCTGCACATCTGTACGCGTCCCCGCACTGTTCACGCCAACACTGTTGCGCTGTCGCACTCAGAGGCTCGACTCACCTGCGCGCAAGGAGGAAATAAATGAGCAGTGAGGTGAAGCTTAGCCAGACCATGCGGTACATGATGATCAGTAGCTTACTCATCAAGAACGTTATTTGCTTGTTTGATCCTCAAATAATGGCACCTACGCTCTACAGGATATTGGCCAAGAAAGCGGCGCTAAGTGAAACAAAAAAGTAGGTAAAGAAAGAAAGAAGAAACCTATAGTGCAAATAGTACAAATGGTCATAAAACCTAACTAAATATATGTCGGTTATGGTGAAGTAAGACGCATGCCTTGCACAAGAACTTATTTGGAGGCAGTTTATAAAAACGATTTCAATGACAACGATAACTTTTCAGATGGATCACGTTACAATCTCAGTCAGGATTAACATGATGATCATCCTGTGCCAAATAAGAATAAATAAACGGCCATGAAAGCACGTGTGTGTTGCTGAAGCCCGAAGCAGAGAGCCCGAAAGAAAGCTCGCAACACTTTCCCTTTCAGTCATGTATGCAAAACCGAAAATCAATGTTAAGACTGAGCACTTAGTAGTAATGCAAATCATGAAGAAATCATGAAAAAAAGAAAGAGAATCACGCACATGCGTTAAAGAAAACAAAAGCAGACAGAGAAAAAGACAGACAGAGCTCGAGAATTGAAAAAAATTCGCATGAGATTATAAGGAGCAACGCAGAATGTCGACAAGCTCGTGCGCCTATGCTAACAAAACTTACCTTACGTTAGTAAAAGAAGTTTCGCTCTCCAGCTGCTCTCCGTCGCTTCTGGAGCGTAAGCAAAGTGAAGTTTGTAAGCACAAACTGACTAGCCTAGCAATCAGCGTTGTTAAAAATTTAAAATACGCGTAAAGGAATGTTCAGCGCTAGCACAGGACATTTGATGCTGCACTACGTGTGCTCTCGAGGCTTTGAAGTGCAGTGGCACCACGCGCTCACCTTCGGCAATCCGCCTATTGCAATGCATTGCGGCGCCATTCTGCAGTGGCTACGAGAAACAATTTGGCAGGCGCCGCTGCGCGCCGCGACACCCGCCTCAAGCGAGACTCGTGACCAAACAAGCAGCGTGGGAGACAGTACCGAAACATCCTGTACGTGCCGTCACATTTTATCATCGTCAGCTAGCGATCTAGCCGGCTGGTGAATGCTTTGTATCCGGAGGTTTCTTCAGTGTGACGAACAGCTGGCAGAAGAGCTTCGGTAGCGCTTTACAAGCTCCACCTTCTCCTTAAACCGCTGCATTTATGGCGTAAAGTGAATAAGTAATAAAAGAGCATGGTAAAGCACAAAAGCCGCGTGACTCGAATAGGGCATGTTCTTATGGCGAGTATCATTTTTCACCACTGCATGTCTTGCTTTATGATGTGCCACCTGCCAGGCGTACATACATACACAGGCAGTGGGGAGGCCAACTGAATGCCAAATCGCATATGTTATCTACCCACATAAAGTTTGTGTACATCTACGAAAATGCCCAAACACATGATCAGAATGACGAAAATCGGTGATATCCCCTGTTTGTGGGGTGCCTGTCTTCCTCTTATACTGCGCCACGGTACGAACAAAGCGGCCGACCGCGTCCTTTTCTTGCACTGGTGCTTGTAAACAGCGTCGGTATTCTCATGAAGTAGTGACGGAAACGAACACAGTAACAATGCTGTGAATGACGGAACTTTTATTGGCCGAACCTCCACCCCCAAAAACAGGCTACGCTGTATGCACAATGATAGCGGCGAACACAGTTGGCGATCGCCGAAAATCTGGTCTTCCGGCGCGTCGGCGTCATACACGAGCCATCGATCGTAATCGCTGGGGCCCACGTGCCCTCCAGAAACTAATATAATTATGGGGTTTTACGTGCCAAAACCACTTTCTGATTATGAGGCACGCCGTAGTGGGGGACTCCGGTAATTTCGACCACCTGGAGTTCTTTAACGTGCACCTAAACCTAAGTACACGGGTGTTTTCGCATTTCGCCCCCATCGAAATGCGGCCGCCGTGGCCGGGATTCGATCCCGCGACCTCGTGCTCAGCAGCCTAACACCATAGCCACTGAGCAACCACGGCGCGTTCCAGAAACTTCTACACCATTCGCGTCGCGCATACATGCAATCAGATTACACAAGGTTCGGCGACGACACAGTGGATAGGACGATCGATAACATTCGAGCAACTTCCGATACATGCGCGAGCGTCCCGTGCTGGGCGACAACATTTGTTTGATGGTGAAAAGCGGTCACCCGGAAAAAATAAACAAGTACACGCTCGTGTCAGTATGAAGTCCAGATGTCTGGGTTACAGTGAAGGCGCCCCTAAAATGTGTCAGTTACAGAGTAAGACGCGCCACTCGACTCCAGAAGATGCCGCACAGGAAAAATGAGCCTTAGTACATACCGTACTACATCCTGATTCGCTAAACGCACATAAATGCCTTCTGCAAGTAAATATTACTTGCTGCCGGCAAGAATGACGAAACAACTAGCAGCGATTGCTAACTAGCACTATCAGCTACTTCCACAGTGCACGGTGTTTCCCACGTCAGCCCGACAGTCTAGGTGAGCTTGGCCCCGACAGATAACTACGCCGACATCACGAGCATTCGCTGAGTGTTTAGAAAGCTGCAAGTGTGCACGGTGTGAAATTGCGAAATGACGGCGTTCTAGCAGCGGACGCACAGAGACCGTAGAAAAAAAAAAGACACTTCACGTTTCACTCAACCAGGTCGCGCGAGCACAGAGATCCTTTGTTTCGCTAGCTAAAACATACATTTGCGTGTTCGTCAAGATTATTGGTATGAGTCAGTAATGACAAAAGCGCAGAGGTAAACTGCATATGCCAATACATACCTGTCACAACGTGCAGCCCTAATCCAGGCTCCACGGCGCTGTCAATCACGTTTTACCGACGGAAATCGGAAAATCCGCATTTCCCTGCTGGGGTGGTCATGGAAGGTGCAACCGTAAATGAGACACGACATTGGTATCGCGCCAAATTTCGATGGCAATAATGTTCGAAAGGCGTTCTACACGCGCGGCAGCGAGAATGCCAAGGCTGACAAGTGAGTGAAATAATTTTGTTGGAGTTCCAGCGAGGACGCGAACTCGTCGAACACCCGGCTAGTCCCACGTCGTGACTGGAAGGTCTAACCCACCGGCCCGGTCAGCGGTCAAGCTCACCGGCCCGGCCGGACAGCCAGGATTTGTTTGTCTAGAGCGGGGCTACGCAAACGCCATTCCCATTCATCCTTGCTGAAGTTGGCGTATCTCAACCCGCATTCCCGGAGCATGTGTGCTAGAGTGAAGGTCTGCCCGCCGGACGGGCAGGCGTCGTCGCGAAATACGTCGGGGTAAACCGTGTAGAACGGCAAGACATGGATAGCTGCCGGTCTGTAAGAGTCTAATAGAAACGGCTGGCGCCCCATTCCACTGACAAGTGCAGCACCTGCCACGGCCGTACTCCACTCACTCGGAGGAGGGAGTCGAGCCCGGCCGTGCGCCTGCCAAATTGCTTCGGTCCGCAGCCGATAGGACGGTGCCCATGCGCATTTTGGCGTCGCAAAAGGCGGATTAAAAGCACGTAGAACTCACACCCTCAATCCACACACACACACACGCACACACACACACACACATACATACATATATATATATATATATATATATATATATATATATATATATATATATACAGGTTGTTTCAGCGAACACTTTCAGAACTGTTTTCAAGGTTGCCTGTGGCAGATCGCGCAACTATAGTTGAAGAGCCGGTCTACTCCAAGCGGCGGACACTACATGCACGAAAAATTGAAATGCAAAATTGACTAATTAATGAAAATTCAGTAATTAACTTTTTAGCTAAGTGTCTTAAGACCCATATTGCAATTTCCTAATTCTAGCCGTGGACTTCGGAATTCGTATCCACGTGGAGCGAATTCTCAAAACGACACCAGTTTCGCGATATAAATTCCCGAACTTTGCGTAGAAATGCATCGGCGTTCCAGTTACTTGTGTGCTTCAAGGCATGAAATGGTGGTTTCCTAACAAATTAGACATTTAGCGTGTCCGGTATTCGGGCAAGCGCGGGCGGTTTGCCGGTTTAGCGGGGGCGTAAACGTGAGCGGCCAGATTGGTGGCGCCAGCTGGTGGCGCAAAGCTCAACCACACAAACACAGAGCTAATTACTACCAGGGGTAGCACACTCTCAAGTTCAACAAATGGCCACAGAGGGCGAAAAAATCGACCGCGCGGCGCTGCTAAAGAAGCAGGCATAGTACACCAATTAAAAAGGTTCCCCCCTTGAGCACATTATCTCCCGCTAGAGGCGCCGTAGTAAGCGCAATTTTAACCTACAAACTTTCTTCAACAGTAAACGAAGCGTTTTTATTGCATGATAAAGACTACAAAATTATAATTCCTAATTTTACATTGTACTTTTCATTACCAGCTTTGTTGTTTTTTGTCATTTTACACGAAAAATAGCGTTCAGCATCATCGACCTCCCACGTGACATCTGGCCTGGATTTAAAATTTTTACCGGTATGTTCGCGTGCACGGCAGGTACGGATTCTTTGGTTCGTACATTGGTTGGTTATTTTGTGCTAACACCAGTTTATTGCGCTTCGATATCTCGCGTTATTTAACTTGGGGTGTAAGCCTGAAAGCTAGGTTTCAGTCGTGAGCCATGTGGAACACGTCTGCATCGAAATGGGAGCCGGGTCCTGCTGCGACTGGGGATAGCAATACCGGAGAGTTGTTTAACATCACTGCTTCAATCGCTATGTAATTTATTCGTCTCATTAACTTACAGACGGAGGTAAGTTAACGAACTAGATGGTGCATTACATAAGGGCAGTCAGGACCCGCCGTTGCTGTTTCCGAAATAAACTTTCAGTTGCGAGGCCATCATTATAGACACATTCATGAAAGGGAAACGATATCGGAACGCGCGTCACATTTTTCATCTCGTTGCTCGTAGCCGTAGTCATAAGTGACTGAGTTGCCTTATCAATATATATTTTTTTTCGAGTCCGCCAGCAACTTCTTTCGTTCACAGAACCAAATAACCTTTTGATAAACTGTAGCTAAAGTACTGAATTTAATGTATTAAACAGTTGCACACATGATAATTCACCCATATTTCGTATCTGTTGGTTCCAAATGTCCTTGCTGTTCCGTTTGGCTTACCTCAGGACATCTATTCTTGCAGTAGTGAAGCGGTGCATCACGTTCATGCACAAAAAGAATGCATCATTTCTAATAGCTTCATGTCTTTCATCTATTTGCTTGTGAAATCAGCAGTGCGATCTCTTCTAGTGTATAAACGAGCGCACAAATGTTCTTATTTGTGATCTTAATAATACTTCTGTAGTTACATGCATTGTAGTTACGCAGACATCAATTTTACGGAGAGTAACCATATTTATTTACCGTGCTGCTTAAGCACCCTAGAACAAACAGTGTACATTTGCATGTGTTCTGTAGTCACAAACCATTGCAATGTATATGTCGCACCTTTTCGCATTTTATATTGCAAAATTGTGCTTATTCAATTTCTGATGCAGTCAATATTTCTGTTCCAGACATGCAGTAGTGAGGATGGCACCAGTATAAAGCAACACACTCCATTTACTAAACAGAAGCTGCTGCCTGCTACAAGGTCATTGTGTGGACTTTGGCTGCTACTACAAGGTAAACAACGCCTGGTTCAGAAATAAATGTGCTTGATATATGTTGTATTGGCTTGCTAGTCTTGAGATACATGTCATTTGTTTGTAGCAGATGATATGAACATTTGTTCAGGTTTACAGTTCAGCATAATTAGTTCGAACATAAAAGAAAACACTACATGAGTGTGGATAATCTCTGCGGTATCTCATGTGCCATTGTTCTGCCCCAACAGAGGCTGTGCCAAGTGCATCTTGGTCATCACGGGAGCCCCCATCTACACCAACAGGAAGGGGCTGGAGCTGAATTCGCAAGACCACGAACAAAGAAGCCATTCCAGAATTATTTGGATGAGATATCAAGTCTGCGGACGACTGTTTCAAGAGTGAAAAGAGCCTACGCCATCATTCCACCAGCACAGATATTAGCCGAGTCATCTAGGTACCTCAACAACAAAAATTATTTGTCTTCAGATGGACCTGCAACCTCTGAACAAGCACAGACGACGCTGGCTAAGAGTGTTCTGTCCGCTTGCCCTTCCTTAGAGAGCTTCCTGGCCTTGCCAATTCTTGCCAAGTATAATTTTTTTCAATGAATGCAAGCTTTTTCATTCCACACTTTTGTTAGAGATCATTCCTATTCCTCATACAAACATTAAAGGTCAACCGATTCTTTGCTCATACTTAATGCCAGTCACTGTCTAGTAGCATAACATATGTGTAGCAGTTCTTTCTAGTGTATGTCGCCATGTGCAGTTCCTCTCCTGAAATATGCGGCATTGGCGTGTGTCTTGCATTAACCTTTACACTGAGTACTATGTAGCATTTAACTTTTGTTAATGTTTTTGGCTTTCAATGCTTGCAGGGTAGAGTGGCTTCTTTCTTGAATGCAAGCTTTCTCATTCCCATATTGAATTCCTAGTCTCATTCAGGATTGCTATTCTTGCTCGACAGCCTGTGTTTTTGTACAAGCTACATTAAAGTGATTGATTGCAGAATCTGGTTTCGGCGCTGTCCGACTTGGTACTTGTCACCGTGTTACGGTTCTCATATGTGGGAGCCTGGTCAGTTGCACTGGGAAACAGTCTCTCGAGGCAAGCACCTGCTCTTACAGTCCGCACAGGGACATTGACTGCGAATTTACACGCACCGTGGTTGGTGCTCCCCGTTCTGTCCTTTCCTGCTGCTGCCATGTGCAAATTTCGCTTGTGGCCTTCCTCGGCCATGATTTGGCGTCAACGGAGACTCTCATACATAATTACATGGTTCTAAGTGTATGAAGTTGATATCCACATGTGTGGAAAGGCCTGCAAAAGTGACTGCAAAATATTGATGTCCACAAAACCGACCATGCCCATATATAGAGAATGTGGGGGACCAAGTGTGAGTTACACATTAGTGGCATGCAAAAAAAACAAAAAGAAACATGCAGGTTGGAAAGGTGGTAACGCTAAAATGCCGGGCACTCCATGTCGCTCTTGGCTGTGGCAGCAGATGCTTGCGTCACCCGATTTCTTCGCTATGCAAGTTGCTCATATTCAACGCCGACTGTGGGTACAAACACGTGGGACACACTGTCCAATCTGCTTGCGCTGCTGGTTGTTGCTTGTTACCAGACTACCATGTGCAACGAAGGCAAGCACTATGCGTACAGTCAGACGGTTGAATGTGCCGCAAGCAACCCGTGTGCGTGTATGCTCACTGTTGTCTTGTAGATCGTAGCCAATGCATAGTGCCAATGTATAGACTGAGCGTTATGTTAGAGTATGCTGAAATGATTTGATTGCATAATCTTGTTTCAATGTTGTCCCACTTGGTCATGGTTGCCGTGTTACATTTCTGGGATGTGGCAGCCTGTTCAGTTGTATTGGCCAACGGCCTCTCGAGGTCAGCACCTGCATTCCACACAGTGACACAAACTCCCTGTTTACATGTACTGTGATTGGTGCTCCCTGTTTGTCCTTTCCTGCTGCAGCCGTGGGTAAAGTGTGCTTGTGGCATTCTTTGGCCATGATTTGGCGTGAACAGAGATTATCATACATGATTACATGCATGGTTTGAAGTGTATGAAGTTGATATCCACACGGGTGGAAATGCCTGTAAACGTGGCTGCGAAATGGCGATTCCCACAAAACAGACCACGTCCATATTGAGAGCAGGTGGGGCACCAAGTTTGAGCGACACATTAGTGGCCACTGAAAGAACAAAAAGAAACGTGCATGTAGGAAAGGAGGTAACGCTAGGATGCCAGGTAGTTCATGTCGCTGTGTTGGCTATGACAGCAGGTGCCTGCGTCACCCGATTGATTCGCAGTGCAAGTTACGGCGACTGTCAGTGCAGACAGGTGGGGCACTGTCCAATCTGCTTGTGCTGCTGGTGGTCACTCGTTACTAGACCACCATGTGCGACGTAGGCAAGCACTGTGCCTGAAGTCGGATAACTGAATGTGCTGTATGCAACTTGTAGTGCGTGAATGCCCACTGTTGTCATGCGGATCTTAGCCAACGTACAATGTATTGTCTGAACCTTATGCGGTGATTGAATGCAGAGTCTAATTTGATAATGGTCGCCGTGTTATGTTTCTTCGATGTGGCGACCTGGTTAGCTGCATGGGCAACAGTCTCCCGAGGTAACCATCTGCTCCTGCAGTCCACACAGCGACAAAGACTCCCAATTTACATGCACCGTAATTGGTGCTCTCCCCATTCGACATTTCTTGCTGCAGCCACCGGCAAATTATGCTTGTGGGCCTTCATCGGCCGTGATGTGGCGTGAGCGGAGACAGCACACGTTATTACATGGTCCGAAGTTGATAGCCACATGGGGGGAAAGGCCTGCAATAGTGGCTGCAAAATGGTGATGCCCACATTGAGAATGTGGGGCACCAACTATGAGTTACACATTAGCGGCCCCCGAAAGAACAAAAAGCAACGTGCAGGTTGGAAAGGCGGGAACGCTAAAATGCCGTTTCGTCCGTGTCGCTGTGTTGGTTGCGGCAGCAGATGCTTTGCGTCACCCGATTGCTTCGCAATGCAAGTTACGGCGACTGTCGATGCAAACAGGTGGTGCACTGCCCAATTTGCTTGCGCTACTGATTGTCGCTCGTTACCAGATCGCCATGTGCGGTGACGAAAGTGAGCTGTTTACGAGCTCGCGTTAATGGTTTCAGCGCATCTCGACATGCAAATTTTATTTCTGATCTTGTATGAGATGGTGCACTGCTTTTCTTCTGCCAATAAATTCGCACGTCCTGTTCACTCACTTGTGGCTTGCTTGTATGGGCGTCAGTAGAGGCTTTTTAGTCTCCTGGCCATTAAAACGCGGCAGCTGAGGCATGCCGCAAAGCCAGCGAGGCCAGCACGGCGCGTACCCGTACGCCACCGGTATAAAGCGGCCATATGGGGAACCAGCGCTGGCCAGGAGGCGCTACGACATTTTTCATGCGTTACTAAAATATGCTGAAACCGTCCGATAGGGAGGCTACGAAGATGGCACGACATATTTAGCGATAAGAAACGTGCGCCTGTATCAATGTTTGTCTAGCCCGATGGGGCCAGCCAAGTTCTGTCCATGGCCATGCGCGCTGCGTAGAGCGCATGTGCTGCTACGTCCTAGCACGTCGGTTCCCTGCCGTTTGAGGAGCCGTGAAAAGTGTGACTCAAGACAATCGGTGAATTTGCTGACACGAAATCACTGCGTGTGCTACTGGAAACTGTGTCTACCGCTCGCTAGGCTGTGTGTTACGGCGCTGCTGTCGGCACGCGAAGCTTCAGCGCTGGTTGCCCATTGAATATTGTACTAAAAAAAAAGGACATTTCCGCTTCCTGTTTAAGCAGCGCCATCTATCGGGCGCCCCACTAAGTTCCATGCGCTGCCGCTTCTTATTTTCGAACCACTGTGGAAGGTACAGTTTCCCTTCTCTAAAGTTCTTTATTCTATGCTACTACATTCTGCTTAGCTGCTGGGGTAAATTTTTGACAGTGGCGTAATCGTGTTCACAATTACGCCGCTGCCAAAAATTTGCACGAGTGGCGAAGCAGGATATGGTGAGTTACTGCAGTTTTAGCTATGCGTTTGTCTGGTTGAGCTCTACAACACCAGGCGCCTTCACCGCTCCAGCCGCTCCTATTTACGCCCCGACCATCCGGTAATCCGCCCAAACCGCTCCCGTTTACCGGATTAGCATACAAGCTAAAGGTCTCTATTAACTTGAACGTCAATGCATTTCTCCGCAAAGTTCAGGAATTTATAGCTCGAAACTGGCGTCATCCTAAGAATTCGTTCCAAGTGGATCCGCCTTGCGAACTCGACGGCTATAATTTATAAATTGCAACATGGGCCATAACCTAATTAGTCAAAAATTTCATTAGTGAATTTTTATGAATTAGTCGATTTTGGATCTTAATTTTTTGTGCAAGTATCGTGCGCCGCTTTGAATAGACCAGCTCATGAACAAGAATTGTCATATCTGTCACAGGCCACTTTCAAAGATTTTAAAAAGTGTGTGCTGAGACACCCTATATGTGTATATATATATATATATATATATATATATATATATATATATATATATATATATATAACGCCCCTCTACTGACTGAGTATATCAGGTACATACGGCGTGGCCGTGGCCACGTAAATTACAATTCGTCAGGTGCCGTATCATTAACGCTGAGTGCCGCAGCCATAGTTATGTGCACGTATTTGGTGCCGATTGCTAAAGGCGAAGGTGGTTCAGCCTTTGAAACTGTTTCTTTCCTTTCTTAATGTAGATGAATACCCTTTACATTCCTTGGTGGAATTTCAGGATGTGTTTTTTTTTCTGTTTTTCTTTTGCTGCTGTTTTTGAACTCGCTGACCTTGTAGTTGGTGTTGTGCGTGCTACCTTGGCCGGAACGAAAAGTGGATTCTTACGCGTGTCCTTGATGTGGAACTCCGAGCTTGATAACAGGTCGTTTGTGCGAACGTTTGATAACAAAAATAATCGTAATTTTAATACCGCGTTAATAAATTCTTCCAAGGAGTCACCCAATTTGTACGAAGTGGACAGTTAATTCAGATAATACCAGTTGCGCAATTACACCATAAAAGGTGGCTTTGTGATGACAAATTTTACGTAATTCGTGTGAGAGGCTTGTCGAAGCGGACTATTGATTTCGTTGTCTGAGAATTCTTAAGAAAAACACACTTTGCAATAAGAATATCCCATTGTCAGCTCCTGAAATTTCCTCTCATCACGACAGGCTGCACGACGCATGGCGAATTCTTCGCATTATTGTTATTATTAAATTGTGATGCATTGCATGCGATGGGGGAATGCGATATCTTCGAAAGGTATAATAAAACTGCTGGGGACAGTGGGGAAGAGTTAGCGCAGCCAATGGCCGTCCGCCATGTTGACATGGCTTCCAGCCTTACTTCGCCGTGCGCACGTCAACTGCAAGGCTTTCAATTGAACGTCAAAATGATTAGGAAAATTTCGTACGTCATTTTTTTTACCACGACAGACTGCGAGGAATTAATGAGGCTATGGCTATTTCAAGCAGCGGAGCAAGGCGAGATGTCTTTGCGAACGTTCCGGGGTTGTTATAGTATGTTAATCATGCCCGTGCGTTGTGATGTGCGAGAACGCGTGGGTGCTTCGGTCAAGAAATTTCGACAAGTTGCCCAGTGTTGCGGTTGTATAGCTGTATGCTTACTTGCTCTCCTATTTATATCCTAGCGAAATGAGCTGACACCTGCCGTGGTGGCCGTGGCGTTCCGCTTCTAAGCGTGACCAAACCCCGCTGGCGGCGGCCGTATTTCGATGGGGGCGAAATGGAAATAGCGTCCACGTACTGTGAATTGAGTGCCCGTTAAGGAACCCTGCAGGTGGTGAAAATCAATCTGGAGCCCCCCACTACAACATGCTTTGTAATGATATTGTGGTTATGCCAGGATTTAATTTTATGTAAAAAAGCTGATTGAGTGAAAGGAACTGCTTCGGTTTTCATGCAAGACTATTTTATGTGGGTTTGGCCTGCAACTTTGTCCTCTCTCTATTGGCCTCTGAAAAAAAAAGTGCGCCTTGTCGATTACTCTTTGTCGTGATGAGTTGTGGGTTCAAGCGGCTGGCGCTAGTCGCATAAACGCGTCTCGCTGTGTCAGTACACGGTGAGTAATATCAGCTTAGTTATATGTACTACGTCATGTTCTACGTCAGAAACTTGCAACACTTCCTTGGGACACTTTCTTTCTTGCAGCATATTACATCTGCATTATCAATTTGTGTAATTACTGACGCACAGATATACGCCGTATACACTACAAACAATTAAATTCTCATTCAGCGCGTTATCTTTGTCATTTGTTGCGCAGAGATCCTGGCGTTATGTAGGTGATATTTGAGCTATGCCTAGTAGAAATAGAAGTGTTCAACAATACCTGTATAGTGCGTGCACATCTTGACGCTTGAAATTGCACTTGTATGAAGCTTTATGCTATCAAGGTTTTGATACCAAATAAGTGCCGTGGGGCAGCCGCACTGTCGTGTTGAGACTCAATTATCATTCGTCGCTTTCTTAGTTAGAGCTTACTCAAAATTTCAAATTCTTTCACATGACTTTTTCAACCGAAGTAGCCAACCGTATCTACTCATTGCGTCTTCTTACGCGAACCATAGTGGGTTAACGTAAGGGAAACGTGTTCTCAACGCATATAAATATAACTTCATGTTGCAATTAACTGGACCGAAATACAAAAAACAACAGTCAAATGAAAAATCGGTCTACTAAGAAGTCTAGGGCACACCTACTGTGTGTGCATGTTTATTGCCAAATTACTGTTCACACTAACTTTTCGGCTAATAACAGTACAGTTTATTTTAGTCTGTCTAAATGACAGCCCACCTATCACGACACTTGGATACGTGTGCCAGGCTTCAACAAACAACATACACCTGTGTTTGCATAGGTGTCCACCCTTTCTGAAGCATTAGAGTCATATACTGCTAAGCCAAAACAATCAAGACTTAATTTACTTGTGCTTTCCGCTGGAAGTCATCGTGTGCACAGTTTTGAGGTCCAGTGAAGGGAAAAGGTAAACTTGACTGGTGCACATCTTACACAGCCACATATTCTGCGGAACGATGGCCTCGGCATGCGCACTTGCCAGTGAGCGCAACGACAATGATTAGACAAGTATTTTCCCCGCCACCTGATCTAAAATCTCCGACCCACGCACATGCATTGGGCTTGAGATACCGCTCCATGGGTCTTCGAAATGGCGCCATAACTTGGGCAGTCTTCAGTAGTATAGACATCCGTTCGAGTGAAGGAACGGGCTTGGGTTTATTCTAGAAGGGGACGTAACTGGGGGGGGGGGGGGGGGGTTACATCGCCACACAGACACGATAATGCCCCACAGGCGGGCACTCGGCTAAATACGGGTAATTCTGTGTCGCTACGAATCTCCAGGCAACTGCTTACGTGTGTGCCAGACTCGATCCACCGAGGCTTGCTGCCACACAACGTAAAGAGCATTCCTACGTGGGGTGCTAGCGATTTGCCAACACTGCTAACAACCGTGGGATGGACGTAGCTTCGAATGCCTTCAGCTTAGGCACACAACTTGGAGGCTCATATATAGAACAATTATAAGCGCGCACTATTGAAATCATGCTTACTTTCATTATTAAAGGCTCTCGCAAGCTGCAGCAGGTGGGACCTCAGATGAGGTACTAGGTGAAGTCTGGCGTGATCGGCCGGTAATTGTCATTCACGCTATAGTCAGCCGACATAAAGCGCTGATGTTGAACATCGCGAAACGGAATATTTCCACCGCGAGCAAATGCTATTTTCATAAACGACGCATCTTTACTAACCGTCTTTTTGTCGTATTGTCACCAGGAACAGGCAAACGAACCATTAAAAACCCTTATTAACGTATACAGTGAAAGCTCGTTAATTCGAACTTCAATAATTCGAATTTATGGATAATTCGAACTGTACGATTTGGTCCGGCCAAGCTCCAGAGAAGTCCATGCATAAAAAAGTCCGTTAATTCGAACGCGAGAAGGTTCTCTCACGGATAATTCGAACTACGCTCGCCTGGCACACGACAGAGAAGCGCGCCTACTGCCTACACACAAGGCTGTATTGCCTCCGAAACGGAGAGAACGGCGAGAGAAGGCAAAATCGGAAAAAAATCTAACCGACGCGGGGTCAGCCAGAAGGCAGTGGCGGCTGCCGCCTCTCCGTTCTACGTAACCTCCGAGACTTCTTGCCCGTTGCGAATCTCGGAGGCTTTGCAAATCTTGTACAGCTGCTAATGTTGTGCGGAGATGGCACGGCAAGCTCCAGAACACAGCGAATCAAGTACGTCGCAGCTGCGCTTGCAATCAAGAACCAAAGAATCAGGGCCTTCGCCACCTTCACATGTTCAGCGTCTTTGTCTCGGCAGTATTCATCGGTTGTGCACCTCTATTTTCAGCTTAGGAGGTATCGGCCGTCGCGATTCATTGTGATGGTGTTAAGCCTCGGCTTACGTTCGTATCGGTGGACATCGGTGGTATGACACAGTCGGACCCAGAGCTTTGACTTGAAGATGGCGTGTGCCCGCGGCACACGCCATCACTTTCTGACACGCCAAATTTCTGGCATGCCCTACTGCTTCCAAATCGCAGTGTACTGTTGCCCTCCTTCACTTTCGTTAGTTCGAACTTTCGTTAATTTGAACTGAAGCGGCTTCCCCTTGCGGTTCGAATTAACGAGCTTTTACTGTATCGGGGATTGTACAAAAGAAAAGCCAGAATAGAGCAGAAAAACAAGGATCACTTCATTCATGCGTATCAGCAATGCTAGACAGAACAGCAAAACAACTAAAGACCATAGGCACTCGAAGTAAAAACAATGTCCTTTGCAAGCAAAACCAGACTGAAATCAAGGGAGCAGGTTCCCGGAGATCAGGTATGGCCAAATTTTTAACAATGCAGGCTGCTCGTAATAGAAGCTTCGGTCGCATTAAACACATGTGGTATAGAACAATTTAGGTTGTGTTGAACTTCTCGCAAAGTGATTTAGCCTACACTATAAAAAAAATTCCCTCGTTTTACGGCAAATCTGCTCGTAATCTGCGACCGAACGCTTTTTCGTAAATAAAGAACGGTCATTTCCGTAGAACGTGCAACTGTAAAAGAGACACCGTAATATAAGAAGTGTGTGCTTTTGCATCTAAAAAACAGAAGACTCTGTATGCTGAATCTCTACTATAACCGTTAAAATACAGGTGCTTCTCGTATTCAAAAACGAAACACTCTGTATGCTGAATCTGTACTATAACCGCTAAAGTACAGGTGCCTCCCGTATTCAGAAAACGGAAGACTTTGTATGCTGAGTCTGTACTATAAGCGTTAAAATAAAAGTACTTCCCGTATTCTGAAAACGAAAGACTCTGTATGCTGAATCTGTACTTGCACCAATGGTACTTGCCGCGATTGTGGAGAAATAGCTACGTTAGAACACACGCTCTGGCGGTGTGCCCGGTCACGCTCTATCATCGATAACAGCCCGGCCAGATGGGAAGCGGTTCTCCGCAGCCCCCTTCTGGCTGACCAACTCTGGGCTGTCCAGCAGGCCTACGATGCGGCCGAGAGGCTCGGCCTCTCGGTTCCTACGTGGGAGCGGCCCGCTTCGTGAACACTCACGATCTGCAGCAGGACTTCAATAAAGTTTTGCCATACAATACCATACCCCTACTATATAGGCTTATACATGTATTTTCTATGGAACCTTAGTATCCCTATGGGTGTTAGAGCTTATCAATATTTATTTTGATTTCGATTGTTCCTTATTGGTATAAAGCTACTTATCACCTACATTTGCACTGTTATAATGATTGAACGTTCCAACTTCGCTAAGTACGCATTTTCGCGCAAGTACAAGGCATTACACTTTTCGCGTGACTTGCCGAGGTAGCAGATGACAGGAAATGATGAGCCCCCCAAGTGTTCCTGTATATGCTTCCGCAGGTGGCAGAGTTGCGCATAGGTCCGCCGTCGTGCTCCAGCTCTGCAGCAAAGCCACTCCTCGCGCGCGCAGGAGCCAAATGCCGCGCGGTGTTCCGCCTTTTTCTCTAGCGGTCGCGAGCTAAAAGCGCCAAACGTTCGCAGGCGCTTAGCAAATGACACTTCTTAGTACAGGCTACGCTCGAACGAGTCATTCGTGCAGCCGGAGTGGGTTGTCTTCCAACCAACCGAAGCTTTGCATGTACCTATGTAAACACGCATATACAAACACACACACGAACGTACAAATAGGGGGTAGGACCGCCTTCGATTCCCCAAAATAAAATACTCCCGTGGCTCGAACAGCTCAAAGGTTTGCTTGCAAACGCGCAGTACGTTGCCACGAAAAGCGGCGCAATGATTTTCAGCATGCATATGAAGTTGTCTTATCATGGTCAGAAGGCAAGAAATGTTTTAAAGAGTGTTTAAAGAAAACTTCACAAACGCAAGGTGGACACTTAGCGCATTGAAGGCTGCCGAAACCAGCCGAATAATGAACGTCGCCAAGAGAGCTATCGTGCCTGCATTTCTGTCCGTGACCGTTAACAAAGTGTTATTTATCAATAACCATCCTTCGCAACAGCTGCAGGTTTTCGATACATGAGGTGCAGACACTGATTTTAGCGCATTTCAAATGTTCACATGCGCACATTTTAAGCGAAGCTTACTTTTACGATTCATTCATATCGCAGACTAATCAGCTATTTAGTAGCAGCAAATCTGCAAGTAGAAGAAGATTCAAGAACTTCTAGATCAAATTTATTTCATACAAAGGAATGCATGAACGGCTGCTGGCAACGGGCCAAGTGTGCTGGTTCTTGAAACCTTGGGGGGGCAGAATTCAAAGCAACTGGAAAGGCAACAAGCTATTAAGAGTAACAACAAGTTATTTTTATTGCACTAATCTCATCAAAATGGCAAACTTGCACAGTAATTATTCACACAGTGCAGACTGTAATATGACAACAGATTTTTCTTGATCTCTTACCACTCATAGAAGAGCCAGTAGTTGAAGACACTGTATCAAGTCAGTGAAATCACTGAAGCAGGGTTTGGCCAAAAAGCCAGGTTACAAAGCTTTGTGACCTATCGCATCAGAGGCAAGGAAATTTTACGTCATTCAACAGTGCATTCACTCCACTCCCGCCCACAGGAGACAGCATTCACCAAAGCACAACGTAGATTTCCAGCGTGTTTAATTGAACGACAAGTTTTTGTTCCACTGGCTGATACATGATGCTCACAAGCTAGCACACATACAATTCCGGCTTAGCTTCTATGGCAACAATTAGTTAACAAAATAAATAAGCCTATGCTCTTCAAGACAATAAATTGACTAGAATCAATTTTACTGTTCTCAAAACTTCACACGGAGAAGGAATATGTCGCAATTATCACAGCTAGAGAGCTAAATATGCATATGTCAATTTTGCACCCGTTTTGTGCTTGTTCCATTCTGTGCTTTCTGCAAAGATGTCCTAGCTCTTCCGAAATTGCGGTTGACGAGAGAGGTACATATTATTCATTTCAATTTTAAACTCTGAAGGGTGCATTCAAAGTCAAGAAGTCCAGACTTGTTAGCAACAACACTCTCAGGATAGTATCAGTGTGCCTCCAGCTAGTTTGCTTGGCTGAAGCATTTACTCCTATGGCTGAATTAAAAAGATCATATGCCAGCTTGCATGACAATTTGTTCACTGACAAAAGGTTTTAATAACGCTGGGTAGGCACATTCATGACAATAAGTTATGACAAGCATCGCTGTAAGAAATGTTTAACACACTTTAGAGAAACTATCACTTTTGATAGCCAGTAACCTAGTTAGCACATATTTCATTGGCCTAGGACAAGTCTGCATAGCGTAAGGAAGACGAAAAGAAACCCTTGAGCTTGGGCACTCGCTCCGCAATCGCGCGGTCAAATAATGAAATCACAGTAATAGCCAGCTGTCAAACAACATTGTGCTCTGTCCTATTTTCCCCTTACAATGTGCTCAATTTGCATTTAGGAAAGCAATCACAAGCCTATTTTAAGCATCGTTTTGTTATTTCACTTTACCGGAAAAGCCTAGCCATTCACGTATTTACTTAGGCGCTAGAAAATGCAGTTGCCCACTGTTAAGTTCTTATTCAAGCTAATCCTGTGCTGCCTATCACAATATTTGTATCTATACTAGTCTCATGAGCCCCACAAAGTGAGCTGTAAGTATAAGGCACTGTTTCAGTCTTTTCAGTCCACTGTTTCAGTCGCAGTAAAAAGCTGTAATATGCATCAAGCTTACTTACCCTGTTGAGGTGCACTTTTCTACCCTTACGACTTTATGAAGTGCTTTCATTTTCTATCTCCTTGGTCAGTGCATTGACAATTATTTGTTTTAACAGTTTTCACATACAAGATAATCAGATTAAATTGAACTTGTTACTGGCTAACAGCTTCTTCCTGTGAAACTGCACATGGGCAAACAAAAAGCCTATAGTGAAATAATGGTTGACAAACTAGAACTCTTCCAATGTTATGCACACAATAGCGCGAATATGTCAGAATAATAATGAAAAGATCAAGTGACATTTTCGCTCAGAATGCGCATTCCAATGCTCTTAGAAGTACATTTGCCAGCTTGACGCATCTTTGAAGTAAGGCGAGTATTTTTCTTCGCTTTAAAGCAAAGCGAAGCCCGCAAGGAAAGTAGTGTCGCACCGCCTTTTCAGCAACACTGTGACATGATGGGTATTTCAAAAAATGAATCACATCTTTCTTCAGAAGTCTTCTTTAAACTCTCCAGTGGGCGTTTAGAGTCTAGGAGGCGGGTCTCATTGATGCGAAACAGTTGCTCACAGAAATGAAGTAGCTCAAGAAGGCTGTCTGAAGGGACCTTTAATGGGTTCGTTCCTTATGTCACATAGGACATCAGTGCTACGAGTTCAGGAACTTGCTTGTTATCGTCAATAATGCTGCTGTGACAGAGCCTGCAAAGGGTGTACTTGTGCTTAAGAGCGTACGCAACATACCCAGCGAAATATTCTAGGCTATCCTCATCTTCTTGGCAAAGTTCGATGACCTCTTCAAAGCTTGTCTTCACAACATCATCGATTGTTGAATCTGGTACAAGTTCTTTCTTTTGTTTAAGTAAAGTTAACAGATCGTGTGACTCATCGATTTTATAAGAGCCATTTCGGTTGGGCTGCGAAAACTGTGCAAGCGCAATTATTCTGAAAGTGGTCTTAAACTCCCTAGCACGTGGAACAGGTGTTTTTAGCCGAATTGTACTAAATAAGTTGTCCAGTGCATCCTGGCTGAGCCTGCTCAACAACAGAAATTTGAACTTTTTCTCAACAACGCAATACTGCCTTAATTTTAGGGCGCATAGCGTTGACAGTACAGCTCCTGTCTAGACAGGCTTCCAAGATGATTTTCCTGTTTTGTCAATAATATTCAAGCCAGTGAACATGACAACAAACCTTCCAGGAATGTTTTTGCTTCGTCCACTTTTGTTGCATTGAGGTCACTTAGGGCTGTTTTTTTGGTCCTAGAAGTCATGATTGTAAACCACTTAAAAACTTCACCGAAGAAAAATGCTGTTATGAGTGCTTCCTTCGATAAGTGACCCTTTTCCACAAGGTACCGTAAGGCTGCGGCAGTGGCATGGTGCAGAAGGGCATGTGCGGATGCTGCATTCATCTTTTCATAGTGGTTCAGGTCCAAATCTCGCAGTCTGGGGAGAGGTAGAAATTTTAGTTTATGCCCGCATCAATTTCGCAGGCCTTCCTCACTTGATGTAGAGACACATGCAAAAAGCACGTCCCATCATTGTGCCCATATAAGAAAAACATTTGATTTAATGTTGTTTACCTATTTATCAAAAGGCAATTGCATATGGCAAAGTCAGATACATTGACCATGTTATGTTTGCACGTTCTTTAAAGGTTAGAATACGAACAAGTAAAAAATTTACATTTTTGTGCATAGAACACTGTTTTGGATGTTCTTGTATTCCTTACATGAAATTATTCAGGGAATAAGGGGTAGTGCTAAATAAATGATAAATAAACTTCGAATTAGAAAGAACAGTCATACTTCAACATTTCTTACACTACCTCTTCTCGATTATCTCACCCCTATAAATAACCTTGCAGCCCACAACGCTGTGCTTCTAAATTTTCTTTATGCCTTCGTGCGTCACATATCATGACAGTGCATTTTTATTCGTTAATTGCGGCTATATTTTTATCATAGCCTTTGTCACTTTTGCACTAAAAACAAAAAATAACTACATTTTTTAAATGCTGAAGAAAGATGAAGAGCAAATCAAGTAAGGCTTGCCAAATTACTGTGAAATGTTCTATGTGAAAATGAGCTAGCTTTTTCAACGAAAAATTGAGTGACACTAACATTTAGAACTCTGCTAATCCAACCAACTCAAACTGTGTTGGCTTTGTTGCATTGATGTGCTGAAAGCCAAATAAATATATTTAATACTCTTTTTAAGGGACATGCTCCATCGATAAGAATGCATTACGACCTAAGAAATAATTCATTAGCCTTACTTTGTTGCATGGCAGGGTATGCTTAGCCACAGTAGCTGGATCAAGAATTATGTCCTGTCCTCGAACAAGATGTCCTCTTAAGTTTTTTAGTAGGTGTAGTGCATCTGCAATAAAGTACAGTTGCCTGTTGTGGCCTTAGGGGTGGGGGCATGACACGTTTGGTTTCCCATATTTTGTTGACTGAAGGTTGCACAGACGCCAGATGGCCATGTTCCCTGGGCTCATGTCTGTTACAACTGCATCAATGGTCATCCCAGCTGCCTCTGCATGCTGTATGACTTCAAACAGGCAATCCTTAACTTGCCGAGTATCGAAAAACGAGCCTGCATGAGGATAAACAGGCAATTACAGCAGTTTAAAAGTGCTAAATATGGTTGAGATTCTCTGACACAAAGTAAGCACAGAAAAATTTTTGCGCTTACCACTCCTATGTTAGTAACCAAATTTAACGTGCAAAATAATATATTTTGGCCTACATCATTCCACATCGAATTAAATGTGTTGCTTGCCTAGTTTGTCAGAAAAAAAGTGAGATATTGCAACTATTCCAGACTTCGCGCTAAATTAATGGACCATATGCAGCATCTGCATAGCACTTAGAAAAACACTAATTTGAAACAGATAACTGTACAACAAGCTATGTCGACCAGGTTGGAATTTTGTCATAATAAAAGGTTACCAGAGGGCTTCCACTAATATATACCATGTCAACTGAAGCCATGGCGAGCAATAATGCACATCAAGTAGGCAGCTTGTACAACACAGTGTATGTTGAGATGTAACAAATTGTGCGGCTAGCGTTATTGGACATCCATTATGTACTCGTGAAATGATAAGCAACTGCTCGCTTCCACCTGCTTGTTAAGCCCCCAAGCATGAAAACCATTGCATGAGATGCAAGCTCGTGCTTCAAGGCTGGATTCGACGGGCCAATAGTTGGTTGCCCTGCAATATCCAAGAATTCGAACAACTTTATAAGTGCAGTGCTATTGATGGCCTCACATTCCGATGACAGAGTCATAAAACCGCTGCACATGGTATGCTTCACAACTGATATAATGTATTCATGGTCTACTTGATAGCGACAAAGACGTCCACCTTAGGTGACCTGATTCCTTGCACTGCTATAAGATTATTTGCAGTTGTATGTTAGCAGCGTCCAACGAATAAGATTACGGAACAACAAATATGACCAGTTCCTTTATATCATCACATCTGATCTGAAAAATAAGGTTCCTCAAACTTATAATGAGAAGTTTCAACATTATTTGCACACGACAGCACATGTAAACGTGTTGTTTAGACATAAAGAAACAGTGTACTGCAATGCTTGGCTTTATTTACAGACAGCAACCTTAAACTTTATGCTGTTTCCCGATGAAAATCAAGCTAGAAAGAGATAACTGAGTTGCCACATGTTAAACTAGACGAAGTAAGAAGATGTGCAACAAATCGATAATCTTATTCTTGAATAAAGGCTTTTATTGTGTATTTCACGTATACAAAATCGTTTTGTTGATTTTATAAGAACTGCTTTTTTTTGCAGTTCTGTCATATAGCAACAATAGCTCTTTTCCTAATGATGCCATTTCTGTTCATGAAACTCTTGCACAGCTTTTGACATCGTTTCATTTGACAGCAAAGCATACCTATTAGAACAGCATGTTCTTGTTATTTAATTACTTGTACTCGCATAAATGTTTTAACTGATTATTATTAATTCATTTTTAGATTAAACATGTGACTGCCCGAACTTTGTTGTAAGCCAATAACTGGTTGCACTGAGTCTTGTTTGTTAACCTTGCTGTAAAAACAAACATTCAAGACCTTTCGCATTCCCAAACACGTTTCCTAAAAAGGTGTGCTCTATAAGCGTGAATACTCCACTGCGAAAGAGTACACACATTTTTCTTTTCCCATATATTATTTTCTCAACATGGCCTCACACGTTGATATACTGAAATAAGACTGCTAGTCTTAGGTTCTTAAAAAACTTCTTTACCGATGATGCTGCCAATGGCAGCATTATAATATAGCCCAAGTGAAATTTGCATTTCATCCATCGAAACACAAGCGTGTCTCTCACTGGGAATCATTTCAGCCACTTTCCCCATTAGGGCAACGAAAACTTCGTCCAGAATACCTGCACAAGCAGTTTTCTCTTATAAATACATGATAAAAAAAACAGCACATGCTTACAGCCGCCACACAGTGAAGCTTACCAGGTCTGAGCTTGATGTGCTCAGGGTGCTTCTGTAGTGTCCTTGCGGCTCGTAAGGGAACAATGTTTTCCATGACAAAGTTGTAGCCCTTGCTGCCACAAGCAACTTTTGCGTTAAGGGCTTTCAAAAATGTGCCTGGTGACCATACAATTCCCTCCATTGTTTTTCTCTCTAAGGTTCTAACCTGCTCCACAGAAAGGACACTACTGAGTGACTTGCGCAGTTCATCTCTCTCCTTCTCTGCCTTGCGCTGTCGCTTTTGTTCCAAGTCCAGCTTTCTTTCTAAGTGCCACTCCGGCACACGAGCGACTGGCAGGAAACGCTAGGGCAGACCGTACTGCTCGAGGTTTGAACGTCCAAGCAACGGCATGGCCTAGCGATGACCTTCCACCGAATTCTCGTGACATCCTCCTACAGCAAAGGCAGGAGCGGAGACGTTTTGGACATCCTCACTCCGATTTAAACAGCCAACAGGAGAGGGACTGGCGTCGTATTCAGACGAATACATACCCCAACCTGCACCACCTACACAGAATACACGCCACGAGGTTCACTGACGAGTGCCCGTGGTGCACAGACACACCCACACTAAAACACATCACATGCAGGGGCGTAGCCAGGGGGGGGGGGCTTATGGGGCTTCAGCCCCCCCCGAAATTTTTTCGTGCTGTCCATGCACCGCCGACCAAAGCGACCCCCGGCGCCGGAAATGACTCTGGATTTTGTCTAGAATGTCTTTTTGACACTCGAAAAGACATTTAACCGCGAAGATTGCGAACTCGGGCTGGATTTCGTGGCAACGCCCGTACACCGGCAGTCACATAATGCCAAGCAGTGCCATCCGAGCACAAAGTTTCAAGGGCGCTTTGATGGTGAGCAGGCTCGCCGCGGCATCTCACTTAGGCCACGGAATCTATGGAGCGCATGGATATTAATTGCGAAACTTTATGGGTATAAATCTCATAAGTTCTTGATGCGAAACATGCATTGACATTTCCAAAGCTGTGCTTTAAATTTTGAATTGGGGAACTTTGTGGGTTTAATGTTGTTATAAACATTTTACGCCAAAGGTCCATTGACTTTTCCAAAGTCTTACATCGGAACATACAACGAGACAAGCCAAATCAACACACTAGCAGACGAGTTGACAAAGCACGCAGCGAGGTCCAATGAGACGATGCGTTGGGGTGGTTCATTTGTGCCGTCATGTCACATAAAAAAATATCAACATTGTTTTCAACCTACGCCAGAACATCTATGTCAAGACACTAAAGCCAGCCAAAGTAACTACGTTCTTATTTATTTTTTCTACTTTGACTTTTATTCGCCGAGGACACATTAAGCCTCTTCAATTTTTTGTTGTTCTCGCTACCCTACCCGCGGGCTGCCAGAGCGAGCCAAAGCGCATATGTTTTTCTAGTATGGCCCCGACCACCTCGCGGTGCACTTCGGTGGGCGTTCGGTTTGCTCTGGCCGAGTGGATTTTCACCTGACAGAGTTTTGGAAGCTTTCTGGCTAGCAGACGAGAAAAAAAAAGAATGGTCGCTCGCCGCCATCACTGTGGGGACTCGAAGGATTGCACCGCGTTCCTTGAGCGGAACCTTTCCGCAAAGTCTCGTTTCGCCGGTGTAGGATACTGAGCAGTATGCGTATGGTTCTCAGTGGGCCAAGCGTCTCATGTTTTCTTCGGTATTAATTCCGTAGCCCCATTAGGTGCCCGATGTAGGCATTCGATTCTGGCCAACATACTTTCCTATGCGTTTTTTTTTTCATTTCGGTGCCTCTGCTCCACAGAAAAAAAAAATACAATGTTGCGGCGCAGCGAATTGTCGCATGGTGAAAGTTCGATTTTGATACTTCTTTTGCGGAAAGTAATGGGCGACAGGACGCTTCAGTTGCCGGATACCTTTATTATATTATTGCGAAAGCAATTATATGGACACTCCAGGCGCATTCTTGCCGTCGCCGTCACCCTCATGTTTCGTATAAAGTCCAAGGGTGATAACATCGTGACCACGCGCTGCATGCTGTATGTGCGAGTGAAAGCGTAGGCGTGGAGGTGGAATGGGTGAGCCTACGATGGTGGCTCAGTCTTGTGTGCGCAAAGGAGAAAAGCGAGGAGCAAGCGCGCCGTCTTCCGTCGCGCGCAATACACCGGGGGGAGTGGATGGAATGGGGGCGGAATCTAGGATTCTGTGAATGTATGATTGTGCAACATGTTTATTTGCCTTGTTTGACGCATTATATACAGTTACTTCTTCTTACATACATAGACTCATTGGAGACTTATACGTATACTTAAATATCTTGTTGCGAGGTTTTGTGTATACATGCAGTGAACTTTGTTTCCAGTGACACTTTTTTGTCCTTTATCAAGCCGTATTTTCGCATTTGCATATCCCATTGTATCTTTGCATTTCTAATGTACGAGGGCGAGTCGAATGAAAGTGAGCCCACCCTAACCGTGCAATAATGGTTCGGTTCATTATCTGCGAGGCATGCGCGTAGGAGAACGGCATGTCTCATTTACAAAAGTGACACGCAGGTGTGAAGATAAATGTTCTTTAATGCTCTCATACACTGGGTTGAATATGGTTGCGTCACATAATGGACATTTCAAATGTTGAACAGCTCGGATTCACGAAGTTTTTGACAGCTAAAGGTGTTTCCAAAACAGAAATTAATCGCCGTAATGCTGCCGTTTACGTTGAACACGGCATTTCATTCACCAATGTGAAGCGTTGGAGCAAACGGTTTAAAGGACGTTGTAAAGACATTCCAAGACCGGGCCAAAACCATCGTGCAATCACCCCCCCCCCCCCACACAATTTCAAAGGTTGATGAGTTGATAAAACAAGAACGGAGGATAAGCATCGATGAACTGGCAGATGGTCTGAACATCAGTCACGGTTCGGTTCACGCCATAATTCATGAGCTTCTCGGTTATCGGCTCTTTGGTGCGCAATGGATCCCCATGATTTTGATCCATCGCGAGAAGACGGAGAAGTTTCGCGCTGCCTTGACTCATCTGATCGGGTATCACAATGAGGATGCAATTGTGATCGGGGACGAACCTTGGTGCCACTACTACGAGCCTGAAACACGACGGCAATGCTTACAGTGGAAACATACGAATTTACCACGCCCAAAGAACGCAAAGGCCATCATTTCCTCTGGAAAGGTGTTGTTGACTGTTTTTTGGTCGTCAGGGTCCATTACTGATAAAATTTGCTAAATCTTGAGATGCTATCAATTGTTTCCGATATTGTGAAACGCCAGAACGGCAGCGTGTCGCAATCAAGAACGAACAACGTGGAAAATTGACAAATGGGGTCATCTTGTTCCACGACAATGCCTGTCCCCACGTCGCTTATGTGGTTAATACAAAACTGGCAAAGTTCAAGTGGGAAACGCTGCAGCATCCGCCATACAGCTGAGACCTGTCACCTTGCGAGTGACACCTGCCGAAACTACGATCTGATTACGAGGAGTGTCGTAGTGAGGGAACACCGGATTGATTTTTGATCATTTTTAAAAGGAATCCAACAGCGCGCGAAAGACTGGAGGTATATAAAGTGAGAATAGCTTTTCTGCGCAGATCGTGTTTCCTATGTATTGCAGTTGAAGTGCAATAAAGACTAGTTGCTAGTTGACGGTGTGTCTGTCGTCACTCCTTGATTACGTGCCTAAATTTGTGCTGATCGATCTCCTTTGACATGCACCTACCAGATGCCAGTCGGGCAAACTCCTGCGATTTCTACCACACTGGGTCTTTAACGTGCAGGCTAGATTTAAGTACACCAGCGTTTTTTTATTATTCATTTCTTCATTTTGCCCCCGTCGAAATGCGGCAACCGCGGCCACGACGAATCCCGTCTTTGTCAAGCCCTTGATAGGGCCATGCCGCTTCCTGGCAACTCATCTCCACACCGTACAGTACGCGGATTTAATTTATTCGTCACCGGAAAACCAATAGGTAGTCATGCATAAGCTAGGAAAAGCAAGCAAGCAAAATCGAAAAGAGAGCCGATCCAAAGAATGCATACGCACTAGTGGAGAATTCTCACTCTCTGTAGAGATTTTCCCCCACTTTGACACTCCCAATACTCACGCATTATAGAACAAAATGCGTATAAACCTATCCTCGGCGATTGTCAACGTAAGCGAATAGCTCGAACGATTTCTCTGCTTTGTCAAAGTAATGACGCGCGTGCAGGCGCACATTTGTTGCAGCGAGAATATTTAGGTAGGGCTTGTTGTTCCATTGCACACTTCTGTAGAGGAAACATCCATTAACCTGCTCCACTGCGGTGCAGGTGGTTGTGCTTACACGCCGACTCGAATATCTCTATACGTCGCCTCTGGTGCATGCGCGAGCGCCGGCATAGAACGCTGACGTCAGGCCACTGGCCTTTCTCATCTTTCCGATCTTTCGCAGCACATCATCAGCAGCAGCAGCCTATTTATGTTCACTGCAGGACGAAGGCCTTTCCCTGCGATCTCCAATTACCCTGTCCTGCGCCAGCCGATTCCAACTAGCACCAGAAAATTTCTGAATTTCGTCGCACCATCCAGTCTTCTGCCGTCCTCTACTGCGCCTCCCTTCTTAGTACCCATTCTGTCACCCTAATGGTCCAACGGTTATCTAACCTGCGCATCACATGAGCTGCCCAGCGCCATTTCTTTCCCTTTATGTCAATTAGAACATCGGCTATACCCGTTTGTTCTCTCATGCAAACCGCTCTCTTTCTGTCTCTAAACGCTGTGCCTAGAATTCTTTGTTCCATCGCTCTTTGCGCGGTCCTTAACTTGTTCTCAAGCTTCTTTGTCAGTCTCCAAGTCTCTGGCCCATATGTCAGCACTGGTGAAATGCACTGATTGTATACTTTCCTTTTCCATTACAACGGTGCAGCGCAGTATATCTCCACTTTCAGGTGCCCCGAAACTCTCTCTCGCGAGAGGCAGCGCGTGCGTCTCAAAGATGTGTGATTGGCTGTAACAGTTCGCGCCCGGCGACAAACGCGACGCGCGACTCGGTTGCGCGATTAGCCAACACCACCTAGATAGCACAAGGCCTGTTTACTCCGATCCATGACGTCCCGCTACCTGACCCGAAATTTCCATTGACAAGGCTGGCGTGATGAAAGCGGTTACGTCAAAATCACTGTTGCCTACTCGGGAGCATCCCCATTAGATTCTATATGGCAGTCGGGCCAGGTAGCATGACGTCATGGATCGGAGTGAAAAGGCCTTGTGCTATCTAGGTGGTGTTGGCGAGAGACCTGGTTGCGCGAGGGCTCGGGTTGCGCGAGAGGCGGTTGAAAGCCCGCCGCCGAGCACGAAAACGGATGAAAAAAAACTGGCTGTGGCTTAACTAAGGTTACGCCCAGGATGCGAAGCATACTAGCCTTTATTTTAACGCGACAGCGTTAAGGAGCTCGTGTCGCAGAAAAGCCGGTGTCGGCGTCGGCTCAGGCGTGCGGCGCTTGCTCAGGCGCACATTTCGTTGTCGCGCCGAACGCTGCGTTGCTCGACGCTCACCGCGTCCAATGCGGGGCGCGTAGTCGCTGCGCCGTAGCAAAGCCACCTAGAAACAATCTCTGTAGCACGCCGCAACCTTCGCTTCTCATTCCAACGAGCAGCTCTGTCTCCAGGAGGCATCTCACCTCGTGAGTGTCTAGCAGAGGCAAGCGCAGCTGCTTATATACCGCCGCGACGCCGCGAGCGACGGCGCGAGTTGGAGCCCCGTTTCTCCTCTGTCGTGACGTCACGGTGTCACGTGCTCAGCCTTGAAGGTGACGCCGCGAGCGACGGCGCGAGTTGGAGCCCCGTTTCTCCTCTGTTGTGACGTCATGGTGTCACGTGGTATTGAAGGCGACACCGCCGCGCCTGAGGAGCTGGGTTGAGCTCTAGTAATATGCTTCGCATAAAAGCCAAAGAAAGTTGCTCGCTTTGAAACTGTGCACGCGGGAGTTGGCTGATTAAACAAGAGCGTCCCTCCGTAATCGTGGCAAGCGACGCGCGAGATTATGCGGACGTCGTGCCCGTATACACTATGCGGATCTCGAGCGCTACAGCAATCTTCCGGTTCGGCGATAAGATAAAAGAGCGTAGGCGATTTACAAGCGTTCATTCATTGGCGACGCGTTTCGGCCGAGCAGCCGAGGTTGCGTGGATTGCGCAGCGAACACGCGACGTGCCAGCCGCTGAGACTCGGTGGCAACCGCGCTGCGCTACCGAAAACGAATTCACGGTTCGCTTCCCAGCTCCGTCGGTCCCAATATCACGTGGGCGGTATCCAAAAGCGCCCGGCTAACACGCTTTGGGTGAGCGACAAAGAACTACGGATGGTCACACTTTGTCCGGAGCAGAAACTCGATCACATATTAAAAAGAAATCATGTTCCAAAAGTTTACATAACCGCATATCCACGCCAGGGAGAGAAACCGCCATGATGCGATAACTCTATCGGAAGTTGAAGACCGCAATGTGTTTCTTGGCGGAGTCTTCTTTTCACTAGCTCTCGCTCTTTCTGTGAAATCTCCGGTGTATCTATCCGTCGGCGCACCTTGTTCGGTGGCGATGGAAGCGGATCGCCCCGGGCGTCTGCCGGAAACGACGGCGTCAACGACGGACGCCCCCAGAAAACAGCCGGGCTGCAGACTGGCTGCGACGGCGAAGTCACTCGTGGCAAGTCGATCAGCAGCGAGGACATTTTCGAGACGACGACTTCGATCTTGCGCGCAGCCGCAAACCGAAGAGAAGGAACAGAAAGGCCTATTCGTCCCCTAGTACACGAACTGTTCGACCCACGCGAAGTCCCGACGCCAACGCCTCCCTGTTTATGCATATGCTACCCAACTGTAGCGCATGGAATATGAAGCGGCTTTAAGAGGCCATTTGTCTCGATGCGGCTGGACGCCGTGTTGCAAAGCAAAATCACGGACATCGGAGAGTGAACACCCGTAAGAAATGTACTCTCGGTTGATGTTCTGCATGCGGGTACTCTTAGCGCTCTACGCAAAGAAACGGACCTTGGTTTCATGCAGGTGCTCTCTCACATCCAGCTGGGACCTCACGTAATCACCGGCGTAATATACGAGGTGCACTGGGCCATCCTCAGTGAAGACTTGCCGATTCTGGTTAAAGCCGCAAATGACACTGACGTCGTCGTCGATGTTTACCGCTTCGGCCAATCCCGTTGCGTGACGATTGTGTTCCAAAAAGCACCTGCCTCCAGTCGCACGTTAATTATAATAATAATAACTGGGGTTTTACGTGCCAAAACCACTTTCTGATTATGAGGCGCACCGTAGTGGAGGACTCCGGAAATTTTGACCACCTGGGGTTCTTTAACGTGCACCTAAATCTAAGCACACGGGTGTTTTCGCATTTCGCTCCCTCCGGAATGCGGCCGCCGTGGTCGGTATTCGATCCCGCGACCTCGTGCTCAGCATCCCAACACCATAGCCACTGAGAAACCACGGCGGGTTAGTCGCACGTTAACGTATGCCACTTTGGGGCATTCTGTCCAAGTCTTTCGCTCCGAAGCCTCTCCGATGCCGCCACTGCACGAAGCTGGGAAACGTGACCAGTGTCTTTGAGAACGACACAGCGTGCCCCCGCTGCGCTGAGACGCACGCCGAGGATAAGTGTGCTGCCCACTGACGTGAAATGTCCAAACTACCACGGATATCAAGAGGCTTCGCCGAAGGACTGCCCAAAGTTTATGAAAGAAATGGCTATCTCAGAGTAGATGGCAAGAGGCGATTGCTCTCATCTAGAACCCACGGCTAAAACCGGGAAGCGACGCTCCCATCGGTGACGTCCTTCAAAGAGAGCCTCTGCGTCGGTGACGCCAATGCCAGGTCCAAACTCACATCCTTCGCTGCCAATCAGGCCATGTACGTCGGAACGGTCTACAATGAACAAGGGCGCTGGGAAGAATACGGACACCGAAGCCTGACCTGCGTTGCCGGAACGGTGGCCACCAGCAGAATCACTACGCGGCGATGGAAGTAGACCACCCCGGTCATATTCTGTGAGAGAGTTGACAGAACGGGACCGGCAAGTGATTGCAATGGTTAGATCACTAATGAATACGATACCTATGCTACCGAACAAGCTACAGGCACCGTCAGTTCAAAGCGCATTGCAAATACTAGATGCACTGAAAATGCAAAGATTGCTACGCACTAAATGACAATTCCTCCGCGGGGAAACTCTAGTGAAAAAAAAGATATATCGTGATTCCCGTGAAAAATAAGTAATCTATGGTCGTTTCTAATGTATTCGTTGCACCTTCTTTTCTCTCTTTTTCTTTCAAGAACAGGGTCCACACTGGTGATGCTAAAGGGACACAGATGGTTACAATTTTGTTTGTTGACGGTGCCATAAACTCAGCTTTCCCCTTCGTTTACTTCCTTGTGGTAACTGGTGCCTACATTTCCGAGTTGGTATGCGGGTGTGTGTGTGTGTGGCCTTTTGTTGTTCTTGTTTCTACTTCTCTGATCTCTTATGACGCATTAAATTTACAGTATATAGCGTGCCAACTGCCTTTCACTCGGCTAACCTCTCCGGTCGTCAAAATTTCTCTCATCAGCGCGCATGCGATTTCACGTACCGGCGGACCTATGCGGCTTCCCTGTGATAGAGTCCTAAACTAGGCAAGTGCTGAGCCCTACGCTGTGCAAATAACAGCACACACCAGTGAATCTGCAAGACTATTGCCCGAGCCTAGTGGCCTGGCAAAACAGAGCGCCTGTTTTCCCAGCAGTTCAGCTGCAGTGGAGAGAAAATAATATATATATATATATATATATATATATATATATATATTTATATATATATATATATATATATATATATATATATATATATATATATATATATATATATATATATATATATATATACACACATGTGTGTGTGTGTGTGTGTGTGTGTGCGTACGTGTGTGTGTGTGTGTGACTCCTTTCGTCGCATAACTTTCTTTGGGAACGAAGGGGAGGATACCAGGGGCGGAGCTTATACCCATGCCTTATTGCGAAAAGTAGACCGGCAGCTCTCGAACAGACACTGAATCAGCGTAGCTTGCATGTGCAACAGTATCGCGCTGGCCCACACACGCAGAGCAAAAAGAAAAAGAACCAAGTACGGCAAAAAAATGAGCCACATTTAAAACTCGGCGGCTGCATTCTGTCCTATTTTGGTGTCGTAAATAACATCTTCCTGTTTTTTTCGCTTCCCAAGGTTAAATTATTGCGCCTGAGAATGCGCGACTACATTGAAAAGAGCTCTTAATTGTGCGCCCTTTGCCTCCGCAGTTCTCCTTTCGCACCATAAAAAGCTACCCGCGAGCGCACCACATATCCGCAAATATATCCGGCGAGGGAACGACGACGAACTTCAATGACGGAAAACCGGGGGTCGTTGTGAAACCCGCCTTTATTTTGGAAACCGAATACTGGCCTCCAGGCCTAGGACGCTGCAAAGAAGCTTCGCCGTAAGCTTCGTTTCCAGTGCCTCTCCAGTGTGCCTTAAATAGACTGGATGACAGGCCATTTACGGAAGCGAAGATCTTGGGAGCCTGGCCTCACAGTTCATTGGCCCAGAAAGCAGTTCAAGCGCTTTTTCGCTACCTGAGGGCAACAGACTTGAGTGCCCGACTATAGACATCCTACACCTAAGTTCTCTCTCTCTCTCTTTCATTCCCCCATTCCCCTCCCCACGTGCAGGGTAGCAAACTGGACTCAGTCTGGTTAACCTCCCTGGCTTTCCGTCTTCCCTTCTCTCTCTCTCTTCGCAGTAAAATGGCCAGAACGGAGCAACGAATAGCGCGCCCGCGTCCGTGGAAGAAGAGAAAGCTGAGGCAGCATTGCGGGCCTCGAGGGTGCATGCCCTCGTGCCCTGACCCGATGCGGCCTGACTGCATTCGCTGACTCGATCTTCGAATGCGCGGTCCGGGCTCGAGCTGCGCGCCCTGCTCGCGGTGAAATCGTTGCACGTCAGCCGTCGGAGCCTGGCTGCCCAGTACCAACGCTCCCGGAGCTTTAGCAAGTACTCAATCACAACCCTGGCCTGCTTCAAGACATGTCGAGCGCCGCTGCTCCGAATCCTAACAGGAAGAGGAAGTCCAAGCTGAAGACGTGGTTCTTCGGACCAACGAGCATCGGTTCCAGCAGCTCGCCATCCAACACGCAAGCAAACCTTTCAGAACTCTTCGCCCTTCTCACGACGCAGCAGGAGGCTAACGAAGGCGAGCGTCGGTGCGACGTTGCCGGAAACGGGACAGGCCCACGGGTCTCTCGACGCTTTTCGAGCGGTGAGCTTTTGACCGCTCCAGGAACGACGCCGACTGGCAAGGCTCAGCCATCATCGGACAACGCCAAGCCTCCGGTCTGGAAGGAATGCCATTCGAGCGCGTCCGACGCCGTCGAGAATGATGCCAGCTTCGCCGCAGAGGGCCAAGTCATCGTGCGTGAAAAGCCAGAGTCGGAGACCCTCACCGTGCCTGACGTGGTCGTCAGGAAGGGGCGAGAGTTCCTGCAGGAGAAAGGCCCGGATGAGGTGGGCGTTCTTCCGGAGGCAGGGCAGTGCCCCCCTTCGCAGGCTCGTCTCATTCTCGAAGGCCCGCTGTGTTCCGGGACCGGCAGCCGGGATTTAGAGCGCTGCGCGAGCACTTGTACTCATTCGTCTGCTACCTGGACCTCGAAGACAAAGGCGAAGAATGCGGCTGCTCAGCCCTCATCTAGGACAGAGCTACCTGCGGGTCATATGTCTGGCTCCTTCCAACAATAATGGACGCCAGTACGCAGTGGCTCGTGAAGGCGGATCTCGGCGTGCTATCCGGGTTCTTCGTTCAGCATTTCTTGCGAGCCTCCGCTCCGGATGGCAAGGAAGAAGAGCAAGAAAAAGCGTCGAATGAAGGACGGCTGCACGCACGTGGGCTCGCGCCAGGTGCACTGAACTAGCTGCTCTTAACAGGATGCTGCCTGGCTCTTATACGCTGGGTCCACCACGTGGTCGAGCCACGGAGGATCACACACGAAGAACACGTTGGTGCAGAGGATGAAACAGCAGCGTACTGACTACACCAATCAGTAGATCCGTACGGTCGGCGGACTGCATGCGTAGACCACGGGGCGGCTTCTCACACATGACCTTGAACACCATCGCGTCGCCGACGAGTGGCCGCCTCGAAGCCGAACCCCAAGAACGCTTGCGCGCGCAAGTGTGCGCGTGCAAGTGCACGCGTGTGAGGACAGCGGCTCCCGAAAAATAAATACGCGCTCTACAGGAACTTCCGACGCACTGCAACCCGGCTGCGGCTTTTTGTTCTTAATTTACGTTTGCTTTTATCCTGTCGTCAATTAAAAAAAATGGCTGTGGCTTAGCTAAGGTTAAGCCCAGGATGCGAAGCATACTAGCCTTTATTTTAGTTGTTGAACCACTGTTTAGCCTGGTGAACTGCTGTTGCTTGGCTATATTTGGTTCGGCTAGACGAAGAAGCAACTCATGCGTTACTCTGCTTCGCCTTCAAGAGTGGAACGCGACAGCGTTCCCGTCGACCCGCCAGCGACTACGCGCCCCGCATTGGACGCGGTGAGCGTCGAGCAACGCAGCGTTCGGCGCGGCAACGAAATGTGCGCCTGAGCAAGCGACGCACGCCTGAGCCTTAGAAACAGCTCGTTTCTAAGGCAACACCGCATTCACCAGAGGCGCTTTTGTACCGCTTTGAAGCATCGTACTCGTGGCTCAGTGGTAGCGTCTCCGTCTCACACTCCGGAGACCCTGGTTCGATTCCCACCCAGCCCATCTTGCGAGAGTTGAGCGACGCCGCGAGTGACGGCGCGAGTTGGAGCCCCGCTTCTCCTCTGTCGTGACGTCACGGTGTCACGTGGTATGGCATGGGGTCAAAGGTCATTGAAGGCGACACCGCCGCGCCTGAGGAGCTGGGTTGAGCTCTCGTAATATGCTTCGCATAAAAGTTGCGCTACTTAGTTGTTGTCCCTGTATTTCATGGTGCATGAGAAACCGGGAAGACGGATCTCGAGATGGAGCGCCGTGCTCACTTTATTGCCGATAAGATGGGGCCGCGTCGTGCATGCTTGCTGCGACCGTCTTGCCACTGGTCATATCAAGAACACATGCCAGGATTCTGTGTATACTACTTGATCACAGTTTCACATACCCATTCTTGAGGATTGGCCAATAGCTGGCACACGGCCTGCGTCGCATACCGAATCAATGATTCGAGGTGAAATAAGTCGAAGACTTCGTTGAATATCATGCCTCATTGTATTAACAGGTTATTGCGTTTTAGAGAAAGGCGTGAGCCACCATTCTTTTTGAGGTTGTTGTTAGCATAGAATGATATTGCGCTTGAACTTTCGTTTTGGTCTTTTCCTTCGTTTTCTTTTTTTCAGCTTCGTAGAGTTAGCTCCCGACAGTAAATCACCGCACTGATTCGGTGCGTGATTAACTATCAGGTAAGTTCTCTAGCGGGCGGCGTTGCATGGACGTCCTACTTCACAGTTATAGGGTAATTACGGTATTTCTCCTGAGTTGCGGATCTACAGCAATTTCTTGAATTTCCCCGCACTTCATGAAGTTCGCCTTTGCGTACTTCCATGCCACATGATGTTAGTGATGATAATTTATCGACAGCCCCTTCGAAAGTGGGCAGTGACAAATAGGCACCTGGCGTACTGGAACCTACACACACGCTTACCAGTCTACCATTTTGGCTACACCTCCTAATATTTTCTCTCTTCCTCGAAACCTTCACATCTACCTTGGAAATGCAACGAAGAGCCGTTGGTAAGTCAGGCGCATCATTAGCGTCTACGTAGTACGTGCCCAGTTCCGGCTGCTCGAAGGGTGATTGCTTGGCACGGAGTTTTCAACCTCTCGTTCCTCGCACACCCTGACAATAAACATCTTGACACATTCTACATATATCTGTAATGGATCCGGTCCTGTCAATTTCTTCCCTGCTTTTTTAGAGCGCAGCTCTTTGGCGTCCGTTCCTGGGTTTCGCGTCGTCGTCGGCGTTGTCGTCGGCGTTGTCGTCGGCCTCGTAACCAGCTCGCCGACGAATCTGCTCCACCGCCGCGCATGCGCGCTGTCGGCTCTCCGGGCGAGGGAGGATGATGGAAGGGAGGAGGAGAGACTGTGGAGGAGGGCTGGCTACACAAATGGCTCGTCCGTTCCTGGGTTTCGCGTCGGCGTTGTCGTCGGCCTCGTAACCAGCTCCGCCCCCCTTTCATCCCCCCAGCGCTAGCAGCGACCGACTGATACCGCTTTCGTGAGTCCGCTACCGCACTCACGAAAGACGTCGTGCACTTCCTGCAACTCGCATTAACCGTCCATCGATCCACACCGATGTTAGTAGTGGGGGACTTTAATGTTGACATAAAGACAAACAGCAATTTCCTAACACTTATGCGGGAGAACATCCCGTTCCTCTCGCTCGTAACGCGTCCCACGGCTGTGACAACCTCGCGAGGCACTTGTATAGATCTCGTCTTTGAGAATCAAGCATTGGTGTACCAAGTCGAACATATATCAGTCTATTTCTCCGACCACAAAGCTTCCTTCATGACTGTCAAGAACTGTTAGTGGAGTCTTTGTTAAAGGAATACGTGTGAAAAATAAAAAAAAAATTCTGTGATAGCGCATACATGTGTTGCTCGATTTCTTTGCCTCAATCTATCGAAAAGGTGAAACAGCTTATTTGCTGCGCTCAAATTTCGCATTAGGAAGTAACGTAATCGTCGGTAATTTTTTTCCCAGCGAATTCTCTCAGCACCTCTTGCTTATGTCGATTGCTGATCGGTTAATGTTTCCATCCACTTTAAATCCCAGCGCTTCCGGAAGGTTGAGGTTTCCTGCGGGTCTCGCTTGGTGAATACCTTCGCGTTCCATTCGGACGTGCTCAGTTGCATCGGCACTTTTTGCTCCCGTTCGCACGTGCCTCGTCCTGTTGCGAATATTTTCTCTAGTAAATGTTTTTTCCCCTGAGGCAACCAGCTCGTGCCTCAAGTATGTTGTCTTATAGATTTTCCTCTCTAATTTCCCTCTTTCCATGCTAGTAAGTCCCTAGGTTTCTTTCTTTCTTTCTTTTTTTTCGCTTCCATCTAGACAATCGGTTTACTGTCTCTGTTTCTCAGACTTTCCGTTTCATGACTCCTGGTTGTCTACACTTACACTGACCCAGTACATTTACCCCAGCACAGGGTTGCCAACTTTCCTGACCTCTAACCCCATTCTGTGTCCACGCTTCAGAGGCAGAGTTACTTGTGCACTTTAGTCGGTATTTTCATCCAGCTTCCAGACTCTTTCTTCAAAACTAATCTTCCTCGGCGCTTCTCCGATTTCAAGAGAGGCCTAACCCATGACGCCCTGCGCTACCTCATTTGTGATTACACAACGGCCCTGCAATTCTAATTCAGCCGTCTTTTTGTCAACTTACAACATCGACAAGACGTCTGACTTTAATTAAGCACAGAATGATATTTCCCAACAAAGCGCGGGTGACATTACTCCTTTCCGAATTCATCGCATAACCACATACTTATGGTAGCCCCAGGACGCCTTCTCCCCCCTCCTCACTGACATTTAGCACTGGATCTGTGGACTTTGCTACGGTTACCTACTGCGCTGCTTTTACGAAACTAATCTGTGCATATGTGTGTATGTGATAGAAATAGATTGAACACGAAAGCGAAACGTGTCATGACAGAAGCTGTGGCACGTTTGCTTCGTGAACTGAGGGGCCCGCTGCAGCGAAAGCCGCACGATTTGTGGGCCGGTTACCGGGTTGCGGGTTTGCTTGGCGCGCGATGTCCCGTTGGGGAGCGGCGTCCTGGTACCGAGTCGCTTTTGAAGGTACGAACATTTTGGTCCGACTCCGTAGTGCCTCGAGCAGTCAGTCGAGTTACGGCGCACTCAGCTTCAGGAATGCGAGTGGCAGACTTCGCAGCGTCCGCCGTGAACGTGCGAAGGCGTTCTGCTTCACGCCTAGCGTGTCTCTCGCCGGACCAAAGCGAGATTCGCCCGTCGACGCCGCCGCCTTTCTGCGCCGCTTAGCGCATCCGTTTTCGTGGTTGGTGCCATTGCAGTCGAAGCAGTAGGCGGCGTGTAAATACTGCTAATGCATGTTGAAGCTGCGCTTTGTAGACGACGAGCCGCCACAGGCTAATCCGACGCGAAAGACAAACGATGGCCGGAGACTGCGTCGCCTCCTCAGCGGAAGGCCTACACCGCCTACACCAGGCTACACCGCGCTGGAGCCTCCGCTGCGCTGATGATGATAATAATAATAATAATAATAATAATAATAATAATAATGATGCTGATGCTGCTGCTGCTGCTGATGATGATGATGATGATTCAGTGGCATGACGGTCGCAGCAAGCACGACGCAGCCCCATCTTATCGGCAATAAACTGAGCCCACTGCCAAATATCCAGAACGCTACGAGGACCGTTTTCCCGGCTTCTCATGCGCCATGAAACACAGGGACAACAACTAAGTAAAGCAACTTTTTAATTGACGACAGCCTAAAAGCAAATGTAAATTACGAACAAAAAGCCGTTGCCCGCTTGCAGTGCGTCGGAAGAACTTATAGAGCGCAGACTTAGTTTTCGGGAACCGCTGTCCACGCACGCGTGAACTTGCACGCACACACTCGCGGTCGCACGAGTTCCCGGGCGTTCGGCTTTGAGGCGGCCACTCGTCAATGACGCGATGGAGTTCAAGGTCATGTGTGAGAAGCCGCCCCGTCACCAACGCGTGCAGTGCGCCGACCGTACGGATTTCCCGATTGGTGTAGTCAGGGCGCTGCTGCTTCACTCTCTGCAGCAACTTTTTCTTCGTGTGTGATCCTCCGTGGCTCGACCACATGGTGGACCCAGCGTATAAGAACAAGGCGGCATCCTGTTAATTAAGGGCGGCCAGTTCAGTGCACCTGACGCGAGACAACGTGTGTCTGCAGCCGTCCTTCATTCGGCGCTTTTCTTGCTCTCGTTCCTTGCTATTCGCGGTGGGAGGCTCGCAAGAAACGCTGAACGAAGAACACTCACGGCACGCCGAGATCCGTCCTCATAAGTCACCGCGCACTGGCGTCCACTATTGTTGGAAGAAGCCAGACATATGACCCGGATGTAGCTCCGTCCCTGGACGAGGAATGAGCAGCACCGTTTGTCCTTCTCGTCTTCGAGGACCTGGTAGCAGATGAACGAGCACAAGTCCTCGTGAAGCATTCTAAATCCCGGTTGCCGGTCCCGGAACGCAGCGCGCCTTCGGGCATCAGACGAGAATGGGAAGGGTGGCACTGGAGTGCCTCCGGCAGAACGCCCACCTTACCCGGGCCATTCTCCTGCAGGAACTCTCACCCCTTCCACATCCCCACGTCAGACACGGTGAGAGCCTGCTCTGGCTTTTCACGCACGATGACTTGACCCTCTCCCACGAAGCTGGCGTCATTCTCGACACCCTCGGACGCACTCAAAACGCATTCCTTCCGGACCGGAGGCTTGACGCTGACGGCCGATGACGGCCGATCTTTGCACTTCTCAGCCGACGTCGTTTCTGGAGTCGTCGGGAGCTCACCGTATGAAAGGCGCCGGGAGAACGGTGCTCCTGTCGCGTTCCCGGCAACGTCGCACCGACGCTCGTCTTCGTTAGCCTCCTGCTGCGTCGTGAGAAGGGCGAAGCGTTCTGGAAGGTTTGCTTGCGTGTTGGTAGGCGAGCTGCTGGAACCGACGCTCCTAGGTCCGAAGAACCACATCGTCAACTTGAACTGCCTTTTGCCGTGGCGCTTCGGAGCAGTGGCGCTCGACATGACTTGAAGCTGGTCGGGGTTGTGATGTAGTATACATGCGGAAGCTCCGGGAGCGTTGCCACTGGCAGCCAGATTCCGACGGTAGACGTGGAACGATTTCAGCGCGAGCAGGGCGCGCAGCTCGAGGCCGGACCGCGAATCCAAAGATCGAGTCAGCGAATGCAGCCAGGCAGCATCGGGGCAGGTTATGAAGGCACGAGGCCCCCAATGCTGGCTCAGCTTTCTCTTCGTCCACGGGCGTGCTATTCGTTGCTCTGTTGCGACCGTTTTACGGCGAAGCTTCCTTTGCCGTGACCTAGGACCGGAGGCCAGCATTTCTTTTTTTCAATAACGGCGCACAAAAGACTGTAGGTAAAGAGGCGCACTATACGTTTTCCGTGCAGATCGCATTTCCTACGTGTTGCAGTTGAAGTACAATGAAGACTGGTTGGTACAGCCAGCGCTGTGTCTGTCGTCCCCGCTTAATTTTGCGCCGTTCGATTTCCTTCGGGCGGTGGTCGACGCTGGTGCGATAGAACGACGGATGAAGGGGACACCGTGCAGAGAACAGAATGAAGGACGACGGAGAACACGAGGTGCCGCGAGCGTAAATGAGCCCTCGCTCTCGATGAATTCCATGCCGCTCCGTCGGAAAGCGCCTCCTCCCCGTTTCCCCATCTCTTCCCCCACTCCCCCCCCCGCCACCACCGCGCAGATCGATATCAGCTCGATCGATAAATCAGATGCCGACGCGCAAGTCACTCCCCCTCTTTCCCTCGACCCACCTTCCCCACGCACCCTCCACCCCTTTTTGCTCCCACTCAGCGGGTGAAGCGAGCCACTTCGAAAGACTTGTTGCTGGCATGTAATCTAGGCTGCCTCCCGGTACCACCACCTCTTGTACGTGCGTGTGGGCTTCGCGTTCCCTTCATATGCCGTATTTACTCCTAATCTAGGCGCGCCTAGACTCTAAAGGCCGCCGCTCGGGGAGTAACGCAGCATGGTACCGGCGCAGGAACACGGGTATGCGAATGCGGCAGCTTTGTCCTCGTCGCTTGTACTCAGCACGTCTATCCGTGCCCCGTGTCCAACTATTGAGTCGTATACCCTCGTGTACGAAAGATAGTCACCAACTATAGTAACCTGTCGCGCTTCTGAGCTGAGCCGTCAAATTATGTAGGCTTAAGAAAAAAAAATGTATCTTCTAGAATTAAAGTCGTGGCCCAGATAATACAGTTAACGACGACTGTCTCATTAAAGAAGAAGAATGTCGCGGTTTCGTCCCGAAAGGCGAAGCATAGATTGCGACAGCAAAATTAGCGGGAAGCTACACGAAGCAAGGACAACAGTCTTATCGGCCGGAATAACTTGTAAACACAGGCACTAAATTAACAAGCGCGGTGTCACGCGCGCACAAGCAAACAGGAACACATCTCACTCGATGACCGCGGAAAATCGCTGTCGGAACGCTGGAGTAAGGAAGCGCGGCAGCTGCAGCGAGCGAATCCACCTTCGCGCTGCCGCTCGCATCAACGCGAACAAAGCCGCGAGAGCACAGCGCGCGGCGGACTGTGTACCCGTCGTAAATGGCTTTCGAGATACAGCGGCCCTGGCGGACGCGCGCGGACGCCCGGAGTAGAGCGCCCCCTCCCCGCCCCCCCCCCCCCCCTTCCCGGAGCCTTACTCTCGACGGAAGACGGCGCGCTTCTTCCCCGGTTTCCTCTGTCGCGTGCGCGAGATGGAGCAGCGATCGCTGGCTCACCGTTGCAAGCTTTCGCTCGCGCAAACAGCGTATACGGCGCGATGCGACGATATTAGACAGTTTTAGTTACACGTACGTAGAGGCTTTGCCTACGTAGAGCTTCTACGCGTCAGCAGTGCGCATGCGTAAAACGTAGGGGCCGCGCGCTGGTCTCACGGACGTACGTGAGATTCATTTCTTTGCGTACGTTTCTTGCGCACGTAGACAGCTTCGCGCGGGAGTTCCGCAAGATCACCAACAAGCGACAGCAGGCCGCGCGTGCGCAGAACGGCTCGCATCGAAACACGGCGACAGAATTGAATTGGCTACCGCCGTGTTCACATTTCCCGATTGGAGCTACGGGGTCCCTTTTGGCGTGCGTCGCGTACGTGTAGCTAAAAGCGTTTCAGATGGCGTGCATGTAAGGTACGTAGGCTTTTCACGCTTGCGTACGTGAACCCTCTACGTACGTGTAACTAAAACTGTCTATTATCGCCCCTAGACTTTATACGAAACCTCACGGCGACGGCGACGGCAGAAGTTCGCCTGGAGTGTCCATATAATTGCTATCGCAATAAAATAAGAGAAAGAAAAGCAAGAAACATTTTATTTATGGATGACCAGCGCTCAGCCCGCACGCTTGCCCCCGTTTACTGCTGACCAATTGTACGTATACACGGACAACGCGTACTAGGTGCCAGCGCCTCGCCGAAAGCGGACCTCGCAAAAAAAAGAAAGAAAGAAAAAACGACTGTGTTCACACTATACCGCGTTCAAAGTTGTCGAAATGCCTACCGTTACAGTGCGCTGTAGTACCCACCACATAGTACCTACTGTGTCGCGGTGGTAGTGATAGTGATGGCTGCGTTGCTATCTTTTCGCGCTGGCGTTACGGCGTGCCATTTTTCTTTCACCCACTTCCGACGGCTCCTAACGAAATCCCCGAATTTAAGCCGACTCGGGAGTTCGTAACTCGTTTCTTTCTTCTTTAAGCCGTCTGCCTAGATTCGAATTGATACGGCACGTATGTATTTTCGTTCCCTGTTCCCTAAAAAAAAGGAACCTTTGCTTTTCTTTCGCTTGACCAGCCCACGTCGCCACGATCCCTCGAGAGGCCCGTTCCATAAAGCTTAGGATGGGGGACTCCGGGGGGCGCCACGCAGTTTCCTCGGGCGCGTTGAATGTTTCCATCGCTACATGATCGCGGTCAATTAACTGCGCGCACCCGGGCCTGGTCCGCCACACACACGCACAAAAAAAAAAAGAACGCCGCTCGCGACTCACTGAAAAGGCTCGCCCCCCGTCCCGGGGAAATTACCTCTCGCGTGAATGGAGTTCTGCGCTCGCGACTTCTCCGCTGAAGTGGCGACGCTGCAGCGAGCTCTCGAGTGCATGCGTACGTGTGGTGTGTGCGGTTTTGTTGCATGTTGACGCAAAAGAAAAGTCGAGTTTGCACGCTTGGCCGGTCGACTTGACCCTTCCGTGCAGCGTCACCGACGTACCGGTACGTTTCCGCCTTTCTCTCGCCCCGTTTTCCTTTTGACATTCCTGTTAATAACGTGAGGACCGCCCCTATCAATCAATCAATCAATCAATCAATCAATCAATCAATCAATCAATCAATCAATCAATCAATCAATCAATCAATCAATCAATCAATCAATCAACCGATCGATCGATCATTGGCTAGCTGGCCAGCCAGCCAGCCAGCCAGCCAGCCAGCCAGACAGACAGACAGACAGACAGACAGACAGACAGACAGACAGACAGACCGATAGATAGATAGATAGATAGATAGATAGATAGATAGATAGATAGATAGATAGATAGATAGATAGGTAGATAGATAGATAGATAGATAGATAGATAGATAGATAGATAGATAGATAGATAGATAGATAGATTCACTGATTGATTCATTGACTGATTGATCGATTCATGGGAAAGCATTAGCCATTATCCATAACATTTTTTTTTAAAAACAATTTCTGCATAACCACAAATAAACCGCTGCGTTCTTTTTATAATATCCGGAGACAGAAACGACGCTGGCTCTGCGCCAAATGCGAGAAGGAAAAAAGAAACCTACACTGAAAACGTTAAAAGGAAGCTAAGGAGCTGCCCATTGATTCAGTTTATAATTCAGTGAAAAATGAGTTGCTGGGAGAGTTGGCTGATTACTGAGCCATGCATATTGGTGCTACAAGGAAAGAAAGAGTCTGGAAGTAAGGATTTTTTTCCGTTCCTTTCTACTCTCTTCTTCCCGATTCTTTGTTCCCCTGTATAGCGCTCATTCCTAGAAATACAGTATTTGGCAAATCTGTTCGCGTTTCTGTGGCAGACGCCGCTGTAGTTGAGTTGAGTTGAGTTGAGTGGTTGTAGGCTACTGGTGGGATTAGCCTTGTAGTTGCTGCCGGCAATTGCTCCACCGTACCGACACTGAAAAAAAAATAAATCACATAATCAGCCACAGATCTCCCAATTACAAATGGTCACTCCTCAGTCACTCCGCGGTAGTTTCGCCGCTATACGTAGCGTTCCGCTACGTACAGTATTCCGTAAGGACCAACGCTTCTAGGAGGCGGTTGTTCTAACATCTGAGGAGCTAACCGGGAGGCTACAGCGCAGAACCAAATAAGTCGACAACTTCAGGTACAGCAGCACCATATCAAGCAAATAAGCTCTGTGAAAGCCCGAAATGGTGGAGGAAAATTTAGAGGACGCGTAAGCTTCGTCTTTAAGAGGAAGCTTCAGCTGGAAGGCTCGCATCAAAATGCATGGGAAATGAAAAATCGTTTATCTCGGCAACCAGTGCACCAAATTGATTAGGTCTGTTGCATCTAAAAGCGAGAGTTAAGATCTAGTGGCCGTCGGCTGCGAATTTCCGATGTATGCCGTCATTTTCTTAAAAATAGACATTAGCAAAAGTCTCAAATTTTCAGAAAATGAAACTATCAAGTTTGGAACTTTGTAACTCAACAACCAAAAACGATATAACGATTCTGTAAACTGACTTCAACAGTACATCTAAACCGGACAAAATTTATTATACATGGATATCAAGCAAGGCTCTAATACGTGAGTAGAAATTTTGCATCATCCCTGTAAACAATGTCACAAATTCACGTAAGTTACAAATCGACACATCAAATTTGTCCGCTTTGGGTGCTCTAACGAGTGCATTTTACAGACCTGCGATACCTGTTCTTGATCCAGAGCTACGGAATTGTAAACTTCGTGCTTCAATATTCTTTTCAAACTTACTATGTTTTGAAAATTCTTTTTGAAATATTCAGCCCCCAAATCGAAATTCCGCTTCCAGCAGTCACGAGAATCTAACTTTCTCTCCCAAATGCAGCTTATGTTATTAAAATCGGTCCAGTGGTTATCACATAAAAGCGTATCTGAGTTTTACGTGTATTTGAGTAGGCGGCATCGGAGTTGCGCCCGAGCTAAAGCTTCCTCTTAAGAATGGAACGCGACAGCATTCAAAGATCCCTGCCTGTTTCTTACGTTTGCCGGCAACTGCGGCTTATGTAACCGTAATGTTTACGGGGAAACACTGGCGGCGAACGCTATGCCTGAAGGGAGCTCTCTGTTAGAAACGCGGCCTCTTGCGTGAGCAAGTCCCGGAGGTAGTGCACAGGCACACAATATAGATTGCATCATTTTCAGGTTTCTGTCATTGTTTAGCACTTTTAATATTACAGTCTGAGAAGATTGAGCATAAAAGGCATGCGCTGTCGGTGTGTTTTTGTTACATTTGTTTGTGGGCTGTCGTGAAAATTTCTAGGGATAATTTCTTTCAAGAATGTAAGACAAATGTATGAGCACCTTTAGTCGTAGAATGGCGTGGCAATATAACCCGCATATACCGCATGTCGCACAGCAATGCATGGCATATGCCTTTACCTAATATATATATGCGAACATTTTCGCTCACGGACAACGCCGACGCGGACGCCGACAGCGCATTTTCTGAGGCACGGGGCCTTAACGCTGTCGCGTTAAAATTCGTGAAAAGGATGAAAATCATCTTTAACTCAAAGACAACTCCACGTATAAACCGCAGATTGGTGGGATAATCTTGGATATAACGTTTTCCTATCTGGCATTCTGAATGTTTCTGAAGGGTACAATGAATAACAGCGGATATATCGTGTAATTTACTATTGTTCTGTTATTATCATTAATGCTATTATTATTGTTATTGTTGTTATTCTTATTTTTGTTGGTGTCATTTATTTATTTATTTACAAAGACCTTACAGGCCCCCGTAGGAGCATGACGTAAGGGGGGTATAAAAGGAAACAGTACTTGAAGAGCTAGTAAACATGTCATGTAGCAAGTGACACTTATACACTTATACATTTCTAATACAAAGCATTCAAACACAAGAGATGCAGCATACTTTCCAAATGTAACTTATGCGCAGTACAAACTAGAACGCAACTGAGAAATAACAATGAAAAGCATTCGGTCGGTGAACAAATTAAAAGGGTGTTATTGAAAGATGACTGCTGACTTGGTTACAGAAGGAATGATGGTTTGTTAGGGAAGCGATAGTATCTGGCAAATCGTTCCACAGTGAAATGGCACGTGGAAGCGCAGAGCTTTTTGAAGGTTAATGTGTGACCGAAGACGCGCGAGTAACTGAAATTGTTATGCAGGCGTTTTGACATGCGCAAAGGCCTTTCGAGCGGTAGTGGAGACAGCCTATTACCATAACCGTACTTTTGGAATAAACAGAGAATTGTGATGCAACGGCGAGTTTCAAGTTAAATGATGTCATGATTCAGTTAGTCTCAGTTACGCTATGAGAATAGTTATAATAGCACGAAATGAAACGTGATACTCTGTTCTGCACGGCTTCTAGCATACTGAGTAGATATTTTTGATGAGGCGACAACACAGGGCTTGCAAATTCTAGTTGAGGCCAGACAAATGTTACATATGCAAGCTTCCGGATGCTGGTTGGGGCGTTTGTTAAGTTTCTTTGTAAATACTCCAAAGTTCGTGAGGCTTTGGCGAAAATGGCGGTGACGTGGGATGCCCAGGGCAGGTTAGGAGCGAGGTGACTTCCGAGATATTTATATGAAGATGCTTTCGTGACCTGAGAGTAGTTAAGAAAGTAGATGAACTTAGAATTGACATGCTTACGGCTGAAAGTGATAACGTTGCATTTAGATTCGTTAAGGTGTATTTGCCAGGTACTACACGAATGAGAAACATTTTTTAGGTGATTTTGAAGTGCATTGTGGTCGTCGATAGAATTAATGGTACGGTAAATTATGCAATCGTCAGCAAAACGATGGATGGAATATGATATGTTAGTAGGAAGGTCGTTGATGTATATCAGAAATAGTAAGGGTCCTAAAACGCCGCCTTGTGGAACACCGGAAGCGACATAGGAATGGGGTGAATACGGACTGTTAACAACTGTGAACTGCTGGCGAAGTGACAAAAAATTCCGCAGCCAAGAAAGGGTTAGCGAATCAAGCCTGAGTGAAGATTATTTCGAGATTAGATGACAATGAGCGACAAAGTCAAAGGTTTTTGAGTAATCAAGGAAAATACAATCGGATTGTTTGTTGATATTCATGCTAAAATGTAGGTCGATTGTAAGTTGTTGTTGTTGTCCCTGCAAATCGCAGAGCGCCCGTTGACACATGTGGTTTCAGGAAACGTCATCCTTCTTCTTGCGCCGCTGATTGGAAGTTATTTTCCAAACACAAACTGTCGTCCACGGCGTAATGAAACCCGTGCATACAAAGTGGGTCATTTGTAAACGCTCCAGAGAGAAACTCATCCCGCTGCCGATTTAAGTTTCTCGGCCTGGCGGCGCTGACCGCAGGAAACCGCACCAAGTGGGAACGCCCGTTTTGCGGAAGCTAATGTATTGTCACTGCGGACTGTGGACGCGTACGTGGAAGATTGGCGTAAAATAAAAGAAAAAATAAGAAAAGTTGAAGAGGCAACAGCGTTTTTCGGAGAAGTTGGCTGCCACAAGACAGAGAAATCCGTGACGGCGAAATCGAAAAGGAGGATCCACTGTAGAAGAAACGAACCGCCCGAGTTCGAAATCCACAAAAACGAGATAGACAGATAAATATTTTCATATGGAGCCGTGAGCAACTTATCAATAGTTATTGCCCTAAATTAGAGAACACGTAAGATGTTTCGACGTGATAGGACGCAAAACAACGCGAATTAAGATCAGGATGGGAAACAGAGTCTGTTACACCAGTTACACCAAGGAGAGCGATAGTGCATCGAAAAATGACCACGACGCTCGTAACAACAATACGCGTGCAGTTCGGCGAAGCACAAAACGTCGACCCGTTGACGCAATTTTCCGTGTTACTGACAAATGTTTCGTGTAATGTAACACCGTGATAGGTACGAACCAACTATTCCAGAAACAAGCAATGATAAAATACTACACATATCATACGTATTCTAATACAGGGCGAAAGTTTCTTTTTCTTCCGGAAATGATGCCCAAAATGAGTTATCGACGTACGTCCACGACCAAAAAAAAAAAACATCGCCTTACTATGCGTAAACAAATTTAGCAAAAGTACCGAGGTAATGGATTTCCTCCGTCACGCCCGCGGTAAAGCCAGTTTGGAGATTATCGATACTGGCTTTTCTAAAGCTCGACATCAACCGCGTTCGGTGGCACCAAGGGCGACGCCCTTTAGTGGTTTGGGGAACCGAGGACGCCTTGCAAAGCATCCCAGGAGGAACGCTTCTCTGGCGGCTCCGACGAGGATGCAGCTGGTGCCATCGACTAGGGAGACCACAGTAGCCGGGCTCACGGTAAACGATCGTGTGAGTAATTTTCGAAATTCTACCGTTTCTCCCAAAAGACTGCGTCGACCTATACTGGAAATATACGTGTTTTTTTAAATTTCTCGGTGAGTTTAATGTAGCTCTAAATATATGGTACGTAATTTTTTGTTGGTCGTTATGCGCATTTAATTTTTATCTGGCAAACCAACAAGTAATGATCTCCAATAAGTTGAACGTGTCATAAAACTCATGTACGTATAAACAAGCGCACACACACCCTCTGTCTTGCTGTCTCTCTCTCTCCCTTTCTCAGCGGAGTCAACTGCAAGATACGACGGAGTTATGGGCTTATTGGTATATGTCGTCATACAGAGCCAGACAAATCTTTAGGTAGGTCATGCGAGCCACACCTCTCCAGCTTTACAGCGCCTTTCGACGGAGAGTATTATTACATATATTATTATTATTATTATTATATCATTATATTAAATTATTATTACATATATAGTTTCCATTTTCCGTTCTATGTTCATTCCCTGCTGCCCACATAGTTACTAATTTTTCATTGTTACCAACTTTACGCCCCTTACATTTTGTATTAATGTATTCACTCACTATTTTACGTGTTCAGGAATAATTTAGATACGTCATAAACCTTACTGTGCTGCTATGTCTGCTCCTATGTTGCACTGCCATGATTGAACTTTTTTTTTGTCTCCAATGCTGATCCATTTTGTTTGTTTACTAATCATTTGTGGCCTTTTTCTGGCTTTCTTTGTAAATATTTGATCCATGCTTATATCTGTACGGCCACGCCGCGAAAATCCCGCACTGTGATTGCAGTATCAATAACTAAATAAACCATTATTATTATTGTTATGTATGGAAACATACAGACACACAAAAGAAACAGGGAGGGAGCACGCTGACAACCGCCACGGGGAGGGACATCACGCCTGCTTACTGTAACTGTTCAATCCTGTTCAATTTAGAAATGCTTTAGTGAACTACGTGTAAATCATGAAACTTGCGTTCAATATATCATGTGACTTGTTATTGTATAAGTGCTATTTTTTTCAAATTAACTATGTGTGTATTTACCTATCATTCCCAACCTGTATATTGAAGTGTATGATGAGTTTTCTATGGTGAACTACGACTAGTATTTTATCATTTTCATATCCAGCACCTCGTCGTCCGACATGCAGGCAAACCTACCGGAACTCTTCGCCCTTCTCACGACGCAGCAGGAGGCCAACGAAAACGAGCGTCGGTGCGGCCTTGCCGGAAACGCGACAGAACCACCCGTCACCCAGAGCTTTTCGAACGGTGAGCTTCCGGCTACTCCAGGAATGACGACGACTCTCAAGTGCGAAGCTCGGCCATCAGCGGACAGCGCCAAGCCTTCGGACAGGAAGGAGTGCGAAGCAAGCGTATCCGATGTCGTCGAGAATGAAACCAGCTACATTGAAGAGGATGAAGTCACCGTCAATGAAGAGCCAGAGCCGAAGGCTCTCACCGAGTCCGGCGTGGTCGGGAGAATGGTGCGAGACACCTTGGAGGGAGGCTTGGCCGAAGAGGTTTACCAACTGGAGAACCGGCTGGCCACTTTTCCAGCTCGTATAATAATCGACGGCCCGCTGACTGCCTTCCTGGACCGGCGGCCGCACTTGTACTCGTCCATCTATCACCAGGACCTCGAAGACGAAGAACGCGGCATCTCATCCCTCGAGCAGCGCGGAGCTACCGCCAGGTCGCGTCTGCGATGTCCCAACGACAGCGAACGCCAGTACGTGGTGGCTGGTGACGGCAGACCTCGGCTCGCACGTGCCAGTTTCACGAGCAGGCCATCTTGCGAGTCCGCCGTGGACGGAGAGGACAAGGAACAAGAAAAGCGCACAATTATGGACGGCTGCAGCCACGTGAGTTGATTACCCCGTCGTCAGTGGCGAGACCTGCAGGCGGTGCAGGAAACGTGCGATGCCGACGCGCCAGACTTATGGGTGGGAGCCTGCCCGGTGGTTCAACACCCCAGTAACTCTCCGAGGGAGGCGCATGGCCGCGAGGTGCATCAGCTTCGCGTCAAGATCGGGAAGCCACTCGGAGACACCGCCAGCACCACCGCGGATTGGGGCGGAGGTAAAGAACAACCACACTGCCCTGGGAGAGCAGAAACACACTGCCGCGAACGGGACAGGCATGGAGGACGGCGCGCGGTCGTCCCAGCCGTGGCCAGTGCGGCCCCAGCGGTCTCCACCACCTCGTGCTAAGCAAGCACGAGAAGGAGTCGCGCATGCAATCCATCGTACCGATGCACCAGCCAGTGCTGACAAAAGAGTTGACGGGGTCGTTCGAAGTGACTGCCGGTGCTCCATCAAGTGCCCGGTCATATTAGGCAGGCTGCTGCTCCGCGCTCAGACGTTGAGACCATATGGTCCAGCCACGGAGGCTCACCTGCGAAGAACAAGCCAGAGCAGCGGATGCCGATGATAGCGCAGACGGCGAAGAAGGCCCGACCACACTGACCGTGGTGGTTCCGCAGGCGGAACGGACCACTTGCGCCAGTCACGTTGACGGCTTTTCGCGGATTACCTTAAACGCCTCGTGGCACCGATCGGTCGACTGAAGCCGGGACCGAAGGCAGTCCGAGTTTGCGGAGACAGCGCGTCCCGAAAAATAGACGAGAGAGATTCGCATGCTGCGACTACTTCAGGGGCACTGCAAAGCCAGCTACAATTTTACTTCCGGTTTTTTGTTTGATCTCGTGCTATTAAAATTTGATTTGGTTCTTGTCGTATGCGGTGCCAATTTCGAGACCGCAATTATTTGATTAACGATTCATAGAAGATTCATAGACGATTTGTAGATGGTTCATAGACGATTTCGCACCACCCACTGTGGCAGTGGTTAATCAGTGCAGCAAAATGGGCTTATTGCGGGTTCACACTTACGACTTTTTTTAGGGACACAGCCCATCAACGCAATATAGGGGACCAAAGAGGACACGAATGACGCCACGCGTGTTCATTTCTGTGCTCTTTTATGTTCCTGTTCCTGTTCCTGCGCGTGCTATTCCTAAAGGCTATTAGCAGCTGCTGTTGTTGTCCCAGTCGCGCTACAGTGTACAAAAGTTTAAATAATTTACGCCCATAAAAGTTATTAAAGGTGCAAATGGGTCTATGACTTGCACCATTTTCAGGTGTGTAAGGGTGTGAGTTATAGACCGATTTGCGCTTCTATTCATTTTTTTAGTGTAAATTGTTCTACAGTGCACGCTTCACGGTCGGCCAAATCTTCAGCTGGCTCGCGCGAGCCCCGACATTCTGTACAGTGGCGCCTTAGGACGGGAGCAATCTAACGGATCACTCATAACGGCGCTCAGTCTCCGATAATTCCCGAAGAAATGGAGTGAAGGCACAGTTACTTTCTTTGAGAATCCAGGAAGGCCTGTAGGGAGTCACCAAGAGCATACCGACCTGTCTGTGCGAATTTGGCGGATTTTTTTTTATTTATTTATTTATTTACAGTAGCCTCAGAGTAAATATATACATTATAGAGGGGAGAGGCTTCATAAAGGAAGTAAAAAATGATATACAGGAAAGGCACAGTATAAGTAAAAATAGAAAATTATACTAGCTCAATAATTTGTACAAAAAATACTAGTCGTAGTTCACCATAGAAAACTCATCATACACTTCAATATACAGGTTGGGAATGATAGGTAAATACACACATAGTTAATTTGAAAAAAATAGCACTTATACAATAACAAGTCACATGATATATTGAACGCAAGTTTCATGATTTACACGTAGTTCACTAAAGCATTTCTAAACTGAACAGGATTGAACAGTTACAGTAAGCAGGCGTGATGTCCCTCCCCGTGGCGGTTGTCAGCTTGCTCCCTCCCTGTTTCTTTTGTGTGTCTGTATGTTTCCATACATAACAATAATAATAATGGTTTATTTAGTTATTGATACTGCAATCACAGTGCGGGATTTTCGCGGTGTGGCCGTACAGATATAAGCATGGATCAAATATTTACAAAGAAAGCCAGAAAAAGGCCACAAATGATTAGTAAACAAACAAAATGGATCAGCATTGGAGACAAAAAAAAAGTTCAATCATGGCAGTGCAACATAGGAGCAGACATAGCAGCACAGTAAGGTTTATGACGTATCTAAATTATTCCTGAACACGTAAAATAGTGAGTGAATACATTAATACAAAATGTAAGGGGCGTAAAGTTGGTAACAATGAAAAATTAGTAACTATGTGGGCAGCAGGGAATGAACATAGAACGGAAAATGGAAACTATATATGTAATAATAATTTAATATAATGATATAATAATAATAATAATAATAATATATGTAATAATACTCTCCGTCGAAAGGCGCTGTAAAGCTGGAGAGGTGTGGCTCGCATGACCTACCTAAAGATTTGTCTGGCTCTGTATGACGACATATACCAATAAGCCCATAAATCCGTCGTATCTTGGAGTTGACTCCGCTGAGAAAGGGAGAGAGAGAGACAGCAAGACAGAGGGTGTGTGTGCGCTTGTTTATACGTACATGAGTTTTATGACACGTTCAACTTATTGGAGATCATTACTTGTTGGTTTGCCAGATAAAAATTAAATGCGCATAACGACCAACAAAAAATTCGACCAACAAAAAAGTCTTCGAGGTCCAGGTAGCAGACGAATGAGTACAAGTGCTCGCGCAGCGCTCTAAATCCCGGCTGCCGGTCCCGGAACACAGCGAGCCTTCGAGAATGAGACGAGCCTGCGAAGGGGGGCACTGCCCTGCCTCCGGAAGAACGCCCACCTCATCCGGGCCTTTCTCCTGCAGGAACTCTCGCCCCTTCCTGACGACCACGTCAGGCACGGTGAGGGTCTCCGACTCTGGCTTTTCACGCACGATGACTTGGCCCTCTGCGGCGAAGCTGGCATCATTCTCGACGGCGTCGGACGCGCTCGAATGGCATTCCTTCCAGACCGGAGGCTTGGCGTTGTCCGATGATGGCTGAGCCTTGCCAGTCGGCGTCGTTCCTGGAGCGGTCAAAAGCTCACCGCTCGAAAAGCGTCGAGAGACCCGTGGGCCTGTCCCGTTTCCGGCAACGTCGCACCGACGCTCGCCTTCGTTAGCCTCCTGCTGCGTCGTGAGAAGGGCGAAGAGTTCTGAAAGGTTTGCTTGCGTGTTGGATGGCGAGCTGCTGGAACCGATGCTCGTTGGTCCGAAGAACCACGTCTTCAGCTTGGACTTCCTCTTCCTGTTAGGATTCGGAGCAGCGGCGCTCGACATGTCTTGAAGCAGGCCAGGGTTGTGATTGAGTACTTGCTAAAGCTCCGGGAGCGTTGGTACTGGGCAGCCAGGCTCCGACGGCTGACGTGCAACGATTTCACCGCGAGCAGGGCGCGCAGCTCGAGCCCGGACCGCGCATTCGAAGATCGAGTCAGCGAATGCAGTCAGGCCGCATCGGGTCAGGGCACGAGGGCATGCACCCTCGAGGCCCGCATGCCTGTCCCGTTCGCGGCGGTGTGTTTCTGCTCTCCCAGGGCAGTGCGGTTGTTCTTTACCTCCGCCCCAATCCGCGGTGGTGCTGGCGGTGTCTCCGAGTGGCTTCCCGATCTTGACGCGAAGCTGATGCACCTCGCGGCCATGCGCCTCCCTCGGAGAGTTACTGGGGTGTTGAACCACCGGGCAGGCTCCCACCCATAAGTCTGGCGCGTCGGCATCGCACGTTTCCTGCACCGCCTGCAGGTCTCGCCACTGACGACGGGGTAATGAACTCACGTGGCTGCAGCCGTCCATAATTGTGCGCTTTTCTTGTTCCTTGTCCTCTCCGTCCACGGCGGACTCGCAAGATGGCCTGCTCGTGAAACTGGCACGTGCGAGCCGAGGTCTGCCGTCACCAGCCACCACGTACTGGCGTTCGCTGTCGTTGGGACATCGCAGACGCGACCTGGCGGTAGCTCCGCGCTGCTCGAGGGATGAGATGCCGCGTTCTTCGTCTTCGAGGTCCTGGTGATAGATGGACGAGTACAAGTGCGGCCGCCGGTCCAGGAAGGCAGTCAGCGGGCCGTCGATTATTATACGAGCTGGAAAAGTGGCCAGCCGGTTCTCCAGTTGGTCAACCTCTTCGGCCAAGCCTCCCTCCAAGGTGTCTCGCACCATTCTCCCGACCACGCCGGACTCGGTGAGAACCTTCGGCTCTGGCTCTTCATTGACGGTGACTTCATCCTCTTCAATGTAGCTGGTTTCATTCTCGACGACATCGGATACGCTTGCTTCGCATTCCTTCCTGTCCGAAGGCTTGGCGCTGTCCGATGATGGCCGAGCTTCGCACTTGAGAGTCGTCGTCATTCCTGGAGTAGCCGGAAGCTCACCGTTCGAAAAGCTCCGGGTGACGGGTGGTTCTGTCGCGTTTCCGGCAAGGCCGTACCGACGCTCGTTTTCGTTGGCCTCCTGCTGCGTCGTGAGAAGGGCGAAGAGTTCCGGAAGGTTTGCCTGCATGTCGGACGACGAGGTGCTGGAATTGATGCGCCCCGGACCCAAGAACGACAGCTTCGACTCCAACTTCCTCCTCCTGTGGCGATTCGGAGCAGAGACGGTCGGCATGTCTTGAAGCTGGTCAGGGCTGTGACGTGCAGCATAGGCGAAAACTCCGGGAACCTTGCTTCTGGCAGCCAGATTCCGACGGCAGACGTGGAACTATTTCACCGCGAGCAGGGCGCGCAGCTCGTGCCTAGATCACGCGTCCCAAGATCCAGTCCCATCGGAACGGGGCCAGAGGGCACGCGCGCTCGTGGTCTTGATACCGCCTCAGCTTTCTCTTCTTCGAAACACGCCGGCACGCTCTTCGTTGCTCCATTCCGGTCGCTTTATAGCGAAGCTTTCCTTGCATATTCTCCTTAGTTCGGCGTTCGACGTCGTTTCGTTGGCCGTGGATTTATTTGTGCATATATATAGGGAAGTTGGGCCACTGGATATGTACCCGAATAGACGATCTGCTGCTGGGCGCTCTCTTGCCGAGTAGACAACCGTGCCAGTGGCTATGCGAACATTCCTGGACAACTCCCCAGAACGGATGTGCAACTGTCACACAAAGGCTGTAAAGTCACGTGTATGTCGTGTGTGTCGCCCTTCATGTGCATATAGCACTCATCAACATTCTTCCTTCGACAAGCACGATGTATTGCCTTGTTTGCCATATGCTACTGCCTGCTGCTTTGCTAACAAAAACAAGCTAAGAATCATTTAGATTCCGACATGGTCTTGCATCTGCCCGTTTTTCTTGTTTTTTTTTATTTGGAAATTAGCCCTGCGGCATAAGCCGCGCGTCGCCGACTATCGACTATCTCTTCGAGATGCAGATGCTGTCTGGCGGGTTCTTCCCCTAGAAACAGGTAAGCAGCTATTTGATAGCGAAAAGATGTCTTCGACGGACGATTCAAAAGCCTAGTAGCCGTCTTGATGACGACATATTGCAGCCGTGGACCTCAGGGGCGTAGCCAGGGGTGGGGGGGGCTTATGGGGCTTCAGCCCCCCCCGAAATTTTTTTTTTTTTCGTGCTGTCCATGCACCGCCGACCAAAGCGACCCCCGGCGCCGGAAATGACTCTGGATTTTGTCTAGAATGTCTTTTTGACACTCGAAAAGACATTTAACCGCGAAGATTGCGAACTCGTGCTGGATTTCGTGGCAACGCCCGTACACCGGCAGTCACATAGTGCCAAGCAGTGCCATCCGAGCACAAAGTTTCAAGGGCGCTTTGATGGTGAGCAGGCTTGCCGCGGCATCTCACTTAGGCCACGGAATCTATGGAGCGCATGGATATCAATTGCGAAACTTTATGGGTATAAATCTCATAAGTTCTTGATGCGAAACATGCATTGACATTTCCAAAGTTGTGCTTTAAATTTTGAATTGGGGAACTTTGTGGGTTTAATGTTGTTATAAACATTTTACGCCAAAGGTCCATTGACTTTTCTAAAGTCTTACATCGGAACATACAACGAGACAAGCCAAATCAACACACTAGCAGACGAGTTGACAAAGCACGCAGCGAGGTCCAATGAGACGATGCGTTGGGGTGGTTCATTTGTGCCGTCATGTCACATAAAAAAATATCAACATTGTTTTCAACCTACGCCAGAACATCTATGTCAAGACACTAAAGCCAGCCAAAGTAACTACGTTCTTATTTATTTTTTCTACTTTGACTTTTATTCGCCGAGGACACATTAAGCCTCTTCAATTTTTTGTTGTTCTCGCTACCCTACCCGCGGGCTGCCAGAGCGAGCCAAAGCGCATATGTTTTTCTAGTATGGCCCCGACCACCGCGCGGTGCACTTCGGTGGGCGTTCGGTTTGCTCTGGCCGAGTGGATTTTCACCTGACAGAGTTTTGGAAGCTTTCTGGCTAGCAGACGAGAAAAAAGAAAGAATGGTCGCTCGCCGCCATCACCCTGGGGACTCGAAGGATTGCACCGCGTTCCTTGAGCGGAACCTTTCCGCAAAGTCTCGTTTCGCCGGTGTAGGATACTGAGCAGTATGCGTATGGTTCTCAGTGGGCCAAGCGTCTCATGTTTTCTTCGGTATTAATTCCGTAGCCCCATTAGGTGCCCGATGTAGGCATTCGATTCTGGCCAACATACTTTCCTATGCGTTTTTTTTTTTCATTTCGGTGCCTCTGCTCCACAGAAAAAAAAATACAATGTTGCGGCGCAGCGAATTGTCGCATGGTGAAAGTTCGCTTTTGATACTTCTTTTGCGGAAAGTAATGGGCGACAGGACGCTTCAGTTGCCGGATACCTTTATTATATTATTGCGAAAGCAATTATATGGACACTCCAGGCGCATTCTTGCCGTCGCCGTCACCCTCATGTTTCGTATAAAGTCCAAGGGTGATAACATCGTGACCACGCGCTGCATGCTGTATGTGCGAGTGAAAGCGTAGGCGTGGAGGTGGAATGGGTGAGCCTACGATGGTGGCTCAGTCTTGTGTGCGCAAAGGAGAAAAGCGAGGAGCAAGCGCGCCGTCTTCCGTCGCGCGCAATACACCGGGGGGAGTGGATGGAATGGGGGCGGAATCTAGGATTCTGTGAATGTATGATTGTGCAACATGTTTATTTGCCTTGTTTGACGCATTATATACAGTTACTTCTTCTTACATGCATAGACTCATTGGAGACTTATACGTATACTTAAATATCTTGTTGCGAGGATTTGTGTATACATGCAGTGAACTTTGTTTCCAGTGACACTTTTTTGTCCTTTATCAAGCCGTATTTTCGCATTTGCATATCCCATTGTATCTTTGCATTTCTAATGTACGAGGGCGAGTCAAATGAAAGTGAGCCCACCCTAACCGTGCAATAATGGTTCGGTTCATTATCTGCGAGGCATGCGCGTAGGAGAACGGCATGTCTCATTTACAAAAGTGACACGCAGGTGTGAAGATAAATGTTCTTTAATGCTCTCATACACTGGGTTGAATATGGTTGCGTCACATAATGGACATTTCAAATGTTGAACAGCTCGGATTCACGAAGTTTTTGACAGCTAAAGGTGTTTCCAAAACAGAAATTAATCGCCGTATGGCTGCCGTTTACGTTGAACACGGCATTTCATTCACCAATGTGAAGCGTTGGAGCAAACGGTTTAAAGGACGTTGTAAAGACATTCCAAGACCGGGCCAAAACCATCGTGCAATCACCCCCCCACACAATTTCAAAGGTTGATGAGTTGATAAAACAAGAACGGAGGATAAGCATCGATGAACTGGCAGATGGTCTGAACATCAGTCACGGTTCGGTTCACGCCATAATTCATGAGCTTCTCAGTTATCGGCTCTTTGGTGCGCAATGGATCCCCATGATTTTGATCCATCGCGAGAAGACGGAGAAGTTTCGCGCTGCCTTGACTCATCTGATCGGGTATCACAATGAGGATGCAATTGTGATCGGGGACGAACCTTGGTGCCACTACTACGAGCCTGAAACACGACGGCAATGCTTACAGTGGAAACATTCGAATTTACCACGCCCAAAGAACGCAAAGGCCATCATTTCCTCTGGAAAGGTGTTGTTGACTGTTTTTCGGTCGTCAGGGTCCATTACTGATAAAATTTGCTAAATCTTGAGATGCTATCAATTGTTTCCGATATTGTGAAACGCCAGAACGGCAGCGTGTCGCAATCAAGAACGAACAACGTGGAAAATTGACAAATGGGGTCATCTTGTTCCACGACAATGCCTGTCCCCACGTCGCTTTTGTGATTAATACAAAACTGGCAAAGTTCAAGTGGGAAATGCTGCAGCATCCGCCATACAGCTGAGACCTGTCACCTTGCGACTTCTACATTTTGGGGCAACCGAAAAAACAGCTCAAGGGAACCAGATACAGACTCTTTGAAGCAGCAACCCAAGGAGTTTTATAAGACGGAAATCACGCGACTCGTTAGTCAATGGGACAAATGTCTAAATTCTCATGAAGACTACTTTTAAATAATGTACCCCGTTGTTGGCTCACATTCATTTGACTTGCCCTCGTATATCTTGCAGAATTCCTGCTTTTTATACGTGCCCTCTGTTGCGACTATAATTTCGGTGCAATTACTCAGGATACACTACCGGTGACAGCTGCTCCTGCGTAATACATTAAAACAAATTACAGCGTCATTGAGATTTTTCACTGGCCATTGCATATATACAAGAATGTAAGCACGGTTGTTGAATGACCAAGTTTCATTAACATATTTGTCCTCAACTTGTTCAGTTCATTGCCTTTTAATTTTTCATGTCAGCGGCATGCACTGCATTCCTGGTTTCGAACTGATATAGTTCTAAAGTTCGTGTGATATTTTCTTTACTTAATAAATAGACAAAAATATGGAAGCATTGATATCAGTTATTTTGGGCAAAATTTTTGGCACATACGAGTATATTCTTTTATGAAAAAATACATATTTTATTGTTTTGACTGTGCGTAGGGTTCAAGAATTCGTTTGCAGCATCTTTGGCAATGACAATGCAGTTATTATTCGTGGATTTGATCCCTTGATAAATTGTTTAAGAAGTAGCTTTAGCTCGGGCCCAATCCGATGCGGCCTATTCAAATACTTGTAAAACGCAGAAACGCTTTTCTTAGATAATCCTGCTAATCGCTTTTATTGAAATTGGTTGCATTCAAGAGAGAAAGTTAAATCCTAGTTCTGTTGGAAGCACAACTTCGATTTAGGGCCTGAATTTTGTTTAAAATATTTTGAAAAATTCGAAAGTTTGAAAAAATAGAAGCACGACGTTTACAAACTCATAGCTATGCACGAAGAACAGACATTGTGGTTCTGTAAACGGCATCTACTATAACAGTCAAAGCGGACAAGTTTGCTATGTCAATTTGTATCTTACGTGAATTGGTTACGTTGTGTACAAGGGTTCTGCACAAGCCGTATTTCTACAATACTAATTTTTTTTTAGATTGATGTGTAACATATCTATTTTGTCCGCTGTAGATGTACTATTAGGTGCAATTCACAGAATTGTGATATCATGTTTCATTGTTGAGTCACGGAGTATATGTTTATATTTCGTTTATATTTAGTTGCGTTTTCTGAAAATTTTTGATTTGGCCAATTTTTTATAAATAATTGACCACCTAAATGAAAAATTCAATACCAGTAGTCACTAGAATTAAACTTTTTCTTTTACATGCAACAAACCTCCTCAAATTTGGTGAAGTGGTTGCAGGGAAAAACAAATTCCCCTTCTACATGTATTTAAATAGGAGCACCTGACCTAAAGCTTCCTCGAACAAAATTTCTGGCTACGCCACTGGCCCCATTATATATATATATATATATATATATATATATATATATATATATATATATATATATATATATATATATATATATATATATATATATATAATGGGGCCAGTGACGTAGCCCCCCCCGAACAAAATTTCTGGCTACGCCACTGATCACATGGGAGTGTCCCAGGAGGCCTCCGCACATAGACAGTCCCATATTACACGAACATCCACTAATGAGGAATAGGCAGTGGGAGGCATGGCTTGCGGACGAGGGTCGGGAGAGCCAGTTGGCTCTTCTGGACCAAGCCCAGCGAGCCGCTCGTGCCAGTGGGGCCCTGGAATAGGGGCTCCAACCATCGTGCCTTGTTTTATTTATATTAATAAAGTTTTACTATCTCTCTCTCTCTCGGTTAGATTTGAAAGCTCCGGTACTTCCTGCACAGATATTTTATTCCGCATTAGCTGCTGGAAGTTCCTGAACTAAATAACTACTTTATTTACACAAAGCCATGTCCATATTGCCCATGCACTGACACAAATTTTACACTGAGCGTCTTTAGCTGGATGTTGAAGATTTCTGGAACTCAGCTTGAGCATGGTACAGTTATTGGCTCCTATAATATATCACAGCAATTACATTGGTAGATGAACACTACTCTGCTTTGCAATGTGCACATGTGCCATCCATATTTATGAGACCATATATAGTGTACATCAATAAAATATTCATGTTGGATAGCAAATCTGTGGTGGACAAATATTCAAGTATTACTGAGATGAGACGCCCGCCTGAGGAGTAGTGAAGCCTATACGGGAGGGAGGTAAAGCTTTGCGACTTCACCAGCTGGTCAAAAGTCCAAGGTAAAGCTGCCATGTGCTAGCGTTGGCAGATAATCCAAGGAAGACACAGCTCTGATGATTTCAAACCTGCACGTTCTTACAACGTTCAAGAGCACGTCCGAATTGTATTAGCAGTGCCACACTTACACAGATATGAAGTAGATGTAGACTGCAGCTTAAGGTATCAGCATGATAATGAGTGGAGTTACGAACAAAAAGAGATGCAAGTTTTTCTAGAGCACTAGGCACACTCCACAGCTACACTAAGTAGTGTGGACACTTTTCTCACCTGATAATGAAAAGACAATGCTGCTTTGAGAAGGCCATGCCCGCCCTTTCTGCAGGTATGCCGGGCCATTCTAGTGTCAGGTCTGCAGAAATAATATAAGAACGTTCGAGGCACTTTTATCAGCTTTTTGTTACTGTAGGTGAAAAAAGCATTCCTTACCAAGTGATGTTTTCCGAAATTTCTGAACAGCAGGTGAAGCACATGCTTTAAGTTTTCTTGTCTCGAGGCCTGCAAAGTGTAAAATCATTTAGTGACCAAAACGGCATATCCTTCATAACTATTGGGATAGCTATGAACTGCACTCATTTTGAAAATGTGGTTAGTGCTCCTATATTGTGTTACTGCCACTGATACAATATTGGTCCGATAAACTTCTGAAAATGCTGGTGGTTCTGCATACAATGCACCCCATATTTTGTGCCATACTTTAGTATAATTGTGACAGCAAAAATATGTACTAGTGCTACGCAAGTAATCTATAGTGAAGTGACCGTTTTCATGGTGTCTCCAGTGTGTTAGCCCCAGCTTTCCCTACCTTGAGCTGACGAAGGTGATGTGGCAGGGGAATTTTCCACTACTGCTGGTGCTGGCGAACCTGCAGACAATGCACAGCATTTTGCATAGACAAATCACTACAAGAAACAAGTTATTGTGCTTAGGCTGAGCAAGTGATAACACTAAAGTGACTGCTCTCCTACTTTGTGCCAAATAAAGGCGACTCTGTACTAATAAGCCTAATTTAAAGTGCTGATCGCCCACGTATACAATGGGCTGCTGGAGGCTATTTTATAGCTTTGCTATTAAACTCACTGGTGTGCCTGCATAGAGTGCACACCATATCGCTACTAAGTTAATATCTCAAAGAAAAAGATGTTGAGAAAGTAATCTTAGTAAAGTGATGGCGTAAGTGCATTATCGGTTCCTGCAAACGCTGGAGGGCCTGGAGGTCCACCAAGGCTGTTTTTTTTTTCATCCCACACTACAAGAGCACTAACAAGCGAATAGAAGTGGCTATGTGGTGAGAACTCACAGGAAAAGATGCTTGGGACCGCATCTGGCCTCAAACGTTTCCTTTCTTGCAGTCCATGCTCAATCTGATCTTTTGTGAAGTGGTCCTGCATAAAAGTAATTTCAGTTAGAAATAAGCACAACCATAGAAACATGTGCAATATTCAACAGCTGTGCCTGTCTAATACTTAGCATACACCCGTGAGTCTTGTATATACAGAACGAAGTTGTGCAGATGACAACCATTTGTATGTCTACACATGACCCTCCATCCTAACATGAGGCTGTAAGGCATTATTGCCAATTTACTATAACACAGCGCTTATTAAATATACAGGAATAATATCACATACCTCATTTTGATTAAGGCTGATCGGACAAGCAAGATATTTCGGGCAGTAAATGCAGTATTGCGGGCAGTAAATGCCTGCACTGAGCTATCACAGCTGTCTCATTAGCGGGAGCATCAATCGACGTTACATGGAAAATAAAAAGGCGAACAAAAAATAAAAAAACAGGAGAAAAACCACAGTGCAACGGGCAAATTGTACCTGCTAGTATTTACTCCGTTTTGAACGCACTGTTCTAGACCCGCATAGCCAACAACCGTACAAGCAACACAGGGAATTGAGCGAGCTGGAAGGTTATGCTTAAGCTTGGGTGCTCCTATCTAAATACATGTAATAGGACAATTCTTTTTTTTTGGCAACCACAGCACCAAATGTAATGAGATTTGCTGCATTTAAAAGAAAGTGAAAATATAGCGACTGTTGGTTTCGAATTTTTGAGTTAGGTTGTCAACTTTTGCCAATTTATTAAAAATTAGCAAAAGTCTAAAATTTCCAGAAAACGAAACTATCAAATTGCCCGCTTTCTAATTCGCAATTAAAAATGATGTCACAATATTACATCTCATAGTACATCTAAAGCAGACAAAATTTGTATGCCACACATGAATCTAAAAATTTAGTAACATAGAAATAGCGCTTTTGCAGAACCCCTGTACACAATGTAATGAATTCATGTAAGATATAAAGTGACATATCAAATTGGCCCGCTTTATATGACCTAGTAGGGGATGCCGTTTACAGAAACGCGATATCTGTGCTTGATGCAGAGCTAATAACTTGTAAACTTCGTGCTTCTTTTTTGGAACTTTCGAAATTTCTTTTAACAAAATGCAGGCCCTAAATCAAAATTACGCTTCGAACAGCTACAAAATTTACCTTTCTCTCTCAAATGCATCAAAACTTATGAAAATAGGTCCAGGGGTGATCACGGAATGGAGTTTGGCGTTTTAGATGCATTTGAATAGGGCGAGTAGGAGTTGGGCCCGAGCTAAAGCTTCCGCTTAACATTCTTGGCGTATGCGTGCCGCGTGAGTGTCGCACTGCACGTGTGCGCCAGAAATCTTACAAGTGAGCCACCCCTTATGCCAGGCGTACGCATCTCAGCGTTAACAGAGTTGTTATTCGAGAAAAATGTTGATTTAGGTGTACCCAAGGCGAACTCTCCTTGCATATCCTCGTACATTTTGGAGCCGGCTGTTCTCAACCCATACGCAGAAGCCACACGAGTCGCCGGCGCGCGTCTATCCGTCCGCACGGCACCGCGTAGAGCGCTTTACCACCTTCCGTGCGGTTTGTGCAGTGTGGTGTGCTGCACCCCGTCATACTGGAATACAAGTGCCAGTACGATGTCTTTCGTATCACTTCACCAAGGTCCTTGACTTCACACCGTCTAATACCATACCTGAAACCCGCAGCTGCGCCAAGGTAAATATACCTGGTAGCGAAGCTTCCATAGGAGCCCATACGTTCAAAACATGGTGGTCCATCGGCGGTTCATGGGGCTTAGCGCCATCTGTATGTGGTGGGAACACTTCCGGTGGAAGAAAAAATAATGTGACGCCATGTCCGTTAAAAGCACAAGAGACGTCATTTTGTTTTCGAAGGCGCGAAATTTGTTTTGTTGCCCTTCCTTTGGAGCTATATATTCAAATGCCCCGCCATTCGACTTGATGGGCGTTTCGAGCTTTCAGCGTGGAAAGCGATGCAGGAAAAGGCCAGCCGTATGGTTGTCGAAATCGCATCCCTGCACAGGACATACTTTCTTTGGAGGCTGACGAAAGCTTTAGGTGTAGAGTGCTGATCCTATTGTCAGATGCCAAGCCCGTCGGCCAGCGCAGTCGCACGAAAACAACTACACAATCATCTGGCAGTCGTAACCCACTCCTTTAACTGAACAGATTAAGAAGCGATGAAGCTACCCACGTCACCAAATTCAGACAAACTTCGACAAGCAAGGAAGCATAAACTGTGAGGGGGGCGTATTTCAGCAGGTGAACTTTACGAGTGCGCCTTTCTGCCCATTCCAAAACGTGCATTGCATTGCGAGTGATAGTGGCGTCAACGCCCCCTGTAGCGATGGGCGCTGAAAAGAAATGCATTTATTAATAATAATAAAACTAAACTTGTATTTTCTGAACTCGTAACGAATATATAAAATTGACTAGGAATGTTATTTTCGTTGAATGGATCTAACTGTGTCTCGTTTGAATTAAAAACGCGTTTTTCTTTCCCAATGCTTGTTCCCTACAAAAATAGTCGCGCTTCGATCGCTGCTCCCATAACCCCCCTTGCTGACGTTGGTGACAATCTGGGGCTCTATTCTGGACACGCATGGTGGCTGCACGGCCGCCATTATCCGCCATGTTTACTCTCTGATTGGCTGTCGAGAGGTCACGTGTTTTGAAATTTGTGCCGGGAAGCGGAAGTATTGCAAAATGCAATTTTGCGTTTTCATCAAGATGACGAAACGTGACGTGGAGCTGCAAATGTTATGGACTAATACATTTTTTTGGTCCTTGGCAGATATATTGTGATGTTAGCGCTTCAAAAAGAATGTGAGCGGTAGCGTGCAGAAGCCAGTGCAATGCATCTGCAATTGCGCGAATATGTGGTGGCGATTCAAGATATGCGCCATGCCAGCTTGCTGATTGGCTGAAGGAATATCTCATGAGGAGCGTCACAGGAAGGGCTGTTTCGTAAACGTCATTTTGACGACGCGTGACGTTTCGCAGGGCCGCCATTGCTGAGATTTTCTGCCATAATTTTCGCTGCGACGAGCCGCGCGAATTATGCTAATGGGCAGCCATATGCAATGGCAGCCGAGAGGAATGCGTATCGCCACATTTTCCCCCTCGTTTGGCGCCACGAAAATCTTTTGTTCATAACGCGTGCTCATAGTATTTGCATCGCTCTCGGGTGGTGTTGGCATTTGTGTTTTGGGCCATCGTTTTTTAAAAGAACGCGTTTATACGAAATAATATTGGTTGAATATAGCAAACTTTCAGCAATGTTGTCCACTTTTCACTGCAGCATTTGTATTGTAATCGAGATTAATGCCTTTTCGCACAATCAAAAGTTATTACAACGGCCTTTTTCTAACTTACAAAAAGAAATGTACGCAAGGCGGCGCCTTGAAGTTCCCTCCCGCGGTGCGAGTAACCAGCGGAATGAACAAGAGATGGCAGCGCCGGCGCTTGCGTCGCTCTAGTGGATATCTCTGGCGCGCGCAACGCAATCGGTGATATTCGGCCGTTTCTAAGCCAGCCGAGTCGGACTGAGTCACTTGCGTTTCACGAAATAGCCATAACGTGGCCTAGAACGTGCGCGCATCACCACTGGTAGGTCGCGTATGTTGTCTCAAGAAAGAAAACAAGCGCGTTGGCGCCAACATGCGATGACTCATTCCATTTTCCAGGGACACGCATCCGAGCTACTGAAGCAGACGACGGCTTGTACGCAGCAGACGACGGAAGCGAGAAGAGTTTTCGACAGAATAATCATACGCTTTGAGATAGCTGCTTTATTTTTACTGCGGAGGAAAACTGTTTTGCTTTACCGATAACGCTACATTCAGTGCCTTCATTTCAGTTTCTTAGGCGAAACGTCGAGTTGGCGTCACGTTACGTAAACAAAACCGGGCCACCAGCGCCATTTTGTTTGCGTCGCGCCTACGTCACGCATCGAAGAAAATGGCGGAATGTCCAGAATAGCGCCCCTGTACTGGGGCGCTATTCTGGACATTCCGCCATTTTCTTCGGTGCGTGACGTAGGCGCGACGCAAACAAAATGGCGCTGGGGGCCCAGTTTTGCTTACGTAACGTGACGCCAACTTGACGTTTCGCCTAAGAAACTGAAATGAAGGCACTGAACGTAAGGTTCTAGATAAATCAAAACAGTTTTACTCTACAGTAAAACTAAAGCAGCTAGCTGAAGAGGTACGATTATTCCGTATCAAAAACGTCTCTTCCGTCGTCTCCTACGTGAAAGCTATCGTTTTATAGAGCAAATATGTTAGTGTATTATAAACATACACCCCACGGCGGCCGCATTTCGATGGGGGCGAAATGCGAAAACACCCGTGTGCTTAGATTTAGGTGCACGTTAAAGAACCCCAGGTGGTCTAAATTTCCGGAGTCCTCCACTACGGCGTGCCTCATAATCAGAAAGTGGTTTTGGCACGTAAAACCCCATTATTATTTATTATAAACATACACCACAAGATAGGCAGCGTAAAAAATTATAAGTGAAGTGAGAATGTTAACATTGAAGGTGTTAAGATACGATCCACGTGATGACGTCGTCTGCTACAAGTGAAACTATGGCCGCCGCGAATCGAAGCATGTCGTTGAACCGCCGCCCGTACTCGCCGCGCATGAGCGCCGAACAGTGGCAACTCATGCTAAACTACATAACCTCTAACTCGGCAATGGGTCGAGTAGCCTCCAATCTGCGTGCCGACTTGCACCAACAAACGGGGCTAGAGCTCACAAATGAGCTCAACGAGGTAGGCCCTGCGAGCCATTCGCCACAAGAGTGGCAACGCCTATGGCAGGCACGTGTGGCAGCTGCGCGGGCGAAAGCTGCAGAACAGGCGGCTGAAATCAGGTTAGCGATCGGTTCAATGCGAAGGGTTCGTGCCTTTACGAAGGTGCGCTTTAACATTACACAGGTACCGGCGGAGGGCCGCCAAATTTGGCTGCTTCGCTGGGGGAAGACGACGCCCGACGTACTCAATATCGTTGGCGTTGGCTCCGCCTTAGGCTGTAGCGGCCCCTCCTTCCCCAGGTGCCGATTAAGGTCCCCTGTTAGCAGCCAAGTGAGAAACCATGCTCATGCCCCTTATCCGTGTCAATGACTTTGCGGAGTACCATATCGCTGCCTAGCAGACACGCAATTACAAGAATATTATAAAGTAGTACGACGAAGACCTCAAGCAGAATGGAGATAAAGTACATATATTTGCATATATGCATCTCCATTTCAAATGCGACCGCTTTTTGCATCTACACAAAGGACGGTACAGACATGCCTGTTAATGAAATGAGTGGAACGACAAGCTGCAAGATGCGCTATATAAAAACAACAAATGAATGATGTGCAAAATTTTTAACGCTGTTTATTACCAAACAACAGTAAAAGCAGCATCACAACACTGCATAATATGAAAATAAAAAACAGTTAACACAGCACCCCAAGTGTAGGTGTCAGTGTGTAGATTGCATACAAAATAATCACAGTTGCAGTTTTATGTCACTTAACTTTCAGAGTAGAGTCACCAGAAGTGAAAACACTTTACATTCCGTACAGAATAGTGCAGAATGCTTTATCATACAGATGGGGTTGATATGTGGAAATTCCTAGAAAATCATATGAAGGTATACAAATATCTATGCACACCTGAGTATAGGTGTGCACTCGACATATTAAGGTCCCTGAAATAAAGCTGGGCCCCCGCGTATGTCTTCTGTCATAGGCGAGGACCCACCTTCTGCCATAGTGCAGTGCTGGAACATGAAATGAAATTAAATATTGTCATTGCAACACAACACTACAGGTCAACTCCACAGAGGTTGCATTAAACTGAAACAAATTCTTGAATTTTGCACTGTGTGCTTGCCATCCTTTCTTGGCCAAATCCCATTATATCTCAGATTACACGTGCAAGCCTCGCATCACAGACTGCCCATGCAAGCCCCCAGCTTGAGCCAGTGCCGCAGGAGTGTGGAGACGTTGCGGGCAGCATAAGTATCGCGGCACTGCAAGAGCATGATTATGCTTCTGCGACAGTGCCAGGTTAGTGATGGTCCCGATAAAGAACTTGGTACATGAAGGTATCATGTGACAAACTAGTGATGGGGAGTTGGTATTCCTTACCAGTGCATACACTAATGCTGAATAAGCAATGTAACACAAATGAACGCTTATTTTTCCATGCGGGCATCCAAAATAGGCATGCATGTATTTATCTCGTGACAATAAGCAGCTGTGAGCGGAGTGGTCCTCTTTTCATGCTTAATAGTACTTTTACATGCTTCATGATACCTGGAAAAACTGAAACGTGGCCCCAATTTTAATTTATTAAAAGTTCATTGTCTGTCTGTCTGGCCCCAATTTTCTATAGACATTTGTTATGCACAAGCATAAGTCATAACCATAAGCACCTATACGAGAAAAAAAAGTGAGAATTAATGCAGCAACCGAGTGTTGCACTTACAGTCAAACTGCCTGTACAGTCAAACGATTGTTCAATGGTACTGCAGAAGCGTAGACTGGCGAGTCAGTCAGTGCTTTCTAAGAGCGCAAAGTGACAAGATGAGCAAGAGAGATCAGCAATACCTTGCGGATGTCACCACTTTGCGCCATTAAACGGCACTCATCGACGGGCTAGCCGACGCTCATGCGGTGCTGTTAAAAGAATGAGACCCTTGTACTTTATAAAATACATTGCGATGCCAGTGCCAAAGAAATGTGCACTTGCAAGAATAAAAGAAAAATAAAGAATGTGACGTTTTGGGCCCCATATGGGTCCCTTGATCACAATGAAGATGTAAGCATGGGCTCGTGGCAAATACGTTGTGAGTTATACAAACAGTTACACAAACCTTCATACAGAGGAACAATAAGTGCAGACACTAGTCTCTGTTCCTGCAGTGTGAATACAGCATTATGTTAAATGCATGGCACAAACATTGCATTGGAGAGTATGCTAGGAAGTGTTGCGTAATTAAATATGAGGTTAAATGCATATTTCTTACTTCTTGTTCAACTTCTTATACAAACAGAGAAGGCACTGCCTCCTTTTGTAAGGCTATTGTTGTCCTAGTTGGGACATAGTCACCATGAAATAAATTGTCATAAATGTGGAGAAAAAAAGATAAACACATTTTTTCTGACCTGTGAAAATATAGCTTTGAAACACTTGTTTGTACTTTGTGCAGAGCATTCTGCTAAAAAGCATACTGAATATAAAAATGTACTGTACTTCAGTGAGCTTTCTTAAGTTTACAGAATGCGTGCACCAAACTACAGCTCTCTACAGGACTGTCACATATGAATACATAAACTATTTAATGTCTAGCTTACTTGCGAAACACCCATTTAGCAACTAAACATATATAGTGAATGAAAACCTTGTGCAAGAAACAATGAAAGAAGAAACGCCAATGCACATGACATGCTGATGGTGAGAGCAAACAATCAGCCTTTGAACATATTTAGCTGAAACATCTTACGCAGATCCTTCAAACTTGCACAGCAGGTACAACTTGAAGTGTTTTAAGATGTATGTGACACAGTACAAAAATAATGATTTTCATCAGTTGGGCCTTTGATGCATTAGCTCTGTGTGCACAAATGCATATACACTGCCTCAAGATATTAATTCTTTAATTACCACTATAAATGTGCTACACAATGGGAAGGATCGTACACAATAATCTGTACATGAGTTGAAGTGCTCATGGATAAAGGCAACTCATGGGGGAACACAAGATTGTACTTTGTTAGTCAAACACAGTTATCGAACTAACACACACTCATGAGCATTCACCGTTTCATGAGACATTGTTAAGATAGCCTAGACATCAGAACAGAAAACTGACAGCCCATCTTCGCAGCTGCTGTCATTGAAAAGTTGTGTTGCCGGGTGGACAACAGTGCAAGTTTTGGGCCTTCTTATTGAAGAAGCGGTTGAAGCATTGGAGGCTACTTTCGACGATACCTCCAGTCGAAGTTTTATTTTATCAGACTTTTCATCTGCGCAATCTGCCCAATAGTTAAAATTCAGTCGTCATATCTTATGGTGCATGATGATGTTAGCAGAATTCACACAGAAATGTTTAAGGCAAAACTGTCAATCATATCAATCAATTTCTGCGCGGTAACGAAAGAGTTAATTGTTCTCATCCAAAAACAATTTCACTGTCAGAGGTGCCACAGGGGAGGGCTAGACCTAAATTGTCAGGACTCTCAGCAATCTTTAGTGTTCACTGAAGATACAAAGTCAATGCATGTCTCCAAGCCCACCTGCAAGCCACTGGAATGCATCTGCTGCAGCAGGCTGTTATCCTCTAGTTAAATATGAATGTATAGCAAATGCGTAAACTGCATTGGTAATACGCATGTTCATGAAAAACACACTGCAAAAGAAATATAGAACAAGTGAATCAAAACAGAGCTTGAAATAACTAGTACATGCGTTTTTGGCCATGGTCATCTCTTTTGCAAATGAAATGATTGTTTGCAGATGAAAACACATCCTTAAAATCCCATTAAAATGTATGCAGTCATCACAGCAGGACACCGCCTGTATGCTCCCCAAGTACACCGAACCCTTCCACCCCTACAACCACACGGCCGGATGACTGCAGTGCAAAGGATGCACAGCAGCGCCGCCACTCTGGCAGCAGACCAGCGTCGCCTGCTAGAGGTGCAGGAGCAACACCTGCAGCTGCAGACAGGCTTCATGCAGCGAATCGACCAGAGCATGGCAACGGTACTATACTAAATAATTTGGTTTCACATGCATCCTAGAGAATACAGTTTCATTGCCGTTGCTTTCAACAGATCGCAGCACAACAGGTGGAGCAGACCCAATCACTTCAGCAATTAGTCACCACCCTGCAGCAAATGCTTGCAACTTTGCAAAGGCAAAACTAACTGTCAGGTGAGTTGGGCATTGGTTTCCTTGCGAGCACATAAAAGCTATGAAAGGCAGTGCATAAGAAATGGATGCACGGTTTTCTCCGAATAAGCTGCTTTGCAACCATACTTCCCTGAATACAGACAGTGCATGCTGACCACTGCGCTGAACAATGAGACATGGTTGTGTTTTTATGAGCAGTCCAAGGCGACTGTTGCCAAAAGTAAACTGGGGAGCCCTTGTGATGTAATTTGGCACCACTTGGAAATTAGATAAACTTTGCAGTGCTGCAGCATGGGAAAACATTTTTTTCCTTTTCACTTTAATTAATGCATAACTCGAGCAGTGCTGGTAACCATGTGGCTGTGAAAGCTTGTGCGATGACATTTTATTTAATGCGTAGCAAATTAGACACGTACAAATCATCCACATCACCGCTACGATGCCAGCATTCAAGAATGGCACTTAGTTGTCGCCACGTCGATGAATGCGAAAGCAGTGCAGCCATGTCAGCAGAAGCGTGGCGACATCATGTGACCAGTGGTGTTCGTTACAAGGTGTGCGCAACACAAGGTCGTGGGTTCGACTTCCACCAAAGGTCAAGGGTTCGTAGGCTTCATGCATTATCGTGTGGTCATGCCGCCAACACTGCGTTTCCTGCCTCATGAGCCACTCAATTCTTTCGCATTAAAACAAGGCCAATGAATGTGGACAGAGAGAGGACGAAATTATTAAACATGCCGTCCAATAGAAACGTGTCGACTTTGTAGTGCCGCTGTACCTATTTCATCACTGTCGCTCCCACAAGAATATCTGGGACTATCATGATTTATTCCCACGCAGGCAAACATATTCTTTGCTGCAGTGTGCGCATCAACAGTCACACCTTATCCTCCATTATAAGGGGAGGAGCACATAGCAAGATATTCTCCACAGACACTGGCTTACTTACATCTCAGTACTGAAGTCTACATAAAGGAACAAGGTTAAGAGCAAGCATGAATTGCTAAGACATAAAAGAGCGCCCTCAGGCAATATACCAAGCTACACAAAGCACACACTGCAGACTCATCCTGCATGCCCAGTGCACCAATAAATAAAGCACTTGTTCTTCTTGCACATGAAAACCACATTGTCTTGGGATAACACTGCTTATGCGCACCAGAGCATCACACTGTAGCCTCATTACCAGGCACAAGTAGCACATCTCATATGGAGAACATGTTCGTGTGGCACGTGAAAAAAAAAAAACTACCTAAGCCAGCATACACACAGCACACTTAAACAATACACCCAGGGATCACACTGGAGGATATGCATCCTGCACGCCAACTGCTGCCAGATTGACTGTGCTGCAGGTCTTGTGGTATAGAAGTCAATGTTTCAGGGAAGGTAACATTGCTAGCTGCTGGTCAGGGTCACAGCTTTTCCATTGACTAGGCAGACTGCCTTCTTGGTATTACATTTGGATTCTCCCATGCTCCCATCATGTGGCCGATTATTCTTCACCGGGATGGTAAAACAAGGTGCTGTGATGGTAGTCCAAGGTGTACTCACTCTGCTGATGAACGTTCTCACCTTCTCAGCACATAGGGCTAGGGCTAGGGCATAGGCTCCGCACATAGGGCCAGAAATGTTAAATGAGTATGCTACCACGAGCACAATTTTGCGGCATGTGGAAAATTAAACCAACAAAGGTCTGTCCTCTTGCATTAATACTGAACATAAATGGAGCTTACTGGAGGTTTCTCATTGTTTGCCGCTATTAGAACGTGCAATGGCACATGAAATCTTGTGGCACATAAAAAGAAAGTAATCCCTGTCGTCCTCTATGAGAACTGAAGGGTACATGACATTTCACGCTATACTTGCACCAAGAAAATAATAAGTATCTTTGACTACCTGCCAATGACACGCTTATGGACTAGCTACTAAAATATGCTGCGTCTTCCAGCTGTCTGTTGCTTTCTGCAACAAAAACAAAAAAATACCATAGATAAAAATAAAAACTTCAACAAGAAAAAAAAAGCACTGCGCTTGCAGGGACTACAGTTACTATTTCAATGGCTGTCATTTGCAGGGTGGCTACTTGGATATGCTGAACTGCTGGCCTGCTCAGAACATTTGCAGCATCCTTTCGCGTTTCTGCCTGCCCACCCTGTAGAGTGTTGCCACCGTCACATCTTCGCTGTCATCGTATGCGTTCACGTCTCCGTCAAAGTCGTCGATCCCAGAGGTGCAATCTGGCTCTGGAAGCTCAGCGCGCACGCACAAGTTGTGCAGCACTGCGCAAGCTTCAGTGATTTTTGACGTGAACACTGGCCCACGGTAGAGCGCGCGGTGCCGTTGCAGACACCTGAAGCGCATCTTGAGGACCCCAATACTGCGTTCCACAAGTGAGCGCAGTGATGAGTGGGCAGCGTTAATTATGGCTGCGGGGCTACCAGAAATGTGGCTCCCAGGAACAGGTGTGACAAGCCATGGCTGGAGCGGATAGGCGCTGTCACCTGCACATTATTTAAAAATGCATTTAACACTAAATAAATACCTCATTTGAAGACATGAGACAACAAGTAACCTTTTCGTAGCTCAGAGAATACACTTATAGCACATGTTATTTCAATGAGCTGAGCATGTAAAAAATTCAATTAAGGTATGGAGTATTGCCTTGACAATTAGATTTATTTTCAGTCACCGTTGTTTATTTGACAGCATGTCAACATATGTGCACAACTAATTTCATATTGTTTCAGTTTTACAAGTTACAGTAACTGCGCTTTCACGTTAAATTGTACAACATTACTGTAGCTTTCGTTCGCAAAATGTGAGTGATAATTAGGAATGTTCATAAATTTGCCAAATGTGTGTGACATTTGCAGGAATCTTAGACCAACAGAAAAATCTGGAGAGCAGCCCTTAAGTAACTTTAATTGTGCCACTTTCATGAAAACTCTTTCCACACTAGTGTTACCACCACTGCTCACAATTGTATTTCGTTCATTACAAGTCACATACCAAGCAGGTATTCACCACCATGAAGCAGGCTCCCAGATCGGCGCTCTGCGTAGAGGCTTGATGCTTTCCACACAAAAGAGTCGTGCACAGATCCTGGGTATGAGGTTTCGAGGGCAGTTATTCTGAGGTTCGCATCACACACCTGCAAAAAATTGTGTGTTAGTTACATATCACCGAGTGCTTTGCACAGTAAATATCATGTTCATGAAAGACTAGCCAATGACACAGTACAATATTCATCTGGTCAAATTTATTTATGCCACCTACACAGTGATATTTTTCTGCTGCTTTTTTTAGAATGCCCGAGCCCTTTCAATTTGCTTTTTATTTAACTAAATATTTCTTACAACGATCGTGTGCATCGTTTCATTTACCGAAACATTTTTTTTAGACCGATCATGCGCATCCAAAATAAAACGCCTGTCTCTGAACTGTGTTCTTTAAGTGTGTTTCTCTATGTCAATGGGGCGTCACATTTATGTTGATGTCACAGGGACACTTTCCATCTCGATATCGTTCGACCCAGTTTCGTTGAATAAAGTGACTAACGGTACGTCAGACGTACGCAAAATCCCAGAAGCTAAAGGTGCGCCGAACGTGCCTTTCGAGGCAAAGTTTTGACAGGGGTCGCAGAAGTCGCGGGGCGCGGTAGTGCTGAGCGCGTAACAAGTTGGCGGCTGGACGTAATTATATCGAAATAATCGTTTATTTTTACTAATTGTAACAACGTATCGTTATTTCGCATTATTGGCGGCGCCTCCAGGACATCCAAGCTAGAACCTGGACTGGTCCGCAGGTTGGGGCTCGCAGAGGCCTGCCCATACCAGGGATGTATAAGATCGGCTGTCCGCGATAGATTTATTATAATCTCAGGTGTTCTCCTGAGGCCTCCGTTTGCTAGTTACATGTGCCCTCCTGGAGCAGTGCTTGTAAAAAATCCAATCTATCGTCGCGACGGAAAAAGCGGCCCACGACTTATGCGGGTGTTATACGGCGCACTTTTGGTCGCGATCAAGCCCGATCCGGATCGAATTGCTCGGTCGTGATTGGCTCCTTTGCACAAAATGTGCGAGAGAGCAAATCGCAGCCGAGGATTTTGATCCGGATTGGTACCGATAGCGATCAGAAGTGTACCGGTCAGAACCTTGCCCCTTTTGACGCAGCGTTAATAAAAACTCACCACCACGACGTTCAAGGCGTAATAGCCTTTCCGGCAGAAGTAAGCCGCCTTGTTGGCATCGTCCCTCTCCGATAGTGCGCGAATGCACACAAATGTGCCGTCCACAGCTCCGACGCAGCCCTGGAACCTACAGTCTCTGCGCACGAACCCTTAGGATGCAGCACTCAATGCTGCTGTGTCGTTTGGAAACGAGATCCATGCGTCGCCGATGCAATCCACGATAGCCTCGATTACTGCGTGAACCGAATGGCTAACACTAGATTGACTTAATATAATATATGGGGTTTTACGTGCCAAAACCACTTTCTGATTATGAGGCACGCCGTAGTGGGGGACTCCGGAAATTTTGACCACCTGGGGTTCTTTAACGTGCACCTAAATCTAAGTACACGGGTGTTTTCGCATTTCGCCCCCATCGAAATGCGGCCGCCGTGGCCGGGATTCGATCCCGCGACCTCGTGCTCAGCACTAGATTGACTTGTAGTCAAGTACTCGTCACTGGCAATAGCACCTTGAAATGCGCCTGTGGCAAGGAAGCGAAGTGCGCACAGAACTTGAACTTCTACAGTCAACGCTGTGCGAGTGTTCACTCGCTCCTGCACAAGCACCGGACGAAGCTCTTCACACAACCACCGTGCCAAGTCCTTACTCAGTCGATACCGAGACCGGAACATTTCCTCGGGCATCTGGAACGCATCGCGATGCTCACAAAACTGCCGCTCTTCCTGCAACTCCAGCCACTGAACAATAAAAGGTACCGCCATTGTTTCTGAGTCCTAAAATCTACGAGAGGCGGCCGCGGTCTACGGCTGTAACTACGGGGTGCCTTCTGGAAGGTACGTAGAGCCCCCTCGTTACACCAGCGTGAGTTCGCATTAGAGTAATAACAAAAATCGTCTTGTAAATGCACTCACATAAAAACTTTTGTTTGGGTGCTCTTAATAAACAAAAAATAAGTTAATTTGCCCTTCGTATTGTTTGCATAAATATATGCATGCTCCAATGCGGCGACGCAGCAGCCGCCTATTCAGCGTTGCCACCGCCATTGCATATGGCCGCTCATTACCATAATTCGCGCGGCTCGTCGCAGCAAAAAATATGGCGGAAAATCTCAGCAATGGCGGCCCAGCGCAACGTCACGCATCGTCAAAATGACGTTTACGAAACAGCCCTTCCCGTGACGCTCCTCATGAGATATTCCTTCAGCAAATCAGCAAGCTGGCATGGCGCATATCTTGGATCACCACCACATATTCGCGCAATTGCAGATGCACTGCACTGGCTTCTGCACGCTACCGCACACATTCTTTTTGAAGCGCTAACATCACAATATATCTGCCAAGGACCCAAAAAATGTATTAGTCCATAAAATTTGCAGCTCCACGTCACGTTTCGTAATCTTGATGAAAACGCAAAATGACATTTCGCAAGACTTCCGTTTCCGGGCACAAACTTTATGGCACGTAAGCTCTCCACAGCCAATCAGAGAGTAAACATGGCGGACAATGGCGGCCGTGCAGCCGCCATGCGTGTCGAGTATAGCACCCCTGAACCGCCTTTCGCCCGAAGCTTCGCGACCTATTTGAATCGACCTTGGCTTCGCCTCTGACCGTACGATCGACGGTCCGCTGATTGCAATGGCGATGGCACTGACGGAAACGACGAGTTCGCATGAGTCGGCGATGCGCCCGTAATGTTAGCTTCGCAGCGGCGCGGTTGATCATTTGACGTCATTTTTCGTGCTCGGCCAATAGCGGGGCGAGCGGCGCCGGAAAAGTTACGCGCAACTCTGCTCCCTGCGGGAGCATATACAGGAACACTAAGCCCCCCCAACACTGCAGCGCTCCTACCGGAAAAGGGATGCAGCCCGAACGGAGTTATCAGCTCCCTGCAGACAAACGGCGACGTTCAACGACGTTATCGGTTTTTCCACCGTGGTACGAAGGTAGATATCAGTGGGGCCACCGCACCGCTTTCACTGTTGCGCGCGCTCAACGATGACAGCGCGCATGCGCACTCATACGGGCTTCTCCGAACCACCACGAGACGGTCATTTGCGGAATCGCCAGTTCACGGGATTGGCCAGTCGTTTCAGCGGGTGCGAGAGAGAAAATCTGGGGGCGTTTTGCGCCTTAAATTTCTCCCTTTACCTAGGTACCACGGCGGAGCAGTTTCTTTGCTCGTTCTGTCCCTAGGCGTGCCTTGGCGTGCATGCATTTTGCCATGTGTCGGCTGGCGATCCGTGCGTCGTGTACAAGTTTTCCTCGTGCGTCTCCTTGGGTGTTGCTGGCACAGTGCACTGGCGCGAACGATTGTTGTCGTTTGGTCAGTGGTCTCCCGTGAAGGCGAGTATGATATGGCGTTGCCCTGTCACTACCAGTGTCACACGTATACTTCTGATCGCGATCGGCACCGATCCGGATCGAAATTCTCGACTGTGATTGGGTCTCTCGCTCATTTTGTCCAAAGGAGGCAATCACGACCGCGAAATTCGATCAGGATCGGGCGTGATCGCGATCAGCGGTGAGCCAGAACACAAGATACACTCACAGCGCACACTGTCAACAATTTCATTGCGAAAGCATTGCGACCTTTGAAGATTAGAGCATGGCACTAGTCACTTGATAGATATAGCATATATTACATATATAGCAAAATATATAGCATCTTTACAGTTTGCCCTGTGTGCGCGTTTTCGTTCCTTGCTTGTGCCTCTGTCACACTGGTATCTTACCGTCCTCGCGAATTTTTCCATGCGTCGAACGCTTCGAGAGGGCTCAGTTGCGCGTTATTCAATTGCCATAATTTAAACTTTAAAATACTACTAACTTGTAGCGTGGGGTCCTTTTTTTCACGTTTCTGTGTCTTCGTCCGCTTCCGCTGCTGCCTTAGTATGTCAAACGGCAAACTTCTGACTGCTGTTGCAGAAGTCTTGGCGTCACAAGTTGGCGGCTGGACGTAATAATATTTATTTTAAGTCCAGCACGCTTAGGCCTCCGCCACTCCAATCTACGGACTATCCTGCTTCCAGCTTTGATCTCCCCACTACCCCTTGGGTGCCCTGGGGATCCTGCGCCGCCTGCTTTATTATAACCTCAGGTCCTCTCCTGAGGCCTCCGGTTGCATGTGCCCTCCTGGAGCAGTGCTTGTAAAAAATCCAATCTATCGTCGCGACTTAAAAAGCGACCTGCGACTTATACTTATACAACACCAGTCAGAACCTTGCCTGTCGAACCAAGTCATTCTCACCTAATTATTTAAATGATTAAGCGACTTCTGTAGGTGTCGGTCAATGTCATATTAAGCGACTGGTGAATTTGTTCTCTTTACTGGACGGATCCTGCATCTCGGCATGTATTTTGTAGCTGTGTATTCGTATAGATGTAGGAGCTCGGTGGGACATCTATCAGTGCAGGCAGCATGTGCTAACACCATGTGGCAAATACTGCTTGATAATTTCTAGTATATCATACCCGCGCGCAGCTATCGTGTGCGCCACAGCCCTTATAAGTTATTTGGCTCAGCCATAAGTTCCAGCTTTGCTCCGACACCACTTAAGTGCTGGTTTCCCATGTCTGTCTGTCCACCCAGTTCTTTAAGCTGACAATGGCCGCTGTCATATTAATTTTCATTTTTCGTTGCCAGGATCGTGATCCCCAACTTCACATTGCATTGGTACAAATAATAAGAAAACTTTGACCACTATTGTCACCACTTTGATTAAAGTTCAGGTCCTTGCAATAATGTGCATTTCACTGTTCAGTGAAAAAGCGCTGAACAGACTTGAGTGCCCGACTATAGACATCCTACACCTAAGTTCTCTCTCTTTCACTCCCCATTCCCCTCCCCACATGTAGGGTAGCAAACTGGACTCAGTCTGGTTAACCTCCCTGCCTTTCCGTCTTCCCTTCTCTCTCTCTCTCTCTCACTGTTCAGCTACCCACAGCACTAGCTATTAAGCACTTTTGCTCCATTGTATATCTGTCATGAAAAACTAGCATCAACATACATAATTACGGACGCTATGATTCAATTATGCACTCAGCATCTCTGTAAACTTGCAACATTCACCCTCTCAAGCATAAAGCGCACTCTCAAGGGCCATCATAAAACAATATCTATACATTTCTTTTCTTGGTAGTTCTTTGAAAGTATATTTTTTTCACTAGAAGGTTGGTAACAATGAGCACCTCACCGTCATGGGCTACCAGTTTGGTGCAATGTCCCACTCATTATAAAAATCTTATACTAGATGGATCGTCATTTGAAGAAAACCAATTCTTTAACAAATGGTCCATTCTGCGTTATGGTTCTACCTACCTGTCTTCTACAAGCAATGCATTCACATATGAAAGAACTGTATATAATGATAGTGATGAAGCAGTGCATCTGAAATAACCTTTGACATCATCACAGGAACTTGGAAACAGGTACCACATAGTGATAACTTCGATAATCATTAATCATGTCTTATACATGGCTGGACATGTTTTCGTTCGCTTCTGGCCTTCCTTGGGTCACATGATATTTTCTGTACCTCACAATGAGACCTTGAAGCATAGGCATCTAAGGCTTTCACCTTAAAATGGAAGGACGCAAAATTGATTGCTTCAGTGTTGCTTCCCCTGAAAATGAACTACTTGTACTTTGTTTAATTTATTCACTTGAGAAATGCACATATAATACCATCCATATTAACATAGCAGCATAGGCGGAGACTATGTGGGGGGCTCTGGGGCCCGAGCCCCCTCCGGAGATTTCCCGGGGGAGGGGGGGGCTGAGCCCCCCACCCTAGGCGAAGCCGAAGCCTCCCTCCCCCTTCCCCCCCACACACACACCTAAAGTGCCAATACCAGTGCTTTGTCACCCACATCATTTGAGGTTTCTTTTCACTTTCCTCGACTTTTTCCCTTGAAATTTTACTGAGGCTAATAGCTTACTGCATCCTTGTTGGCGCAGACTTGAACGGCTTTTAATTAATATTTTCGATTATTTCTGCAAAAAAGAATGTTAAATTATGCGGTTTTATTTGCCGAAACCACGATCTCATTGTGAGGCACCGCATAGTGGGGGACTCCGGAAACTTGGACCACGGGGGGCTCTTTAACATGTACATAAATCTAAGTACATTGGTGTTTTCACATTTCGCCCCCATCGAAATGCGGCCGTCGTGGCCGGGATTAGATGTGGCGATATCGAGCTTAGCAGCCATATTATCTCGAGCTTAACACGAGATAACATGGCTGTTAAGCTCGAGATCTCGCGATCTGGAGCTTAACACCATAGCCACAAAGCAACCATGGCGGGTCACTTTATTTCTTCAAATCCTGACAATAGGGGGACACGGCCATCAGAAGCACTCGCGGTGGCTGCCTTATCCATACTTTCTCACTTCAACATTATTTTAAATTTCCACTGTAAACACCATGCACATATGCAATATATTTAAATATACACACAGGACAAAGTTTATAATATTTTTGAAAGAGATGGAGGCAGCCAATCAAGAATTATTTATAACGGTATGGATAGCCTATGTCTAGAGAATGAATATGTTGTTGTATGCTCACGACGCTTCAAATTGTTTTGCGTGCTTTTTTGATCATGAATGAAACCTATAAACTTCACTGACTCCGTCAGCAGACTCTTTTATCAACGGCGTATGAAATGCACGTGAATGTTGTGTGTCTCGGTGTTGCTTCTTTTTACAGTAAGTAATGTCAACGACTCATGAAAAAAAGAACATTTCTAATAACTTACAACATTTATTACGGATGGTAACATCATCACTTACATGCAAACGTAAATATATAGAGTGTCCCAATTAATTATAATGCACCAAGATTTAAAAAGAGAGCAATGCTTTACTCGAAGAAAACCTAGCGAATATTGTTTACAGTACATTGCAGTAGCTGCTAGTAATTTTTTCGTTACAGATTTAATTTGATCATTTAATTAATTATCTAAGTCGACATGTACTATCCTAATTATCAAATTATAAATGAGGCATCTAAAGGCACAGCCAAGGGACATCTAACTGCGATATTTTCAGCGACGTACTAATTGCGTACTAATTTTTTATGATAGATAAATAAACCCTGTGAAATATGGAGAATACCACATGACTGTGCTCCCACTCGCATCATAAAGCAGCGCCCTCGAACATGCTCCCTCTGAGTAATCCAGGATGAAATAAAGGAAATAAAGAAAAATATTGTGATCGACCTAATGCCTCATCTGCCGCATCCCTGCTGAAGTAACACGTCTCGTTTGGTGTTACCTGGAAAAAAGTTGTGATAGCTGTTGTTTTAGCGTAGATAAAGTGCACGGATTTTTTTTTTTTTGCTGCAGAACCTGTCACCACAAAAGTGAATTGACGTCAGTGCAAAGATTTAAAGGTACGTTTTGTTCCATCCCATTTGCCATGTGTTTCTCTAATGAGCACCCAGTAAGCATGATCCTCGCCTTGGCATCTGCAAATGGCAACAAGAGGAAGACTGCAAATATGTATATCACTAATGGAAGTGTGGCGGTAGACCAAATGCATCGACTATCATCAGAAGTTGTGAAAACCTGAGACAAACCGGCAGCTTCAACAAACCGGCTGAAGACTCCACGTTTGAGTCCTAGCCTACGCAGGGATGTTCTAGCATTTATGGCCTCAAATCCTCATGCTAGCATGCGGAACGTGGCCGCCCAGGTACCAATTTCCAAGTCAGTTTGGAGAATTCTAAATGACAGCCTTTCACCCGTCCCACCTTAACCAGCAACAATGCTTGGAAGATAGGGACCCGTAGAATCGTTTAAATTTCTCGCAAAAGCCCATGAGTCATACCTTTTGAGCAACATCATGTGCACAGATGAAGCCAATTTTCGCCGAAACGCCTAGGTACATTTGCATAATGCGCACTAGTGGAGGGACTCCAATGCACGCTGTGTGAAGTGCAATAGGCACCAGTACCAGTAGTTGCCCAAATTGTGATTCAGAATTTATGCTGGTGCTATAATCGGTCCCATCTTCTTTGATCACATACTCACTGGACAGTGTTACATCAACAAAATCCTTGAAGGAGTGGTGGATGAGTTTCTCTGTGAAGTCCCGCTGTCACCTCTTCCGCTTCTGTGGTATCAGCAAGATAGGGCACCCGCACACAGCAGCAGCCAAGCACGAAACTGGTTGGATGTGACTTTCAATGCGCAATAGATTGGAAGGCACAGGCCTGTGAATTGGCCCGCTAGGTCATGTGACCTCTCTCCACTCGATTTCTTTCTTTGGGGTTATTTATGTGAATGATCTTGCTTACGTAATTGAGATAGAGTCAGATTAGTTCAAGGCAAGGATAACGGATGTCTGCCGTAGAACTCCGGCGTCGGTCATCAAGAAAGCCACTGAAGATGTTTCATATTTAAAACAGCACCAAAATACACGGACAAGGAAGGACACAGAACGAGCACTGACTGCCGACAACACCTTTATTGAAGTGTGCACAAATATATACAATTCGCAATGGGCATAAAGAGAGTAAAAGAAGAAAGGCAAGGCGAGTCATTGTCGTTCAACTCCTGCTGCGCATGCGTCAATAACATTAAACTTGAGCAAGGTTAGTGACATGTTAGTCGCACATTCAGCCACACAAACTATAAACAAAAATACTAGTGACCTATTTCACTAAGTGCCCCTTAATTCATAGAATAAGGGTTCTCTCTTCTTTAACATGTCCAGCCTGCTCAATTGTTAGCGGCGGTGTGGTGTACAATCTTTACAACGAAGTGACCAGTATTACGAACGATTTTGGAGTTCCCAGGCACTTTCTTATGTCTTTGACTGTACATGTCAATGCCCATGTATCTGTAACCCTGAAGGTCCAAGCCAAGTAGGTCCACTTGCTAAGTTTCTGTTACTGAGTAAGATGCATGCTAATCCCATTTTTTTTAAGACTTGCATGCCAAAGAACCAGCAATAAGTGCAACATTTTTGCTCAAAGTATAGATCAGAAGACACTTCTTGAAGCAAACCAGCTTGGTGCCTTTGTACAAATGCTGCTTAGTCACTAAAAGTCGTACCATAACATGTTTGAGGAAAATCGATTAGAACATTGATGCTTTAATGCAGTGCTGCTGTCGTGCTTAACACCGCACTGTAAGTCAATTAGAACGCAGTATTTTCTCATTCCAGTTACAGTGGAATCTTGCTAATCCCAGTGGTTCTGAGGCACCACAATGCATTATTGCTGTAAAAATTTTGCAAAGCCTTTGCCAGTAGGCATTGAGCTGTCATGCTCATTTCAATATGCCTTTGTCTTCTTCACAACCTTGTGTTATACTGTGAGATGTGGATCCTTCAAATATTACAGGAACTTGCATGGCTTGTGTACAGGATACAACATTTCTTGGGAGTGTTCTCAGCCTAGGTTGTGAAAGACTGCTTTAAACTCATAGGGACAACTGAGAGTGACAAGAGGCATTATTTTGTTGAGGTAAGCAATCCTTAAGCTAAACCAAGAGGTAGTATGCATGATTGGAACTGAACTTTCATATTGAGTGAGCAATCCTCTAGCAGCACTGGCACGATGCTTAGATCTCTGTGCTTCGTGCAGTTCTTTTTCTTTGCCTTGTTGTTGCCACAGTGTTTCACTTTCCTGCATTCGTGTCATTGACTCTTGCTAAGCTTGTGCAATTTTTCCTCCATGCAAGCATGGACTGATTTATCTTCTGTTTGGGAAACAGTCATAGTTTGTCCAGTGACCCACTGGGCTATGTGAATAATGTACACAATGATACCATTTCAGACTTTTCAATCATCATGATGTCGATGGCACTGTCTTCAAAAATCACCATTGGATTGCCCCTCTTCAGCGGGCAAGGCAGCAGCAGCACCAATAGGTGTGGTACCATGATAATGCTTACTGCATATGTTCTGACCATCCCTTCATTGCTTCATAGCTTCATTGCCCACATAGTCGGTGCCTTAATTTTATTCCTACATATGCCCAGGTGGTGTCCCAATCCTGTAGCCCTCTGGTGAGCGGGGATATTGAGATGAACCATCGCCCTATTAGACCAACTAAATGTCCACAGGATAAAAATTGTAATCTTGGTCCCCCACTTGATTAATGGCTAATGTCATGACTATTGTAGGGTTGATAGCTCAGATATGTTGAAATAATTTTTGCTCTTCAAAATGAGAAAACACGACATTGCTGAACTGTGGCTGTTCGTCAACTCTTGATATTAAACAATAAAAAATCTTACCGCCCTCAAATAGTTTGTGCGCGGTTTACAAGCTGGAACATACATTCAACAAACTTTCTCCTCAAAACTTAATAACCGCTTCTCAGAATTACAATATTGAAAATTGTTCATGGCAGAACAGCTCTTTTTGCATCATTTTGTGGAGTCTTGATAACAGCAATCCCTTGCTATTGAAAGTTGTAACATTCTTTTCATTAACAGTGAAGTTCGAATTCTTTCAAGTCCTTTTAATTAAAAAAAAAATAGGAGGCTTGGGACATATTGTGATATAGGGCCTATGCAGGCATTTTTAAACTACTGGAATAACAAGTTAACATTCACGAATGCTTGTACTGAGAAAAAGGTACTGAGTTCGATTTATCTAAGCAGTGGTTCATACACACCTCTAACACCACCCCAGGAGGAGCCAAACACTGCCAAACTTTTTCCAATATAACTCCCCCCCCTCCCCCTCCTTACTTTCTCCCGCACGCAAGAGGTATTTGCCAAATGCCAGTTAGGTCAGAAGAGACAAAATAGAAAGGTGTCTTTTTGCACCTCTTGTTCATCGAGCAATGTTTAAGAAAAAATGAGGACATACAAGGCACTGTTTCCAACTAAATTTTTTATCCAAGAAAACCAATATACAGTAAACTACCACTTGAACGTCACTTGAACAAATTATTCAGCTGTACGAACTTTTTTATATCCCCCATCGAAACGCCATTCAACCCAATGCAAATGCCTTTCAGTTTAACAAAATTCAGTACAGTGGCATTTCACTTCTGTGAACATATTCTGCTACATCATCATCATCATCATAATTTTTATTTTCACCACTGGATACAAGGTGAAAAAGGGAGAGCCGGAAAAAAAGCCGAATTCTCTTCGGCTTGACAAAGTTCCGGTCTCCCAGACAGGCACGGAAGCAGCTGGTGTAGCAATACAATTACGGATAAAGTGTGGATATAAGAGTTTTTAAGCGCAAATACATATAGAAATTTTCATGTTATTACATGGAAACTAGTTGTAATACAGTTGTGTCAAATGACTCCCAGTATACAATTATAATCTGTTATCTTGCATATTATTATTTAACACAGGCTCAGTTGCATATATCATAGTGGACTTGGAAGCACCAAACGAGCGCGGATGCTGATCAAATTTTTTCTGATCGCACAGATCGTGCTGTCGAGGACTGGATTCGTCGACGCAGGGTCTGAGCATGCGCTGCATCAGGCCTATCTACTGCTACCTCTGGCTGTCTGCCCTGCTGGCTTCATCGGATGAAACAAGTCGCAGGAAGCTGTACCACGTGCACTGCACTGGGACCACCTGACCAGCACGGTGACGTCGACAGAGACACCATGGCACCCGGATAAAAGCAGCAGCCTTTTCGACGTTACCTTCAGTGGACTTGGAAGCACTGAACGAGTACGGATGCTGATCGAATTTTTTCTGATCGCGCAGGTTAGTGACCAGCATTTAGTCTCTTCAACTAGAGACAATGACGTAACGTTAATGGTGCTCCCAAGTCCACAATGCTGTGTTGCTATTTTGCAAGATTGTTTTAATGTTGTCTGCTTAATGTTACTAACATTCGGAGACATTGAACAAAATCCAGGTCCTGGCTCTGATTCAGATGAATGTTCGCAGCGGGAACTAATGAAACGCATTCTAAGAGAACAAAAGGAAACGAACAAAACACTGAAACAACTGTCTTCAAATATCAAGCACGTGGAGACAATAGTTGCAGATTTGCAAGAAAGAATGACAGTTATTGAGAATGAAAGGGGATTATGGAAAGAATGCGAAGACAAGATAGTACACTGCGAGGAATCTTGTAAATCTACCATGACGCAAGTAGAATTTCTGGCATCGAAGGTCGATGATCTAGAAAATAGAAGTAGGCGGAATAACCTAGTAATTTATGGATTAAGAGAGAGCTCTGCTGAAGATGTTAAAACACTTGAAGAAGAAGTGCGAGACGGTATATTTAGGAAGATCCTAGGAATAGAAGTTAACTCAATAGAACGACTTCACAAAATTGGTACAAAGCAAAGCCAAAGGACACGCCCTGTTATTATCAGGCTATTCAACTTCGCTGAGAAAAACAAAATATTATCAAGCTGCTTCAAGCTGAAAAACACCCAGATTTCAATATCCGAAGATTTCTCAAAGAAAGTATGCGACACACTTGCTAAATTATGGCGTTCTGCAGTAAGTGACAAGGCGAAAGGGGCAAAGGTATCTCTGGCATTTGATAAACTAAAAATAAATGGCAAAACCTTCATATGGAATGAGTGTGAGGACAGAAGAATTGAACTATCTAAACCGATAACTTCTGCACATGCTGGCTCAGCAGCTCGCGATTGCAAGTGACAACAATGTACGAAATGTATCAGAGTGTTATCACTGAATGCGCGCAGCGTAGTCAATAACTTCAGCCTACCTGAAAGCATAGTTGCAGCCCATCACCCACACGTTATAGTCATCACGGAAACCTGGCTTCACGAAAGCGTCCAGGATTCCGAAGTGTTTCCGCCTTATCGGCTCATACGGAAAGACAGAGAATCGCGGGGGGGAGGTGTTGCTGTCGCAATTAAATCTAACATAAAATTCACAGTTTTAAACAGCATACCTGACCATGAAAGCGTATGGTGTAAACTTACATTTAATGGAAAAAGCATATTTCTGGGTGGCCTATATCGACCTCCGAATGCGCCCCCTGTATACCTAGACGTTATGCACAATTACATTGCACAACACACTAATTCACGTTCCAATATTATCATCACAGGTGATTTCAATTTACCAGGAATCAACTGGTCTAATCTTTCGCACAACAGCTGTGACGCAAAAAGTGCTGAATCTCTGTTGTTCATGTCATTTACCTTTTCTCTAGACCAGCTAGTTTCCGAACCGACTAGAATAGCTGGTCCGTCATGTTCTGTGCTTAATCTGATGTTCGTAAGCAGTCTATCTCAAAATAACACATTAAACGTTGAAAATAGCATTTCGGACCATAAAATGATTGTATTCTCCTGTCCAATTTTAGGAAACCGTGAACGCGTTAAGCCATCGATTGCTGTTATCAGGGATTACTGAAGAGCGGATGACAATGCTATCTCAGAATATTTAAACGCCTGCTTTCTGCAGTTTTCATTACTTCATGACATAAATTAATTATGGTTATGTTTTAAGCATATTGTGCACTTTTGTGAAGAAAACTACATTCCCTCCAGAAAGAAACGAGTGAACAGAGAACATCCTTGGGTATCGCGCGAAGTAATATATTTAAAACGAAAAATTAAGAGGAAGCGCAGAAAGAAAACCACACGTGACCTTCAAGATCTCATACGCTTACTACAATATAAGATCCATATGGCCAAGGAGCGTTTTTTCACTGTTACTCTGCCTTCTTACCTGACGAATAAACCACAAAAATTCTGGCGCTACCTATCGAGGGAGCGGCACACCGTATCGCAGATTACTGTTTCGAACGAGACAGTTGTTCAGCCTGACGTCATAGCAAGCAAATTTAATGAATTTTTTCAATCTGTATTTAACAGAACTACCTTTAACGGTCCCTCTCCACAGTATCAGTTCGAGAATCCAATGCCTGAAATAGATATTGACCTAAAGGAATTTTTTTACTCTTACAAAAACTGGATGTAAAGAATCCCTGTGGCTCTGATCTTATATCAAATGCTTTTTTGCAAAAACATGCAGTTTGGACGTCAAAATACTTACACGTAATTTACAGGCGATCTTTGGAAACTTCAGTGATACCTGATGACTGGCGAAGGGCCAAAGTAATACCTGTGCACAAATCTGGCTCTAAACTCGACGTAACTATAGACCTGTTTCATTAACATGTACATCCAGTAAATTGTTCGAACATATTATTTATAAGGCCATAATATTGCACTTGGAGAATAATAACCTACAATACAGCCGGCAACATGGATTCTGTTCAAGTCTAAGTACTATTACTCAGCTGAGTTAACCCATGATGTAGCTACATCAATAAATAACAGAAGCCAAATAGATGCCATTTTCTTAGATATTTCAAAGGCCTTTGATGTTATTCCTCATCCAGATCTTATTACTAAACTAATTGCCATTGGTGTACACGAGAAAACAGTATCGTGGATCAAGAACTATCTCGAAAACCGAAAGCAATGCGTAGCTGTGAATGATATTACATCTGATTACATCAACGTTTTTTTTCTGGTGTTCCGCAACGCTCGGTTCTTGCGCCCCTCCTATTTCTGATCTACATCAATGATATTCGTTCATGCGTTCAGCCGCCTATTCAAATGCGCCTATTCGCCGATTAACGTGTAGTGTACACAACAGTGAATACTGTAGCACGGCTGAATCTGCAGTCATCACGGTGCACCAGTAATCCCGTGATCTGTTACGTCACGTAGGCTTCACTATATATGTAACTTGCGCAACCGCAATAAGGTTGTTGCTCACCCAACTGCTGGCCTGGCTACATGGTAGCAGCGGTGGCAGCGAAACCCAGCCCATATGTCGATGGCGTCCGCGCTACTACCGCCCCCGAAGCCTATGGATCCGTCGCACGACCCTTGGATTGCCTGGAAAACTTGGAAAAGTGAGTTTCTGCTGTTTTCCATTGTTACGCAATTGAACAAGCAGCCAAAAGACGTTCAAGCAGCCACGTTGCTAGTTACCATAGGCGAAGAGGCTAGGAAGTCGTATAGTACCTTCAAGTTCGATGAAGCGGAAGACAGGAATGACGTTGAAGTTCTGATTAAGAAATTTGAGGATCATTACAAGCCTGCAACGAACTTAACATTCCAAGAATTCCGTTTCGGTTCAAGGAACCAAAAAGAAGGCGAGATGTTTAACGAGTGGCTAACAGAACTGCGTGTGTTAGCGAAGAACCGTGAATTTGGGGACGCACCAGTGATCCCGTGATCTGTTACGTCACGTAGGCTTCACTATATATGTAACTTGCGCAACCGCAATAAAGTTGTTGTTCGCCCAGCTGCTGGCCTGGCTACAAATACCAGAGAGGATCAGGTAAAACTAAATGATTCGTTAGCTGCTGTACAAAATTGGTGCAACATTTGTGGTGTGACGAAGAAGATCGGCAGGCTGAAAAGTCCCGTTGCCATCGCATGGCACGTACCCAGTTCGTTCGCTGGCTGCGCCCTACCTGCTGGTGCTGAGTTTGTCGCTGCTGCTCTACGAGCCGAATAAACCCCCTTTACAATTGGTGGAGGTGCTGGGTACGTGCCACGCGATGGCAACGGGGCTTTTCAGCCTGCCGATCTTCTTCGTCACAATCACCTACTCACGTCTCCGCCAATCTTGTGGCATTTTGATCGCAGCGCACCTACAGAACTTCACGCTGACGCCAGTGGTGTCGGCCTTGGTGCCGTGCTCGCACAACGCAAGAACACTAATGCCGAATACGTAGTCACCTATGCCAGTCGTGCCCTCACGAAACCTGAGGCCAATTCCTCAGTAACAGAAAAAGAGTGCCTGGCTATCGTATGGGCTCTTCAAAAATTTCGTCCATATGTCTACGGTCGATGCTTTGATGTGGTGACGGATTATCACACTCTTAGCTGGTTGTCCAACCTAAAAGACCCATCGGGCCGCCTCGCTTGGTGGGCCCTCCGAATCCAGGAATATGATATCCGTGTCGTTTATCGCTCTGGACGCAAACACGCTGACGCCGATGCCCTCTCGCGCTCCCCAGTGACTTCAGACAGCAGCACTTCTACCGACAGACATGACATCTCACCACTTGACATCCTGGACATGGCATCGGAGCAACAAAAAGACCCATGGATCGTCATGGTGTTCGACTTTTTGTCAAATCCTCCGGCAACTTCGGCACCTCGAGTGCTACGCCGACAGGTGCAGCATTTCACAATCCAGGATGGACTTTTATACCGCCGCAACTACCACAATGACGGCCGCAAATGGCTTTTAGTAGTACCTCGCCACCTACGACAAGAGTTCTGCTCCGCTTTTCATTCTGACCCACAGTGTGGTCACGGCGGAGTGTCAAAAACTTGCACACGGCTTTGCCTACAATATTATTAGCGAGGGATGTACACCTTCGTCCACAAATATTTACGCTCCTGCATTGCCTGCCAGCAATGCCAATGTGTCCCGCATCTCTCCACCGCATCTCTCCACCGCATCTCTCCAACCACTTCCCTGCCCAGCTCAGCCATTTGACCGTGTCGGCATTGATATCTATGGGCCTCTTCCATCTACTGGCGCGGGCAACTGATGGATTGTTGTCGCCGTGGATCATTTGACACGGTATGCTGAAACCGCCGCCTTGCCTGCCGCATCAGCAAAAAACATCGCCTCGTTCATTATAAACAACTTCGTTCTCCGCCATGGCACACCATGTGAACTGTTGAGCGATCGGGGCTGCGTATTCCTCTCAGATGTCCTGCAGTCACTCTTATCTGAATGCCAAATTATTCACCGCACTACTACTGCTTATCATCCACAGACCAATGGCTTAACAGAACGATTCAACAGAACTCTTGGTGACATGCTATCAATTTATGTTGCATCTGACCACTCCAACTGGGACCTTGTACTTCCGTTCGTCACTTACGCATATAACACTGCCTCTCAAGCCACCACCGGATTCTCACCATTTTTTCTGCTTTACGGCCGGCCGCCATCCCTCCAGCACCATTGATACGGTTCTCCCGTACCGGCCGGACCCTGCTGAATGCTCACCTGTTTCTACGGTTGCTCAGCACGCCGAGAAATGCCACCAACTAGCCCGTTCGTTGACGTCTGCTCAACAGTGCCGCCAAAAAGAATGCCATGACCTCAATCCTCCCCCTCACCCCTTCCCCGTCGACTCACTCGTGTGGCTTTGGGTCCCGCCTGTTGCTGCTCCTGGCTTTTCGTCCAAGCTCCTCCCGAAGTACCACGGGCCCTACTGCGTAGTTGCACAAACATCACCAATGAACTACGTGGTCGAACCCGTATAGCCATCTTCCGATCTGCGTCGTCGGGGGCGAGAGACTGTGCACATTGACCGGCTGAAGCAGTATTACGATCCGCCCACCTCTTCCTAGGTCGCCAGGATGGCTACTCTTCAATTCCGGGGGTGATTGTGACGAAGAAGATCGGCAGGCTGAAAAGCCCCGTTGCCACCGCGTGGCACGTACCCAGTTCGTTCGCTGGCTGCGCCCTACCTGCTGGTGCTGAGTTTGTCGCTGCTGCTCTACGAGCCGAATAAACCCCCCTTACAGGGGGATGAAACTGAATGCATCAAAAACTACCAGTATCTCCTTCACTCACAAGAAAAATGCGCTTCAGTTTACATACACAATAAACAATATATCACTAAGAAAATACGAGGAGGTCACATATCTCGGGGTCACTCCTACAATGAAATTAGATTGGGAAACTCATATAAATAATGTGTATGACAAGGCCCTAGGTAAACTACATTTCTTGAGAAGAAAAGTTAGAAACACACCTCCTAGTGTTAAATGCACACAGAACCCTCATTAGACCCTCTTTAGAGTATGCTGACATTATTTGGGCCCCACACCAGAAGTATTTAACCGAGAAACTAGAACGCATACAGAACTTAGTATTGAGATTTATATATTCACAATATTCACGTCAAACGAGCATTACAAACCTGCGCGTCAAGGCTAACGTTCAATCACTGGCTCAACGTAGAATGATTTCCAGATTAAAATTTCTATGCTTACTTTATCACGGCTCCTATTGAGTACCACAAGCAACATACATTCAAGCGCCATTCAGACTTTCTGCCTGAACCAACCATAATAAATCAATACGACACCATCCCAGCCATAATAACACTCGCAAGTACTCTTTATTCCCACACGCCATTTCCCATTGGAACATAGTACCCTCTAGAGCCGTAAATTGCCCATCTGCCAACGCAATTATTGACAGTATTGAGAATCTGGAATTCGAATGGTGATATTGCCTGTATTTCATATGCAGCCTCTGTAGATGCATTCTTATGGTAAACGCTGTTTCGCCTGCTTCCCGGACGGCTCATTTAAACAGTGTATATATTTATTGAGTATGTTCATTTTTGTGTGTGCTAATGCTCTTTGTTTTGGATACACTAGTTTAAGTTTATTCTTTTTTTTTGTACTGTATTCCATGTTGTAACCACTCCTGCATGGGCCCGACGATGGCCTGCAGTATTGTAAAATAAATAAATAAATAAGAATGCAAAAACAATATATGTATACATATATACACATATACATACACACACATACATATATATATATAACAAATTTCACAGAAGTTTACAATAAACACAAGTTACCATCAGGAAACGTTCTTTTTTTTAATAAATTATTTTACATACTTGCAAATATATATGTGCATCTATGTTAAAAAACATAAAAAAAGAAAAATCTGCATATAGGCTGCTGCTTTCGCGACAGACATCTCGGCAATGTAGCCCAGGGCGTCGTCACATCCTTGAATTTTAACAAACGTGAAGACGCCCTTTGCAGCATCCAGTTCACGACACGAAACCCTGCCACGTGGTTCGGGCACAATCACTGCAGTGGAAACCTGGATTCTAGGAATAGTAGTTACTAGTGTGAACGTATAAACAAAATGAGAATATATGACAAGTTCTACGGAACTGTTGGAGCAGTTGACAATACACATTTATAAGAACAAATCCAATATTTTAGTTATGTTTAGAGATAACACATCAACATGTTGGTTAAAATAGTTAAGTAGGGAAGGTAGTGTATGTTTAAGGCATTGGCAGCCATATTTAGTATGTGAAAAAGGGATCTGCCATGGTGCCTGGTGACGATATGAATATGCACTTCTATTTTGTTGTAGAGTTGCCGGGGCTAGGAATGAATCGAGTTTTCCCAGCATAGTATTTCTATAGCTTAGTAATGTTTTGAATTTATATATGTCACGGGCTCTGATTATTCTGTTTTGTTGGAAAAGCTCTTGCGTATGCTCGAAAAAACAAACGTTCGCTATCACCCGAATTGCTTTCTCATGAAGTATTTCCAGCATTTGAATATTTTGCGCTGTAGTGTTACCCTATATAAGTGAACAGTAACTGAGGTGTGGATGGAGAAGAGCATGATAAATGAGACGCTTAACTTGAAAAGGTAATGCACTTCAATTGCAATTTAACACACCTACAACTTTTCATACCTTTGAGCAAATATGACTAACGTGTTCATTCCAGGACATATGCTCTGTGAGTATTATGCCTAGGGTTTTTATGGATGACGTAATGTTAATTTTATACAGACCCCACACAATATTATCTGGCAATGTAGTAGAACTTCCCAGAGCATGAAAAACAACGCATTTTGTTTTGGTTTCATTGAGGATGAGGCCGTTTGCCTTAGACCATGCTCGAAGTCCATAACAAACGGAGCTTGCTATAGGTGTTATTTCTTTTAAATCTTTACCTGTAAAGAAAACAGAGCAATCATCTGCATATGTGACAAATTTACACATATCGCTCACTTGTACAATATCACTAATGTAATACAGGAAAAGTATCAGGCCAAGAATGCTACCTTGGGGCACACCCGCTCTCAAAGATTTTATCTGCGATCTGTTCTCATTAATTTCAGCAAACTGACGTCGGCTTTCTAAATAAGATCAGATAAGTTCAAGTGTTATTCCTCGGAAGCCATATTTTTCCAGCTTTATCAGCAGCAATTTCTGGTTGACCCTATCAAAGGCTTTGCTGAAGTCTACGTATAACCCTAAAGTCAGAAAATTTTTTTCAGTGTTCTCTAGAATAAGCTTCTTCTGTATACTTAAAGCAGTTTCCGTAGACCGCTTTTTCTTAAACCCGTGTTGACAGTCGGTTAGCAGGCTATGTTTTTGCGAAAAATTATCAATATGAAAGTTAAAAATTTTTTCGAGTCCCTTTGATAGCACAGGAAGTATAGATACTGGCCGATAATTGCCCATATTATTTTTGTCACCTCCTTTGTGAACTATTACTCTCGCTACCTGCATATTACGCAGGAAAACTCCGGTTGACAGGAAAATATTAAAAATGTGCATTACTGCAGTTGCAAGTAAGTCTACGACGTACTTAATTGGCCTAATTTCTAAATCATCGACGTATCGACTATGGCTATTCTTCAAGGATGGAAATGTTGTAATCATCTCAGGGATGCTAGTAGGCTTTAGGAATAAAGATTCTCTTAATGAAGTGGCATGCATTGTATCTTGAATGTCGTGATCTATGCATCCTACTTTAACAAAAAAATTGTTAAAATGGTCTGCAAGTTCTGTACCACCTACAAAAGTGCAATCAATGTTCAACGTATTTGTTTGTGTATCGACTGACTTCCGATTTAGTGCTTCGTTTATTTTCTTCCATACTTTGACACTTCTGCTATTACCTCCATGGAGTTGTTAGTTGAGTTTTCTTCTCTATTAGTTGCATCGTCTATTAGTTGCAGGTGTGCCTAATACAGTGTTTTCACTTTAACCTCCTTATTTGCCTTTCTTCACTCTCATTTCCACTTGAAAATTTTGAACTTTGAGTGCCTATAACCTATATTAGGAAGTAGCCGCTAGCAACACTTGGGGAAGCAGTGTTCTTTTTTATTTTAAGCATGAATGGCATTGTCATTCACTGAATTTTGTGTGTAGTGCACAAAGCATCACATGGCAATAATTTCTTTGTTAAAAGAACTATAAAAGACAGACTGGCAAAGATTACTGCATATTTCATTTGGGATAAGTAAGTTGAAAACCTTGTATTGTTTTAGAATGCTTTTCTTCCCAATTAGATGTTTTACAGGAAAACATTTTGCAGCAGAAAACATGTTCCTGTGTCGTTCTTCCAAAAGACATAGTGAAACTTGTGATCCCACTTAGTGTCTGCAAAACTGAATGAATTGGTTTTATGTGTAAGATTAAATTGCCCAAATTATACGGAATTTTTAATGTTAATTATTAAGCTCAAGGATGTAATTAATGCTTTGAAACATTCGTTCTATGCTTCCATATATGTAAATGTAAGCTTTCACACAGTGAACACACTAAATTAGAAATATGCCTGCTATCCATGCTTTTTGCGCGTTGAAGGAACTTGCATGCTTTTGCATGTTTAGGAAATTGCCTTTCATTCTGTTTATACGGCATAATTTTCTCACCTATACTAGTAGCTACAGTGTACTGAGGTTGAGTGCCAAGGCAAGGAACCCAGAAGTTTTATGGGAATAACTACCCAAAATTACTGTCGATGGATCTGGCAGTGGGGGTGGTTCAGGAAGTGCACTGAAACTTGGAAATTAATGTTCAGTGTGACCTGCAGCATTCTGGAGTGAGGGTCTGCGCTGGAAGGAAACTATGAAATATGTTAGCAACTAGTCAAACATTGTTTTAACTCCAATGAGTGCTTTTAATGGTGCACAATGGGAAAGGACAACCAGTGACATCGATGCGAGCCTTCCGACTCTAAAGTTTGCTCTATGCATTCCTCTGTGTCGTTTCATCAATGGCAACAGGGCAGGCGCGTACGCTGTAATTTTTTTCGAGGGGGGGGCAACCTTAGGTCTCCTTCCTATGCAAATTAGGGGAAGGGTACCTTTATTATACAAATATGAATAATGCCCACCATTCACCATAAAGACACATAAGGCCTGTGAGATGCACCTCTCCTTTACATGGCAAACAAGGAACCACATCAAATGGACTCACGCTGGAAAGAACTGCAGGAAGAACTCTACCAAGAACAAGTAAACAAGTGAAAATGTAAATTAAAGATTTCTATAGTAGAATACATAGCAAGCATGGCACGTGAACCGCGTGGGGTTGTGTTGCTTAGCCAGCCAATCACAAAAGCAAACAAAATCATCGTCATGTGGCCTTTTCAACAATGCATCCTACTTGATAGATCCGGAGAGTCTGCTGTTCTTGAAGAGCCTTTTCATCGGCGGAAGCAGTGAGGTGTGCAACAGGCATGGACAAAGTGTATGGAGTCTGAGCATTTCACTCTTCAAAAGTCTGCGGTACAGTTCATTTCACTGCTGAACCCGTTTTACTCATGGAACTTCACTGCCAACTGCACTGAAACTTGAAAACAAATAGTTGCAGCAAAGCAAGCATTTTATAATTTTCAGTTTGAAAAGAATTCGACTTTCGCCATTATACTTTAATAAGGGAGGGAAAATGTATAAAATTTTGCGCTAATAATTTTATTTTTGTGGTCACCGCCTTATTTGCCTAACAGGAAAAGTTTGAAGTATGAATTATTTGCAGCCTCGCAGAGGAACAGTGGCTGGCGGTTATGAGGCCGTGGGCGGGGCTTCGCTGCATACTTAAGTTGCATCCGACTATAGTTTCGTTTTTTGAATTACCTCTAGAAGAATGATAGAGAAATATATATTTGCGGAACATATTTGCGGAACAATCACATTTTTTTTTTATCCCTCGTATACTGCTCTACTAAGTGCCAAACTGACTCTTATTGTTATTTGGGAAGTTGTGTAACGATGCGTGGCCACCAGTCCCGTGCAACAGGATAGACCGCAGGACGCTGTGGTTCTGGACATGCTGCACCCACTGTGAAAGGTTAGAAAAAAGCCCACATAAGCACAGCAGAGAAGTGGCAACATTAGGCGGTTTGACTGATAACTGTACAAGCGTCATTCAAGACACAGGGAATTGTTCCTCACTTCTGGCGGCGTTTACAGTAACGAACGGCACACGCGTTATCAGCATGATAGCATTGCCTGTTACTTTCCTGTCGGGAATGATAATGCGCATGCCGTTCGTTACTGGAAAGTACCGGACTCGCCGCGTTAAAGAAAGGAAATGCGGACAAGCAGATGACGATTATCGTTGTGTGGCAAGAGGGTGTAATTATGCGTAAGAGTGTATGCTAGCCACCATACCCTTAATATAAACATATCTTCTCTGTAAAAAAAAAAAAAAGTTTAACACAGCGATTTTTGTCTGGCAACAAAAAAAAAAGAAGAAGAAAGTTGCTTCCAAAGATTGTGCGCATCTATTAGCGGCGAGAATTAGGAGTGGCGCCCTCTCGCGAGTGACGTCACGGCCAAGACGCCGCTCGCTCCGGCTCGCTCGGCTGCCGCGCGCGCTCGTTCCCTTCGTGTATGCTTGAGATATGGGTGGCTCGAGCCGTACGTATTGAAGAATACGTCGGCTTCTTTCAGCTGCCATACCTTAACCACAGTTTCCTCTTCAAAGGCGTGTGAGTCGAGAAACTTTGCGGCTTGGATATCGCAAGCTAAGTAGCGTTAAAGGGGTCTACTAGGTTTTGCAATGCATATATGCGCCGTGTGTATCGGTAAATTTTGACTAAAAAAAGAATATCTGCAAATTCAACGCGCGAAGTTGTGTATGATGCTTCGCTAAACACTTAACAATCATTTAGTATTTAGCTATGAGATAAGAAAAATTTGGTAATTGGCGTCAACATGTTATCCGATGTTAGAAAGACACTGCCAAGCGAAGCTGTCATCACGATTCCTATTACTCTGGTGTGTTGTTCTATTCAAATATGGCCATTCATTGTTGCGTAAAAAAATAGTTAGGCGCGCATTTCTTATGAAAAAGTTTGCTGCTACTTTCATCCCCCTCTGAAACAGGCCTCCAAAAAACGAATTGCTCATGGCTGCTAACACGACGGCGCGTCATGTAGAGTATTTACATAGTTAATTCACAAACACCATAGTAGCAATCACCTGAGAGATAAGTTTCGTTGTTAAGATCGAGAGCCACTCAATTGAAAGTGACGAAATGTTTCATAGTGGCCCTCAGTAGCCTTTATCGACAATATGGCACACCCCTGATCACGTAACGGTAGCAATCGACTGTCCGTATGGCGAGGCACGCTATGTTCGCGAAACCCATCAGTTCACTACAACTTCGAATTAAAACCATAAAGCATTTTTTTACAGCGCCAACTAGAATGGCTAAAGTATTCTCGAGCTACTACACCGCAGCTTAGATTGCCTACAAAAGGAAAATTCAAGCACCTTCTGTCTCACAATGTCTCGATCCAGCGTTATTTAATTATACAAACAGATAACAATTCGCTTCGTCGGTACATAAATTAAGGCTAAATTAAGTTTGCTCCAATCCAATCGCAAACATTCATAAAGAAAGCACCACAAGCCTTGCATATACTTTCACTTGATTTCTGACCCTCCACCGGGGGGAATTTCGATATCTTGAATATGTCCCATACTACTAGTCATTGACGCTTCGACGTCTTTCTGGCTGCAGCTATGCGGTCCAGCAGGCATGCTTCACTAAAAAAAATTGGGCCGAGCAGCCTGTGTCAGTTCGCCAAACAGATTCGTCATGTATATTCCTCAAGCAACAAGCACCAGTAAATTTCTCAAGTGAGTTTGATTTGATTTGATTTATTAATTTCCATTTACACACACACATGTACAGAGGAGTGGTAGATGGAGGTGGATGAGGGAAAAAAGCCGCACAGACGTGGCTTGAGGTAACCTCACCCCCTTAGGTACAATATGGCTGCATGGGGTAACACATCAAGCGCCATATAAATTGCATTTATATAGTGGCCATAAAACATTGCAGTTATACAATATATGAAAGAACAGTAAAAATATTTCCACAATAACAATGCAAAACACACTGTGGCATTGAAATAAATAAATGATATACACTAGGTAACATAGACAAAAAAAGAGGAACATAACATACATTATTAATCATTAGCAAACGCGCTCTAAAGAGGCGAGTTGAACGTGTAGCACGGAAAAAGGGAATATATATTGGTACATTCCTATTTGTACTCTGTAAATAGCTGTAAGCCTTCATTAACTTTACTTCAAGTTTCCACCGCTTAAAAAAAAAAATAAACATGTGAAGAACCGCCTAATGTTGACAAGCAGTTAAAGAAGCAAGTGAGGCGTGTAGAATCTAAGCTCCAGTATTAGTTAAGTCCCCGTGCTACTGCCGAGCGTTTCTGTGAGGAAATGCAAAAAATTCGATATTATACTATGAACTACTCGTCGTGAGCAAACCTGTTTTAGCGGAATAAAATCAACGTGACTGCTGTAGAAGTCATATATAGCCAGCTTTGTGACATACTTGTTGCACCGCGGCAGGTATGGTATCATAACTGGATTCCTATAGGCTATGCTTTTGTGATTGTCTATCCGCGTATGAAAAAACCCGCAATGGGCTGGTCTGCGTCGCTTCGGCTGGCACTGTAGCGTTGCCTTCGAGAGCTGCATTGTTGTCTAAGAACTTAGCTCTTTGAATAAAATGTTCGCAAAGAAAGACGTCGTAAAAAATATATTTGAGACGACCACCATAAGTATACAAGCAGAGAGAACGAGGGTGAACAAACGAAAACACCGCAGAAAGCGCCCGGACAACGCCCGAACTGTAGCAGACGACAGGCGCGAGTCCGTGCCCTGACGTCACGCGAGCGGCGCTCGCAGCGCCGCTCGTGTTCGTTCTCGGGGCTAATAGCCAAGCCGATCCATGCCTAAAGCTTCCCAAAAATGGCCGATTGCATCGTCGAAGTCGTTAATACACTCTAATCGTTCACTTGATTTTTCGCTGCATTGGAAATGCAAGCGGTTAATTTCGCCGAATGAAATGTCTCGACGCTGTTCAGCGCCCGTCTCGTGCTTCTGAAAAGTGCTTGCGGTATTGGCGTGAACAGACAGGCAAGTGGACGTATTTATTCTACAGTTATTGAACAGTTACTTATCGATGCATCTTGGAAGTTAGCCTAGAAGCTGTCGTTAAAAGTTCCGTCTTTCAGTAGACCTTGTGCAGCGTACTCTCAGCTCAATACGAAATTCTTGACTGCGTTCTCGAGTTTTGTTTAACGGTAATGAGAAGGAGTTAGATAATGCACATAGGCAAGGTTTTGTCTGGTCTTGCAGGAGTCCCAGGTGCTTTTTGCGCCGCGTACACTGTCGCAATCGTTACACGTCTGAGGAACCAGACTGGCGGCGCATAGGTAAAGCCGACTGCCAGTGCAAGCCGCAGTCCCCTACATTGTCGCTATAAAGAGGAAAATTTGTACGTGTACTAAGGGTACGCAACGTTTCTTTGTTCAGTATAATTTGGCGGTGCCTCCAGCAGAGAAAAATGTGGATCCCGTACTGCTCCTTCGGTTTGGGCTCGGCAATGCCTCCGCGTGGCGGGCGCGTTTAAGAGGAAGTTTTAGCTCGGGTGTTCCAATCTAAATACATGTAAACGGAGTATTCGTTTTTCTCGGCAACCACTGCACCAAATTTGACGAGGTTTGTTACATTTAAAAACAAAAGCTTAGAATCTAGAATTTCTGCTGGGTACACAAAAGATTTAAGCGAAACAATTGAAGCAGAGCGGGGCATGGTGCTTTCAGTGCCCAATTTTTTATAGAACATGTAGTTTTCCATTATAAAGGGGGACTGTAATGCGATGTCTTGTAAGTAGGGGGTTGTCTTATATTCAGAGTCGACTTATGTTTCAATGTGAACGGGAATGAAGTGTTACGCAGTTCTTTTAACGAAATTTACCTCTGCTGTTTAGTTTCCATATTGTGCGTAGAAGCAACAGTGCGTGCGCTTTCAGCTGCTCAGTTTATCTTCAATGCTGCTCTCAGTTTGTAGAGTTCATCACATGTGCATGTGCAACACATTGGCGAAGGCAATACGAACTGCATTTCTCGCTAGCTGGACAAGTTGGAATGGCAATGCACCTTGGAGAACAAGACTCGAATAGTGAAAGTCTGGTGGTAAGTCTGAAGTAATATATTTTTCATTTATATTTGGTGTTAACTTTCCAGCGCAAAACTTTCTATCCTATTGAAGAAACATTTAGCCCCCTGTTTGGCCTATTTTTTTGAGGGCCTTATACATCAGGCCCCCTAGCAAGTTTTATAGCGTCCTCAATCACCTTGCCCCGGGGTTGCCCCGAAACCAGAATGATGCGCCTTGCACCGCTGTGGTGGCGCACTGCAAAGGGTCAACATCGAGGACAAAACTGCACCCATTGCAGGGTGCTTGCATGCAGCGCTATTTTTGCCCCTGGCGCGCAAGACGTGCGCGAACACGCACGCGCGCACGTTTTGTTGTTTGCAGGTGCTGAGCATCTGTGGCAAGCGCTCGAACCTTGTCAAACTGCGTGCTCTGACATACCTGGTTGCAAGCAAACACCAATGGATCTTATAATTAATCCTGACTACCCGTTCCTGACGACCCTTTCAACGAACCTGTCCACTTTCGGCCGCTCTTCACCACATTGTTTTTGGACGAGGTTGATAAGCATGCCGTCTTCGCTGTCAGAAGAACTTGAAAAAAAAGCTCATCGATTGCGGCAATTAGCAGCGCTTCCTTTCTCATTGCCGACATCTCCACTGGCTAACTCCGTTGCAACCGCAGCTATCGGGCCAGAGCATCCACGGTTCTGCAGTCGGCAGTGCGCGCGCGCGTCCCGCAGTGCTTGCTGGGGGATTGCACCCCGGCGCACCGCCGATTTTTCTCGGTGTGAGACGGGGCAATGGAAAACCGCTCCAACAGGGGTGTGCTTCCGGTGATCGAGGATGAAAGTGCGCACCAAGGCGCCCCGGTGCGGGTGATCGAGGACGCTATTAGTTTACACTGCAATTTAAAGCTTCTTGAGACCCGAATACAGCCATGGGACATAATTACTTTTCAAGCTGGTTATTATTGCCTCCAGGCATGTTTCAAACATGAAAGATGTTTTTTTAATAACATAGTTTTAAATAACTGGCACCTTTTTTAAATATCACAGTCATACGTAGACAGGCTAAGAGCTGCATCTCCAAGTAAACATCTCATGCTCGCTATGGTAAAAACTGCATTTCATTGCCTGAACGCAGAGGTGAAGATGGAGTTATGTGTAGTAGACTGTTACTTGGCTGCTGCATCCTGGATTTTTCATGCATTAATGAGGAATTCAAAACATACTTCAAGGTTGCTTCCTGCTGTTTGTGACAATGCAGAGGTCTACATCAATTTAGTGTGAAATTTCTTGAAAGTAGATGAGAAGAATATGAGTGAACCACTTTCGACAGTTCCGCATGCATTAGACTTCATATCCACGATGAATGTTTGGAGTAACGACTTCAGACTTCTGGCATTTCTTTATCGAAATAATCTTTTAAACTGGTTTGTTATTAGAGGAGACAGCAGAAATTGAATGCCCTCTTACCACACCACCATGAGGTGAGCGTAACTGCCAACAGAGAGACACTCTCCCTCTGCCTTGAGTAGCCTCTGCGAGCGACGTTCTTTCCTCACCTTGTCACATACTTGAGCCGAAGAACCACATCGGGTTCACGTGACTAGCACCACCCGCTTTTTTTTTCTTATCCAGTTTTGTTGCGTGGCACATTTTCCACCGTGGCATTGCGCATCCTGAATTGGGCGATTTGCCGAAGTAATGCATCATGGCGAGCGACACTTTTAAGACTGTGTTTTGCATTGCACTGTTTGTTTGTGTTGCCTTGACTCTGGCTGGGTGTGGCGCTTTCTCAAGAGGGAGGAAAGTGGTGTTTCATTTGAAGTTTCAGCTGTCTGTATGACATGCACAGATTTGTCATGAATACCTGTGTCATGTGCTGTAAGGCTGTAAACTTAAGAACAGCATTAAATACATTCTCTTAGTGGTGAATGCAACGCATACTTATCTTTTGCGCACAAAGAAAATGTGAACAGTGTACAGTGCTCCCACTTCTGCGTCAGTCCGATAAAAAGGTCAACAAAGAGTGATACTGCACTAAATCAAGTATCTTGAAATTGGGAGACATACTAGGGATGCTTCTGCAGCAGACATGATTGGCCAGAGAGGTTAACAATGTACAGCTGCTTGCAGTGACCAAATGCACAGCACCATCAGTTTTGTGCCATGCTATAGTTCTATCAAAACCGCCTAAATTCTTGCAGCTTTTTAGGAAAGGATTAGTGGCACATAACAGTGTGCCTATTTTTCCTGTTTTTTGAATGTATATTTTGCTCCCACGTAGCTGATGTGACTCAAAGGTTTATAGTCCTGAAAGCTTGTTTGCTTTGTTATGAATGTTACCAAAAACTTACGTGTACAAGCTTACCCCTGCCCACACTAACGCAGACCCAGTGAGTTTATTTAGTATGGAAAGCTAAAACAATGTAGTGGCTGCACTATTGTTATGAATCTGTTGTAATGATAGATGTTGCTAATTTTATGGAGTGCTTGTTTTCATCACTCAGGATATCACCCAAAATGCTAGGAGGCAAAAAAAAAAAGATGTATATATTGTTCACAAGATATGGTTGAGTAGAGACTGGGTGGTGGCAACCGATTGAGGGAACGAGCTCGCCTGCAGATCTTGTGACAACAAGAGGTTCAAGTAGATTTTATCGCATTAAAGTGCAACAAGTGACTAGAGAAAAAAAAGCCTGGGCATGTCATCAAAAGATACCGTTGGGAACAAAAGTCTATGGATCTACACGCACCATGAAATACCCAAATTTCTTTTCTTACTTCCCATGTTGGCATACACTGGTCCACAGTAAAGTTGCAAAATGGGGCGGGCCCTCCATTTCATTCCTACTTGACAAAGTTGAGATTTCTTAATTCCACTCTTTTTAACTCCCCAGAATGCCAAGAGTTGTACTATTTCTCCAACTTTAAATGAAATTCTTACTATAGTTGTTTACTAGTTGTGCCTTTGAACAAAAAACTTATTTTTGAAGTTCTAACAACATTGCAGATAATGTTATGCTTCTTTAACGAGAACATATTTGCTTTGTGACCTTTCATTTTTGCAGTGCGTTGCGAGCTGTATAATCTCTCATATCTACTCTTCTTGACAGTACATGCATGTTACCTGCGCAAGTGTAATTTATGAATAAATAATGTGATTGCAGAATATATTCAGTAATGTTAATCTATAATGGCATCAATTGGGCAGATGTAGTTGGAATGGAACTGGCACAGTCCTGTAGTGCTAAACCTTCACTAGTATAAGACTGCAAAAACAGGTATCTTTGCCAATTACTCTAAATTAGACTAGGCCAAATTTTTTTTACATTTATAAGTTTTTACTGAATACTGGCTCTTTCAGTATCTACCTATAGGTCACTATCTCTGCCGTGGTACTTACCAACAAAATGGTATTCTACTTATTGTGAAATTCTGAAGTCCTGGAGACTGTTCCAATGAGGAGCTTTAATTGCACTTAAACACTAACCTTTAGTTGCCAAGAATGATTCTATTTAGCAAGAGCATGCTTGGACTATGACACAAGGATGGAGGCCAAAAAAGTTACTGCCCTTCCACTGCTGTGAAGCGGGGTGCAAGCGAAGCTTGGGATCTGAGGCTCTTTGTAACGCCTCACGGCGAGGGCGGCACGTCAACGTCGACCCCATCTAGAATGAGTTCCCGGTGGCATCAATCAAACACTGCCTGTTCTTTGGCCAAACGCACAACACGTGGCCTGCTCCCACTGCCATTCCTTCAATGCAGCCTGCTCTTTGGCAGAACAGACCAAACGCGGCCTCCCCATCTGACTGCTGGGCCTGAACTGGTGTGGGAAACTGCGGGTGTCGGGCGAGCAAACACGCGAACACACCCTTTCCCTCCTCCGGAAGAAGGGGATGCCCGTGATTGGCTCATGCCTTGTGCTGCTTCTACTTACCCATCTTAAAGGCAGCGTTTGATGAACTGACAGTGGCTGAATCTGTTAGCGTGGTGGTCTCGCGATCCGGAGGTCGGTGGTTCGAATCCGCAGCCTGATAAGCAATTTCTATTTTTGCGCAGCTTGGGTTTTTTCGCACGGTAACACCGACACCAGTGAGGCAATACAAGCTTCTGTTAAAAAGGTCGCAAATGGTTGCATCTTATGCCCGTTCCTGTTGATGTGGACATTCAGTGTTATTTTTCACTGTCAGAAGTATCCTTGAAGAAGGGGGGGGGGGGGGGTCAACAAAATATCGGCACTAAAGAAGCAACGTCGACGTACATGGTAGTTGAAATAAATCGATGATTAAATGTTGATTATGCTGTCATGTACGACGCACAAATTGTTAGATGGATCTGGCGAGCTTCAAGCTCGCGTATCAGCACTCTCATTGGCCTGTTGAGCATGTTGAGCCGACGCCGCTACGACAATGGGACGCTCACCGCTTCTGTTGTAACAGTTCCTCCTGCTCGGGCTGACCTGCCGGCCTCCCGTCATTCTGGAACTTGGCTCCATGGGTGTGTCACGTACCTTGGACGCGCATGCGTGGTCCCCTTGGCCGAGCCCTGTCAACAATGGTATCGTCGATCTACCGCAGAACGAGGGAGCGCCTACGTGGCATGCGGCACCAGCTTTGGCGGATGACGGAATCATCACCTGGCAACGCGGGCAATGCACCAGCATGAACATCGGATCCGGCGCGCAATATAAAAGCCCGCCACAACTGCTCTCTGCTGGGCACGACGCCGCTACGACAATGGGACGCTCCCCGCTTCTGTTGTTACAGGTTAGTTACCTGGACAATACCAGTGGCTATAAGTGCAATAATCGCTGTCTAATAGCGGTGTCGTGCCCGATTGAGCTCTATGACAGTGTCAAACGCGCACTCTGCTGCTTTGTGCGACTTGTTGCGGTTGATGCTGTCTGGGGATGTCGAACTTAATCCTGGACCTGAAGATTCTGTTTTAGACATTGTACGCAGGATAGCAGCAGGCCAAACTGCAATTTTGGTGGAGCTTAAGGGGATAAAAGAGAAGCAGGACGCCACAGACGTTGAGGTGAAATGCCTTAAGGACAGAGTCGCCACTCTCAAGTCCACCCTTAGCCTACGTGAAACCTTTGGGACAGACATACCTGACGGCATCCAGTCATTTTCACACCAGTTAAAAACCATAGCTTCAAGGTGCGAGGACGCCGAAAACAGACTACGTAGATCAAATTTACTGTTTTTTGGCATCAGCGATGAGTCCGGTGAAGATTGGACGACTTCAGAGCAAAACGTCGTCAAACTCTGCGCTGAAAGGCTGGGGCTTACTTTATCAAGCGACCAGTTTGAACGAGTGCACAGAATTGGTCGATTCGCTCATGACAAATGCAGGCCAATAATCGCTAAGCTGGTCACATTTAAAGACAAACAGAATATTTTGGCTTCTGCAAGGAAGCTAAAAGGCTCCCGCTGATCTGTCCGCGAGGATTTCGCGCCAAGCACTCGCTTAGCAAGAAAAAAGCTGTTAGAATATGCAAGAGCACAGGACAAACCCTGCAAACTTTCACTTGACAAGATGCGCATTAACAACAAGGAATACATGTACGATGTTGATAGAGACACCGTCGTATTATGTAACAGATAGCTAAAGAAATCTACGGGGGCGCAGGTCCCTAAACTTCCCTCTTCTACTGAATCATCTCGTTTGCTCACAATATCGTACACTAACATACGCAGCATACTAAATAAGCGCGATATATTTTGTTCCTTTATAGAAGATAGCAAACCCGACGTTCTAGCTCTAACAGAAACATGGCTACACCACGATGTTTCAGATAGTGAAATTTTTATAGAAAGTGACATATTCAGCATTTATCGGCATGACCACAATGATAAAAAGGGCGGTGGTGTCTTACTTGCAATATATAAAAGGATTTCTTCTTATGAAGTTGACACCTCATCATCACTTGAGATTATCTGGGCTACCTGTCAAACCATTTGTGGAAACATATTAGTTGGTGTCTGTTACCGCCCACCTGAAGTGTCCCTTCCATTTGTTGATAAACTACGCGAAAGCATTGTCACTGCCATGCAGAAATGTTCAACTACCGTATTTACTCGCATAATGATCGCACTCGCGTAATGATCGCACCCCTAAAATTTGTCGTCAAAATTCGATTTTTTTTATTTCCCGCGTAATGATCGCACCCCGAACTTGCCGCAGCGATATGTCGTGTGCTAAGTCTAGCGAATAATGATCGCGCTTACCACCTGTCGAATGCTACGCGAACGACTCTTCAAGACAAGCCAAGCGGCCTGCACGCACTAAACATTCTTAAGTAGATGCCTCATTTCATTACTTTCATCACTTTCCGCACTTCCATGACAAAATGAGGTACAACCAAACTTGCCTTTATTATGGGTTGGCTTTATAATGGCTGATGTCAACAAAAACAGTAAAGGCGCATTTCGATTCTTTTCATCTGCTTTTGCACTCGTGAGCACGCAACAAATCGCGTGCGGCAATGATAGTAGCCACGTTTACTCTGATACGTTAAAAGTGTACCCTATTCATACGCCGACGCTTGTAACACAGCTAAGATATTCGCCCACCATTAGCGGAAAGTAGTGAAGACAGATGCCGCAGTTTCCGCAGCATGCCCGTCATGTGTTTCTGTCACTGGCAGCTAAGCGCGCCCACCTATTTCTGTCCCCTCAAAGTGGACATGGCTACGTTATTGCCGCAAACTTGCCGATATTAACGATATTATTCATCACTAATACGGAAGAAACTGTTTCAATGCACGTAATGTACTCACGAGAAGAAAAAAAAAAATCGCGTTCGGCTCGCTCCGCTAGCCGCCATTTTTGTTTTGGTGTCCCGCACCCGCAATCTCGCATCCCGCAGCAAACGCGGACGAAAAAAAAAATTTTTTTTTCCCCCGGGAAATTTAACCCGCGTAATGATCGCACCCCTGAATTTGCTTCAATTTTTCTGACAAAAAAAGTGCGATCATTATGTGAGTAAATACGGTAGTTATGTTTATCTGCTTGGCGATTTCAATTTTCCCCAAATCAATTGGCCATGCTTGTCATCGTCGTGCAAGCACGCAACCGATTTCATTGAATTAACCTTGGACTTAAATCTTTCTCAGGTAATCAATCAACCCACCCGTGACAATAACCTCTTAGATTTGGCACTAACTACCGCACCTGAAACCGTGTGTCCCGTGTTAATTTCTGACGGTTTCAGTGACCATAAGCTGCTTCAGCTGACGCTCCGAATTCCCATGTTATTCACTGGGTTCCAACATAAAAAAATTCGGGATTACAACAAAGCTAACTACATTTTCATCAACAGTGACTCATTCTTTCCGTCTTTTTCCCAACGTTCCGTTAACGAAAACTGGATACTTTACAAAGACAAATATATTCCGTACGTTTCGGCAGCGAACGACAAATCTAAACCATGGTTCAATAAAAAACTTCGAACACTACGTAATAAAAAAAAAAAACGTCTGTACCGCAATGCTATAAATCGGGAGAGTCCTCATGGAGCAAGTACAAAAATTTCCTTAGTGAGTACACTTTAGCCTTACGCACTTCTAAAGACAAGTACTTCGCTCACGACTTACCTTCTCTCCTGAAGACTAATCCGCAAAAATTTTGGCAACCGTTAATACCCGGTCACACTTCTGATATTTCTCTGCTAGACGACAAACAACCACCTCTTTCAGACGGGGAATGTTCATCACTATTTAATGCATATTTTTCTTTTGTTTTTACAAGGGAAGACCATTCCGATATTCCAGTGGTTCCGGATTACGATTACCCATTTATGGCACCCATAAATATCTCAACTGAAGGCATTGTTAGCCTCATTAACGGACTTAAAACCACATCTGCTTGTGGTATTGACAATATTAACACTAAGCTATTAAAAAACACAGTATCTACTTCAAGTGTCATCCTATATCATATCTTTAAGCAGTCCTTGTCGTCTGGTGTCTTGCCCGTTGAGTGGAAGATTGCGAAGGTTTCCCCATTTTTAAAACTGGAGATAGACATAGGCCTGAAAACTATTGCCCAATATCGCTAACATCTGTGTCATGCAAACTATTTGAACACATAATCGCCTCGCACATTTACATGCACCTAGAAAAAAATAACTTTTTCTTTCAGAAACAGCATGGCTTCAGGAAAGGTCTATCTTGTGAAACACAGTTACTAGAATTTACCACCGATCTACATAGCAGTATGAACAACAGTCAACAAATAGACGCCATTTTCCTGGACTTTTCAAAAGCATTTGATCGCGTTGCCCATTGCTGGCTCATTTCTAAAATATCTCATCTAGGTATCGACTCACTAACCCTTTCTTGGCTTAGAAACTTTTTCTCCTTCTCCTGTCACTGAGGTCACGTCTGGTGTACCACAGGGGAGTGTGTTAGGGCCTCTGCTTTTCCTAATATTTATTAACGACCTACCTTCAAACATTTCCTCCGGCATACGACTGTTCGCCGACGATTGCGTTGTTTACCGACAAATTAATTCTATTAACGATCATACTGCCTTGCAGCATGACCTTCACATTATTACCGACTGGTGTAATATATGGAAAATGTCTCTTAACCCTTACAAATGTAATAATATATCGTTCTCACGCAAGCGCACTAGCTCCATATTTACATACACCATAAATAACACGAACCTGTAACGTACCACTACTTACAAATACCTTGTGTAAACCTCACTAGTAACCTTTCTTGGTCTCCGCATATCACTACAATTTGCGCAACTGCATCTAAAACCCTTGGCTTTCTGAGGCGCAACTTGCAAAATTCATCTGCTGACGTGCGTAAATTAGCATACCTGACATTTGTACGCCCGCAATTAGAATTTGCATCAGCTGTATGGTCACCACACCAAGAATATTCAATAACCATGCTGGAACGCATCCAGAACAGAGCTGCCCGACATATAACTCGGAATTTTGATCGAAAGTCAAGTATAACGCAGATCAAGCTCAATATTTCTTTACAGCCCCTAGACATCCGCCGGAAGATTGCTTTGCTCTGTCTATTTCACAAATATGTTCATTCCGATAAGCCATGCATATTACCCCTCGAAACCCCCGTCCGTACGTCCTCAAGATTACATAATCATTTTAGCTTCTAGCGCATTTTCGGTAAAACCACTGCTTTCAATTTATCTGCTGTACCTCGTGGCATATCCCACTGGAATGGTCTTCCCGATGATATCGTCACGATAACTGATCGTAAAATATTTCGTGAACGCCTGTTCGTGCTTTTTACATAATCTCCTTCCTTTTATATATCTGCTATGCTTGATCATGCTGTGCTTTGTTTTGTTTTTAGTTCAGCCACTGTACAGTTGTCTTAGGTTTATTTTTGAGTTGTTTCCATTGTACTTAACAGTTCTTTGTTACATTGCCCCCCTTACTCAATACCCGACAGGGCCTGTAAGGTGTTTTCTAAATAAATAAATAAATAAATAAATGTGCAGCGTCGGTAAGATTAGCATTTCCTCTCTTCATGGTGGATCTACACAACGGACGGCGCATCACGTGACTACGCGTCACGAATTTGTGCCGTCCGCGCGTCATCCGCGACCCCCACGGACAACAAATGCCGTGCTATTTTTCGCATCCGGATTTTGGGAGTCGAATGCTGCGGATTTAGCCTAGCATGCTCTACAGTCTGGCAACAAGCGCGGCTTTGGGATCTTTCTGAAACAGCTTCATCGCTGCTGACACCATTCGTGTCTGTTCGCGAGCGTGCGATTCGCACAAGAGCGACTGAAATGAACCTGAGTGGATGAGGTAACTTTGTTCTTACATCTCGTGGAGCAGTTCGCCGCGTTGTGGGACATGGCTCTCACCGATTACGCGGACACGAGAGCGTAACAAGACCTCTTTCGATGAAACAAGCACTCGTCATCATCCAATTCGGACAAAACGACAGCCATTGCGGCCAACCGTTGTTTCCTTTCGATTGCCATTTTCATTCAGAGTGAAAAACACGTATGACAAAGTCTTTGTTACACCGATGGCGCCATCTAGAGTGAGTAGAAACAAGCAATCATAATAACTTACGTCCACTGAGATCCGCCCGGGCCACCACAACATCGTCGAGGCCATGTTCAGCCATACAGCCACTCTAAGCCTACACGCAGAGAATCTGAGTATCTCTTTCGGAAACGGTGCCCACTCATCACGAATAGATTGCTGTCGAAGCTTCTGGGCACAAATATAAACCAAATACAAGCCTCAGTTTGAAAATTACGGGTCACACAGTGGACGACGACGACTTGACAGGTTCGAGGCGGACGGCAGTCGCTTCGGGTGGTGTCGCCATGTTTATTTTTCCGGCGCGGTCGTATGCTCAGTCCGTCCGTCGTCTGGATGGGCTTCGCAGCAAGACGGGCGGCGGATTAAGCGTCCGCGGCACAGATTTGCACGGAGCCGTCCGGCGTGTGGATACACCATCAGCGTTGACTGCTGCATTGTGGCGTGGTGGAGCACTGCCATTACGAATCCCCTCACAAACTATGAGCTACCAAGCTGCACTAAGACCAGTGCACCAGTTTCAAGGATTACAGCACGCATGCATGCGCACTCAGATGTGCATACATACAAATTGTTGATTACGTCTCTCATTGTACTGTTACACTAAGGTACGTTTTAATACTGGATAAAATTGCTGCTTACTTTGCACATCACATAGCATTAATTATAAAAAATTCAGCATGTGCATATTATAGCCGGCTATAAAAAAAAAAGTTACGGGGCTCCTTCCAACACATCATGCTATGTTTCGCAAGCTGTTCCAACAATTAAATAGATGATTACACAATGGTGGCCGCTTTTCATAAGTTAGCTTCGCTGGAATACATCCGTGTTAGTGGCAAAGCATACGAATTTGGTTTCGTGTCTTGGTGAACTGTGCAAGCTATTTCCGGCCCAAATTTCTTTTTAAAGAGTTGCACGCGTTCACCATCATCATCATCCTACCTTAAAGTTCAATGCAGAACGAAGGAGCCTCCCTGCAATTATCATTGTCTTGCACTAGCTGATGCGAACTTGTGCTTTCAAATTTCATCATCTCACCTAGTTTTCTGTCATCCTTGGCGAAACTTCCCTTCCCTTGGCGCCCATTCTGCAACTCTAATGGTCCTCTGGTTATCTACCCTATTCATTACATGGCCTGCCCAGCTTCATTTTTTCCTCTTAATGTCTACTAGAATATCGACCATCCCTATTTGCTCTCTGATTCACACCGCATTTATCATTGCATTGCTATTTGTACGGTCCTTAACGTGTTCTCGAGATTCTTAGTTAACCTCCAGGCTTATGTGCCATACTGCATGCTTAGAAGAACAATGTATCCAAGTTGACATTTTCAAATTCCCCGATTTTTTTCAGGTTTTCACCAAGTTTCACGTCAAGATGGGCTGACACCATGTCACCTGATGCTGTCACTCTCTGGTAAGCATGTTAAAAAAATAAAAACAATGCAGTTTGAACAGTAAGGAGTAGTGTTTATTTTATTCAAAATAGAAAACTGAAACAAGGGGTTTGTAAAATGCACAGCTACTAAAATATCTTCCAAAGAAACTCGGTGCCCTTTAATCTGTGAAGGCTGACCAGCGGAGCTGCGTATGTGGGCCCCTTAATGGTGAACTGCACTTCTGCCGCGGGTCAGCCTGGTATTGCACTACCTATGGGATTGGCCCATGTGTGGGGAGTGCTTAAAGCCTGCTTCATCTCCGCTGCAGGTTGGACTGGCATTTCATGACCTTCGGGATTAGCCCACATATGGGGAGTGCTTAATGCTTGCTTTACTTCTGCCTCGGGTTGGCATGGTATTGCACTTTCTTCGGGATCGGCCCATCGTATGAAAAATTGTTGGTCTATGCGCGGATGCGATCTGCCAGATCTTAGCAATAGACAGCTTCACTGTAAAAAAAAAAGTGGTCTAGCTCACGGCAAATAGTCAAACATTTTAAAATGCGAATAAAAAAAGATGCATACAAAAGCAAATAGAGCTATTTGTATCAACTGATAGCAAGCTCATTGGTATTATGCCCGAACTTTGTCACATATCAGATTCTCCAAGCAACTGGAAAGTCAACCTCAACTGTCCTGAGATACTCTCAGACTGCGCATAATGCTTCAGTGTTGCATTTCACTGCTTTAAGGGGTTTATTTTGGTGTGGATGTGGGTAACCTGCATCTTAGTGTAAGCCAACACTTCGCTTTTTGAGCTCAAGCTCCTTCAAAGAGGCGGCGGCACAGTTCCTTTCCCAGTCATTCGTCAATGCAATGGTCCTTCCTATTCTTGTCCTCGTTCCGCTGTGTGTTCGCCCCATGGACCATTTGAAGCATCCTTTTGGTCAGTTGTACAGTCCGATTTTTCAGAGTCCCTAAGGGCCGCTACAATGTCCAAAAAAATGAATGCATGTCTTTTACTGCCCTTAAGGGCCCAAATCGCCACAGGCACGTCCAAAAAAGCTCTGAAGGTCTGCCAGTACACTGATTAAGAGTGTCTCAAGAGTGTCTTGCTTCACTCTTGAGCAGCACTTACTGACTGCACAGTAATAACAAGCTCCACCAAATGGCTAGATTACTTCTGTACTACTCCAAGTGTTCCAAAAAAACTTTTGGAACACGAAGTAGAAAAATAAATTCTGCTCCTAAACTGCTCCAGAATGACAACTTTGTGCTTGAAATCCTAAACTGTCTTGACCACCACCACTGAGGGGTTGATCTTCAACATCACTTACGTACGTAAGATAAAATCTTAAGAAACACTTACTGGTTGTCTAAACATTTTGAAATGGTTTCACAGGTTCTAATTTAACACTTCTTAAAACATAACAGTGAATAACGATTTTGGTATTAATTTCGGTAACATATTTCAGTATTCTGCAGTTGATTTGGAGGATTATGCGTCATCACTGGTCTGCAATTATGGAAGTTTAGAGATAAAAAAGTGGGGGCAAGAATGCCGACGTTTTACACATTGTCGTTGTACAGAACGAAACCTATGCAACTTGCCATAAAACTTGTTTATTTAGTATTTGAAATTACCCTAAGAGAGTATGTAAACACCTGGGGTTTCATAGTTCTAGGTTCTTATGTTTTCGACTAGCACCTCCCTTTAAATGGCAGTAAAAGGCATGCATTAATTTTTTTTTGGACTGCCTGATTTTCTAAATGTTTTGTTTTTGCAGTCCTCAGGGAACCACCCCTTGCCGCCAAGAAAAAGCACCTTTGACTGTAGCAGTAATCAGTGATTCGCCTAATTGGCAAACAGTTCAGTATGCCAAACAGCCTCGAGACAGCTGTACCTCTGACAGAAGGCACTAATACACAGTGCAATGCACTGTTTCTGCACCCTAGACTGTGGGATTCTCATCCCGTACTCTTGGGTCAAAGGAACGACAATACAGTAGTGCAAACAATCACAAAGGCATTTATTGCACCTTTCATTGATCAATGCCTGCTAGCCAAGTTGCTATCCACAAAACATGCCAATGGGCGCGCGACAAATCGCGGAAGTCCGACTCACCGTGACCGGATAGCGAGCGAATATGTTCGCCCCTTGCTGGATCCCAACGCCTGGTTGTTCGCGTGTACGGTCATGCGAACGGTGGCTCTTTCATATAAGGCCTCACGAGACGGTCTTGCAGAAGCATGGATCGGCGCACGCCTGGCACGTCCGCGCTGCTTGCCGTCCCGAACCAAAGAGGAAGCGTGTTCTCCCTTGCGCCCCCAAGTAACCCTGCCGTTTGCATGGCCTGGGGCCCGCGGCGAAGCCGCAATGCAGGAGACGGAAGCTATACAGGAAAAACAACATATCAGGGGACGTGCGACAGTCGCGCATCCCCACAAGACAAATGTGATAAGAGCTATATTATGTGACCTATCATAACTGCGTGGTGCCAATACAGACAGGATATGCAGGGCATGTAGCGATGTGGACAGTAGCAATGGAATGATATCACCAGTGTACAGAGCGATGAATTCATTCTTTCTCTGTTACTGATAATCGAGAACTGCATCAATTAAAAAATTAAGAGAAAAATCATGTGTGAAGGAATACTACTCATCATATCTATTGCAATTATTCTCAGACAGCATTCCCTCTTTTTTGCTTTTATTATTAGTGCATTTATATAGTACTGCTCACCTGCTGTTCCATGTGTTCCATCGACACATACACGATCAGTTCCAAGCCTCTTGAAAAGCTCCTGTTGTGGTGTGGTCATGATGACTAGCATAAAATATGTCATCCAAAAGGTCCTCATTTTTTCTCTAAAAGAATGTCACTTTTTGGTGTTTAAAGGGAAGCTGAAAGGTTTTCCGGAAAAAATGAGTGAACATGTGTACATAATGGTTTCCAACCCCCCGAATTCGAATATCATATCGAAATTGAGCGAAAGAAAGCGCAAATATATTTTATTTCGACGAAAAGTGCAGCAGCGGACACGCCCAGCTCGCGCGTCTCGTTTCCGCCAGTGATTGGTCGGGCTACCCGTGACGTCAACTTTAGCGACCGGCCGCTGCCGCTCCACATGAAGCGCGGTGCCAGGTAGTTTGGTGCCGCAATAGAAATTTCAGAGGTAATAGAAAATTTAGAGAGACTGCATTTTTCTGAAGAGTTCGGCGTTGCTCCCTACATGTACGAGCCGATTGCAAAGAGCCGGCCTCTCGAAAAAGCAAACGATGCTGGTGCGAGCAGTGCTTTCGACGAGAACGAAAGCAAAGTCTTGGGATCTCCTCGTGTTGGAAATGCTCTTTGGTGAGTATGTTTTTTGCAAAGCGATCTAGTGATCTCGCCGATCTTTCGCCGATCTAGTGAGCTCGTTTCCGGTCAAACAACTGCAGTGTTGTGTTCCTGCATGCCTCCTCGTGGAACGTAAGCGGGGATGCGATCGTCGGCATTTGTGCGCTGTCGAAAGCTGTCGGCAACCTACAAATACGGTTCAAACGCGTGAAAAGCTTCCCGGTTCATGCAGTACGTGTAGTGACCTTCATCTGTGCGCCATCCGCACACTACTCGTAACCGAAGTCGTAAAGGCGGCGAATTCCGTCGGCTACGTGAGACGGTCGGTTTCTCGCTGTGCGCGAGAGACGGGGGGAGCGTAGCGTCCTGGCGTGCGCCGGCTTTCCAGCACATGCAAACTCTACATTTGCACTGCGTTATGGTAGCTGCGTGCAGGCTGTTTTACAACACACGTGCAAATAGAAAATTCGCGGCGCTTTGCGACGAAACCTGCGTCGAGGGCGGGAAATAAACATGCACCTTCCGTTCAGCGTACTAACATGAAGGAGCTCGCAGTAAATCAAAATCCAGGTTTGGGCGAGTTCGTGTATTCATAAGGCCTTCCAACACCAGTTATCATCAGTCAGTCCGCACTCGTGCCGTCTTTGTTTTCGTTGCTCCGATCTTTTCGCGCTGCGTTTAGAAAGCCTGCTAGTGGAAATTCTGGTGATAATCGTCGTCACGGAAGTGGTTGGAGCACAGCAGTGTTGTTCTTGAGGGCTTGAAATTCTTTCGCTTTACAGCAGCCTCCCACTTCCTTAAAAGCTTCTTGTCTTGTGGGAACCAATGGAAGACAACATCGTCGCGGCCGCTGGTGTTCGTGCAACCGTAGGCTGCACAGAAAGACGGCATGATCGGCCCACCACATCAGTTGATGCTGCGCACGTTGACCACCACTCTACATACACACAGACGCACCAACAAAGAAATGCAGGGTCGATCGAAGCAGATTACGACGGCACGCACGCAGAAACAAGCACGGTCAGGCACGGTCGCGCAGGCTGCGAAGGAGCAAAACACTAAAGTTGACGTCACAACACCGCGGTTTCCGGTCTCCGCTCGCATCGTCAGCGTCAGCAGCAGCGCGCGGCATTCGACGGGGGGCGGAGCTACAGCGCAATTTCAACCGACGATTACGTCGCTCCTATTTGAAAAAAAAAAACCCAAATTTGGCCTACATGGTTTATAAGGTTCCCGCATCCGTATATGAGCGTCTTATTGAATTCGACAGACTCTTCAGCTTCCCTTTAAAGAAGAGCAATAGGTTCTCCTTTTCACTATGCATCCTCTCAACCCAGAGTTGCACGCTCACATAGTCATTATCATGCAGCCGCTCGGTCTTTGAGACTCTGGCATCCCTCATTATGTTGCGGAGACCCTGCTTGCTTAACAGGTTGATGCGGTGCAATGTCTCATCCACGTTGGACCGCACATTATCCAGTACTGCATCAATGGACACGCCTTCTCGCAGCTTGTCTTGAGAGAGTAGAGAAAAAGTGTATATTAGTTGAAGCATAAATAACTATTACCGAGCACGCAAGGAAGTCAAATGGGCACTGATGAACATTTTTTAATATCATTATTTAGAATTCCTTTAATTGAATAATGAGTTACATTGACTTACAAAAACCTTTTGCAATGGTGGGTGTTAAATAGTTCAAGCTGTCACAATTTTTGTTCTTTTTAGGCCAGCTCTTTGCAAGGACATGGTGCTATGCAGCCTTCAGCTGCTGAAGAGGCAAAATTACATTTCTGAATTACACTACACGGTTACATTACATTTGAAGAGGCAAGATTACATATTTAAGTGTTTCAATGTTTGGTGTCATTGATAAACCATCATAGGGATTATCTGCACCAGTGTTATCAGGTACGTAAGTGAAGAAATTTATTGTGTGTACCAAGTTTACAGCTGGGCTGCCAATTTCATCCTTCACTGTTGGTAACCTTGTTCGCACAAAAGACATTACTGAAGCATTGTGAAAGCATTGCACTGGACTGGACACGTGAAGATTGTGGTTCATATCCTACCCAGGGCAAAAATGTCTTCCACTTTTATTTCCTTTACTAAATATTGCCATTATTTACAATTTCTATCCTTCAGTTAGGACTTCATTTTCCAATTACATTCCATAGCAGAAGTTATTGCCACTTCCATAGTGGCATGCCACCATAGAAGAGCAAAACAGAGTCGGCAATCGAAAACGTGCAGCATTTCCAGATTAACTTAAATATAAACATCACTGTTACTGACTGCATTGATGGACATAATTTGATTAATGTCAATATAAAAACTGTCAAAGCTTTCAGCAATTATTTATATAGTTGATTTATCAGTCATTCATCCATATTTACGGAGCAGACACACCTGTGAATGTATGCTTTGAAGGCTATGCACTCATGTGGGTTTTTGAGTTAAAGGTATTATTTCAGTCGAGTACTGACTGGACACTTGAAGCTGTTTTACGAGTTCACGTCTAATACCCAGGGTGTCTACCAAGTTGACATTTCGAAATTCCCCAAGTTTTCCAGGTTTTCCCTGAGTGCCACTGCAAATTTCCCTGAGTGATGCAGAACTATGTTTTATATCAACACGGGCTGAAACCATATCGCCTGATGCTGTCACTCTCTAGTAAGCACATGAAAAAAAAAAGCAACTTAATCCAATTTGAATACTAAGGAGCAGTGTTTATGTTATTCAAAGAGAGAATAGACGGCAGGGGTTAGTAAAATGCACAGCAAATAAAGTGTCTTCGAAAACAATTGCAAATAAGGTCGGACATTATCAAATACGAATAAAAAGGAGATGCATACAAAGGCAAATATTTTCTAATATGAGCTATTTCTATCAACTGATAGCAACCTCAGTGGCATGAGGCCTGAACTCTGTCACAATTGAGATTCTCTCTCAACAGCTCGTAAGTCAACCTCAATAGTCCTGACATACTCTCAGCCCACGCACGACGCCAGAGTGCTGTGTTGCACTGCTTCAAAGAGTGTATTTTGGTTTGGATGAGGGACACCTGCATCTCGGCATCAGCCAAAACTTTAATTTTTGAGCTCAAGCTCTTTCAAAACGGCGGCAACAAGCTTCCTTTCTCATTTATTCCTCAATGCGTAGGTCACTTCTGTTCTTGTCCGCCTTCCGCCACTCGTTCGCCCCAAGAACCATTTGAAGCATCTTGATCAGTTGCACAGTCCACGACCGATTTTTCGAGCTCCCTAGGGGCCACGAAAACGTCCGAAAAATCGGCCAGTTGGAAAAAAATAAATGCGTGTCATTTACTGCCCTTAGGGGCTCAAACCGCCACAGGCACGTTCGAAAACGCTCTGAAGGCCTGTCGGTACACATATTAGGCATACCTGTGCTCGTACTGTGACAGGAAATGCCGGGTGCCCGCGTGCATAATTAAGATATACATACTGTATTCCGTGGCGCCCCTTCCCACGCTTGTTATGCTTCACTGCAATACTTTTCCGTAAGCTTTACCGAGTAACATTTCTGTACAGTGGCGAAGCTGACTTTCACGAACCGGCATTATGCAACGCACCGTGTTTTCCAAGTTTCTAAGCCAATCGCAAGGACCACAAAGGTGGAGTCCGTGCCATTGCTGACAGCAGCGAATTTTTTCAATAAAAAGTTCGGCACCCAATGGCAAGAAGCTTCGTAGCGAACGTCGAAGCAGCTAGGCCTAGCGTTGCCGCAGTGGTGGCAACGGGTGCCAGCGGATCTGCGTGCGAGTGCCGGTTCGAGGCGGCGAAGTAATGAAAACGGCAGCGGTGGTGCCTTTGATTAATGCCGTTTCGAACCTGCGGTCGCGGCAAAACGTCCGGAAAATCGGACGGCAAGGAGTTCTTGCGTTGGAAATTTCACACGTTCTGATACGTTGACACTATAGGGTACGAGGTGGCGCCGCGAAGCCGTCCAAATTATCAGGAATCTGGAAAGTCGCTCGTTGACTGTACACTGGCAACTCCTCCTGCCAACGACGAGTCATTACGATTCCTGTCTGCTATTCGAGCCAGCATTACCGCGACTTTCGACCCTTTCAATAAAATTGCCGCTAATTTTCCCTGATAGAGGCCCAAATTCCCTGAGTTTTCCCTGACTTTTTCCAGACTACTCAAAATCCCTGAGAATTCCCAGTTTTCCCAGTTGGTAGGCACCCTGAATACCCCTGTCACACGGCAAATCTAATGTCATTTACAACGAATGACATTTGCTGATAATGCCATTTCTTTAGTGTCACACGGTAAAACGTAAGGACATTTTCGTATATGACATTTACAAACAAATGAGTTCGCCAAACTCATTTGCATTAGTTTGGAACTGAATGTGTATCCTCGACACCACAAGTTTACCAGTGTTTTGCAAACAGTACATGCTTCTTTTTTGTTTTAACAAAAAATCACTGTTATTCTACCCATTTTATTACCTAATTATTGCTTTAACGACATTAAAGTCCATCACGTGCGTAAATACAGAAAACTACTCTCAGTCCAGTGAAAAGACAGCCGTCTTTAGCTTTCGCTGCAGCAGTTGTGTTGGTTCTCACCGGAGCATCGGCCGCGGCCACTTCAATTGACTTGGCATAAAAGCGTGCGCGTGTTTACCTGTGGCATGCGCCAAGAATGAGGATATTAGAAGCTCGCATGCACATCAGAACGGCGATGACATGCAACTGCCCTTCTCTTACCACTTTAGCAGATGTAGCGGACGCACGTATCATTCTCTTCGCCCTGTTGCTTGCCTTAGCTCGACTCGACTTCGTTGGCAATGTCGACAAGTTCGTGATCGAACGCTACGGTTTGAAAGCAACGATCACGTATTCTAGTGGAATTTAGCATATTGGAAAATAATTATTGGACAAAAGTGAGTTTGAGGCGTGTCTTTTTTTTTACTATCATCATTGTCATCATTTTCAAATGACAGTTTTCGCCTTGTGGCAGCGTGCTGCAATAATGACATTAATCGCAAGAAATGTCATTTGTTGGAAATGACATTAGGTTTGCCGTGTGACGGGTATAAGCCTAATTATCGTGATCGTTCCAATCATGTTTCATTCACATAGCTGATTCATGAGCATTCAAAATATTTAGGTACCATATTTTCCAAACCATAGGTGCCACTATTCTTTTCATTTTCGTCCAAGCGTATTATACAACAGTGTAACTTATATATGCAAGACCAACACGAGACACTCTTTTTCTCCAGCAATGTACTTGCAGTTTATTTTACCTGCTAGAATGTGCGGCTCATGAAATTTTTTTTTACTGAAGTTTAGTGCCCTGAAATAGGTAAGTACGACATATTAGGATAAGTGTATAAACATGCACAATCGCATTTCACGATGCTGACCAAAGTTAAGATAGATGCATCTTATACAATGAGTTATATACACATAATTTTTCTTTGAAGGTTGTGAAAAGAGGGGGAAAGGGGGTGACTTGTACAACAGTTCAAATTATAGTCCAGAAAGTACGGCACATGGTTTGTGAGCCCTACATATAGTAGAGTAAAATACAACTTGAGCTGATGAAAGTTTCACATGGAAAGCACATCTGCTGTGGATGACCTACAGTAGTGGTGAGAGGTTGCAGTTTCATCGATGTCTGTAATACTTGCACATCAGTTGCGGCAAAATGGCAGACATAATTATGTACAATGCACCTTAAGTAATCCCAAGTGGAAATTATTCCAGCTTACTGCTATTTTGAGACATTGAATCCCTCTAGGATCATAAGTCATACCAATCCAGTTAACTGCAAGCCTGAAAAATAAAGCAGAAAGAGAAAAAGCCACAGTCTGCTGTGTGGCCTACAGTGCACCAGGAGGCACTACACCTCCCTGCTTGGTACATGAAATGATGCAAACAAGTATAACTAAAGTCGTTGCCTGCAATAAGAATAGCCATATAGGTCAAATATAGGCCACTGGCTGTGCCAAGGTAGTTGTTAGCACTGTGAAATAGGAGAACAGTTCCCTTTTTTCTCTCTCTCTCTGAACTCTTCAGGCATTGATACAATCTAGCAAAATGATAAACATGTTTATGATGTCATTAACTATAATGCCCTGCAGTCAGTAAAAGTGGCCTCGAATGATGTCGAAATCATGAATTTCAAGCGCACTAACATGTGCTCCAAGTTCACTGCATGGTCTGGCATGAGTATTGCCTTGTATTTGGGGTGTTGAAAACTCAACAACCACTCTTTATGTATTATAAAGCAGAGCAAAAGCGGTTTCTTTCCGACTTGGACAGAAAAACACAACCCAGTTCAAAGTCGTGGCCTCTGTGCTTGAATTGGAAAACCACATACATACCTGTGTTGTCTTCGGTCACAGCCATTGCCGCAAAACATCTTTTTCCACACTTAACACTTGAAGGCCGCTTCGGCTTTTGTTTACTGTAGCTGTGGAAAAAGATAACCGGGTGGTTTATTCTAACTTAAGCACTGGACTTCCAACACATGCTTAATGGTGGTTCTACTACACCATTTACACCACTTAGCTACTATTCAACTTGCCTGAAACCTGGCTACGTGAACTGCGCAAAGGTGTGGTATTTTCACGCTTTCAGGGCAACGCAGCGTTTTCAGCAGAGGTATGAGAAGGAGACTTAAATATAGGAAACAAATAGTGAACGTGCAAGTAATTCAGTTTGAGATGGATCATCTACTAGACTTTTCAAATATTGAGTAATATTTGCAGTAATGCAATGGATTGCCCGAAGTCAATGCATTGCATGCAGCATTTCAAGGGCACTTGGTTTGTCTCTAAACAAGAACACAAAACAAATCTGCGTTTTTACATGCCAATACCACGATCTGATTATCAGGCATGCCTCTCTCAGTAAAAGTTTCGTCCTGGCTGTCAACACCAATCGAAGGAATTACTATATGCAATGCTAACAGGGTACGGTGACAAAAGCAGCATTCATAGCAAGCACAATGGCATGCGCTAAGACCCATTGACCACTGGAAGGCACACAGTTTGCATTGCATACATGTATTCTTGCATGTGGTTCAGAACTGTATGGCAATTTTCACTCAGCTGCTTTCATTAGCCCACAAAAGTTTTATTTAACTATTTACAAAGGCTTTCTACCTACTCAAATAAAAGTACTTGCAACATACTGGCATGGTACCAATTGGCTGGTTCTGGGTGTTAAAATTTTCTTAAATGTGTAAGCATCTCTATGCTTACCAAACGTCCATCACGCAAGATAAAAATGTGGGCCGATCCCAGAGATAGTGCAATACTGGGCCAACCCAAGGCGGAGGTGAACAGCCTTCAAGCACTAAACAAAGTGAAAAGTGCACACAATATAGATAGAGCATGCAGCAGCGAGTGGCTTTACCTTTGTTCTGCCTGTCGCTACCACGAGATCGCTCGCAATCTCTCAGCACACACCGCACCCTGCCCCTTTCGCAGATCGCTTTCAAGATATGGGCCCGCTCTTCAAGGCAAAGCGACGAGAACACGGTGTTCAAGATATGGTTCACGCAACGCATAATGGTTTGACGTAGATGGATAAGGCACTAAAGAGCAGTATCAGCTTATAATGATCAGAACGTCATCAGCACACCTGGCGCTGCCGTCTGCAGCAGTCCGTGTTGCTGCGACGCTGCTGTTTATACCGGTCATATTAACTTCCATAACACTTTTTTTTGTTCAAGTACTCTAAAGAGCCCAGGAGGCATAGGGGTGGGGGATGTTACGATTGGCTAGCGGGGATAGTGACCTTCTGGCTTCGCTGCAATGAATCGCTTCGTGAAGCCAACAACATGCCCCCTTCGGAGCCAGTAAGGCTAGACACGTTTGGCGGACAGGATTGTTAGCTGGTTCGCTGTCACCTTCAGGGACCAATTGGAGCAAGAAAACTCCTGGAAATGTTTGTTCTATGGCGTTCCCCCATGTACTCTGGTAAAAGTCACAGTCATGACAGATTCAGCAGCTAACTGCAGAGTCAGCTCAGGAACCAAGACGTGCCAGCTTGAGTCAAGCGTGACAACACCTGTCTATGAGGCCCCACTTATTTTGGTGTGTTCAGTAAAACAAAAGTGCAAGAGAGTGTGTGAACCTTCGCCCTCAAAGGCGGGTACTTCGACGACTTTGGACGCTTTGGTTGGATGAAGGTTGGATGGCAGCTTTTCCTGGCCTAGGGATCTAGTAAGGACAGAGAGTGTTTAAGCAGACATTTTCGGCTGTTCAGTGTGCATCTCAGTCATGCTAGACTGATCAGATGTAATGTTCTCCACCCTTCATGTAGATATTGTAAATAAATCCCCTACTCCTCATTCTTAATGAGAACAAGTTCCTCCCTTCAACAACATCCTTAGCATGAATGAGTCGAACAATGGTATGGGCCAGGTACCCTTTTCATGGCAGACACCAACTCTTACAGGGATTACAATGAAAGGAGCAACAAATACCAAAAGTACACAACTAAACAAGAAATATGAATTGGAACAACATGAATTAGTGCAAAAAAATGACTTATTACAGGGTATATACAATGTGTGAAAAAAACATAGAAATGACAAGGGTCAAGGTTCCTAAAATACTTATCACAATGAGCTGTTTCACATTACAAAACAATGGAAAAAAATTTAAGTATAGATTACTAAACAGGAAAGCAAAATTGCATATTAAATAAGAACATCAAGAAATGCAACTGGAACAGAACAGCAAGGTAAGAGGTAGTTCAGATTTCTAGGAACAACTTCAAATTATGTACAAATGAGTCGTGTCAGATAGCGAGGAGGAGAGGTGAGTGGAAAAACAGATTAGTGTGGGCGAAGATGGGTGCGATTTTAAGTTGGTGATCAAGCCGTCAAGACACACGTCACAAGCTAGTCTGATATTTAGAGTAACGTGGGATAACCGGTTGGAGTAAATGAAAGAAGGACAATAGTGTCAGAAGCCTGCGTATATTGAGAGGAGCTAAATTAATTTAATATTTGATTTCCGTAACTCTAGATGTATGCAAGTAGTTTCTTGTGATGAAGCGAGCAACCTTATTTTGCAAAAGACTCGAGTTTGTGCTCGAGGTAGGCCTCGACACAAACTAGAGTCAGCGTCAATTAAGTAATTAAGACACAAACTAGAGTCAGAGTCAATTAAGTAAGCGAAAAATTTTGTCTTGGAGTTAGCCGAGTGCAAATAGTGCCTTATGAAGCCAAGAGATGTGATTGCTTTAGTAGAGTTTGCCGTTTTTACACTCTGCTAAGCAGCTGAGCGGAGCGGATGTGCGAATGCACATGCGCCCTCCGCTTAGCTGCAAGCGGGCTGGCGGAGTCAGAAACACGGTCCGCTTACAAGCTGCCTGAACAGAAGGTTGCTGCCATTTTTTCCTAGCAAGGTGGTCGATGCACACACCCACTCTGGCTTGTGCATCGAGGCACCTTGCCTGCCTTGCTCTTTACAAGATAGATTTGCACAGACGAAGACTTATGTCTGCTAGAAGGTGCGCATGCTGACCCATTTGAAAACCTCGCAGCGCGGGAGTATGTGATGCACGCTGTGCAGCATGTTAGCATCAGAAAGGATCAGATTGTATGCAAAATGCAAGCTCGCTGGCTATCACGTGGCATTCCCCAAGATGGGGCTTTATTTTCCACTGGATAAAATGGACCCGTAACACATTACAAGTTCATGTTTAGATGCTTTATGGACAAATAAGCTATATGTATTCGTTTTACTTATAAAAGTTTTACTTATAGGTGCTTTTATTTTGTTTCATTACCCTGAATTCGGCCAGAAGGCACTGCAAATACGAAAGGAACATCAAGCGGAAAGCCAGAGAAGCCGAGATAATCTCGTGGGTGGCGGCAATGGAAAATAAACCTGCTACGAGTAACTACTGAAGAGGAAATAACGATATCGGGAAAGAAACAATCTATTATAACTCAAAGGGAAGTTTATTACTTTCTGAAACGAGCTCAGGATGCCTTAGAACACGCACTTATACAGCAAGATATAAGAAGGAAGAAGCATGTGCTTGCTGCGGTAAAGCTAGGGAAACAATAGAGCATGCTTTACTAGAATGTGAAATATCTCCCCAACAGTAGATTTAGGCACCACTGGCCTATACACCATTAATAAAATATATCCAGAGAGGGAGATTAAGATGGACTGCAATGATTGTAATGGCATCATTGGAATCAGACATATGCTGGCGGGGTGTCCTGCGACTCTCCCCAACCTCGTTGAAGAATGGACACAGTGGGAGAGAAGGATACAAAGCGCATTGTTTCAGGACCAACTAAGGGCAGTCCAGGGGGCCCATGATGTCGCTGAAAGGCTTGGCCTGACAGTGCCAACGTGGGAGCGGCCCGCCTTGGCTTGAGAAGTCAAGCCTCTGGACCTCATTACAATAAAAGTTTTCACACACACACACACACCATTGGCCTGCTTGAAGCCCTTGGGTTCAGCAAGAGCAGGGGGAAAGTAAAAATGTATGCAGTAAAGATTGGTAAGCAGCGAATGGAAGATTGGTGGACAAAAAGTAGGGAAACGACAAACAACAGAGGCTTGCAAAGACAAAGTTCAGAAAGTTTGGTTATGGGAAGTCATCGTGGGTTTTTTTTTCTTTGTTAACATACGTCGAACATTAGGCAATACAAGAGCTTCATGGCGCAACCCACACCTCTTTCCAAAGGGGACACTCGTAGCACCTATCCATCCATCCCTCTGCTCCGCTAGGCTAGACATACAACTAAAACGTACAATCACCCACCACTCCACCATGTGGCTAAGCGGGGCAACTTGGAGCGGGGAGAACTGTAAAGACACTAAACTAAAACATTCTAGTGAAAATCACATCTACGCAAATGTTCCATGACAGATTGAATGACAAATGAACACCCAGATATTGTGAATACCAAGGCTATGGGCATGTTTTATAATTTTGTAATTACATAACACGGGTTTAGCTGTAGTCCTGAATCTGATAGCTTTTGTAATATTAATGTTGATTTCCGCTTGCTTACTGCCCCACTTAGAGATTGTCTAGGTAAGATAGAAGGTACCAGGTATCCTCAGGGTTACTAGATCACGCAATCATCAGCAAATAGTCGATGATCATAAACGCTTACCATTACTAATATCGTTAATATAATCTAAAAACAAAATAGGCCTGAGCATGGAACCTTGCGGTACTCCAGATTTGACATGATTTAATGGAGACAAATGGTCATTGATGAAAACGGATTGCTACCGGTTAGTTAAAAAGTTGGTAGTCCACCTAGTTATTCTCACATGTATGTTAAGATCTGTCAGTTTATGAATAAGCCACAATTGAGGAACCTTGCCAAAAGCCTTCGCAAAGTCTACAGATATTACATTGATTCGATAAAAAAGATAATCAATCGTGTAAAAGTCCATGCCGATTGATAAAGAAAAAGTTTTGTTCTGTAAGAAACTTCATTAGAGCAGATGAAATGATGAGTTTGCAGCACATGCTGGTAAAGAAATTGGTCTGTAATTTGATGGGTTAGACGAATCACCAGATTTAAATATGAGAATTATGCAAGCTGCTTTCCAATCATTTGGGACGCATCCCGTGTCAATACATTGCTGAAAAAGCTTGGCTAAAATGCGACATATTGCAGGTTTGGATATCTTCAGAAGTTTAGGGCAGATGCCATCACAACCAGGAGCAGAGTTAGTTGGAAGACAATCGATACAGGACTGTACTACTTCAGAAGCGATATTAATGTTGTGCATGCTTGAATGCAAAATAGGGGCCTGAAAGCTTCTAGGTACACCAGTCTCATCTGTGAAAACAGATGAAAAAAACTTGAATTCAATAGCAACACGTGCCGGAGAAAGAATGTTACCATCCTTAGATAACGGTACCGTCAAGTTCGATAATTTGGGTTTCCTAAATTTTTGTGTCATTGCTAAGCATGTCTGAAATGTCATGGTTGAAAAATTTATCTTTGGCTGTTGTTGTTACGGTCCTGCATAAGTGTGCGTGCTCACGATAGGGCCTCCAATCTTCCACAGATGCTCATAGTTTAGCTCTGCAATATAAAGGTTTCGCATGCGTCACAAACCAAGTGCTTTCTGTGCAGGCTGTTATTTTGAATTTTGGAATATGCTTTGCTTTTAAGTGTGATCAGCCCATCACGAAGTACCCAGTTTGTGTTTATGTTGCAATGAGGGAATGACTGAAAAAAGTCGACAGAAAAGGTGGAAAGGTCACTAACAAGCCTGCTGACATACACGCGGGTGTAATCAAATATTACTTTCTTTCTATTTTCACGTTTTTTCAGGGCACCTATGAATTCACAATGCAAGATATTGTGGCCACTGATACCATCCAATACATTTTCAGTTACATTATTTGGTTCTGTGGCTAGTACTGAGGTCAGAGTGAATCACCATGAGTGGGAACAGAAACAATTTGATGCAATTTGAAAGTTGAGAGCATGTCAGGAAAACATAGGCATTGACGTTTTTCTTGTGCCATACAGGGGTCGGCATCAATGCCATTCAATATTGGGATAGTTGAAATCGCCGACAAGAAATATTGGTGATGTCGGGTACTTGTTCTGGACAAAACTTACACATGTTTAGATGATCCGGAAAGTAGTGGGATGAATCAAGTGGACGATAGCAGACTCCAATGACAGAGGTAGAATGTGTGGGCAGACAGAGCGCAACCCTTAAAATTTTGAGGCAGGAATTAGTTTCAATAACGCAAGCTTCCAAACTAGATTTTACTGCAATTAACACACCGCCACCTCTCGATTCAGTTTTATGTTTTCTAAATAATGAAGGCTGACGAGACGAGGACGATCCAAAATATCGAATGACAACCAGGTTTCGGTGCCTAGAACATCTACTTAACAGGATTCAAGATAAGAACAAGAGGTGATCTTGCTTACGAAATACGCTGCGGAAGTTTGACACTAGAATTGACACATATGCATCACAGCGTTCATTTTTACATCACTGGGTTTTTGCGAGGACATGACGTTTCGGGAGGGCACTTACTTCATTAGTGGTATGGTCAAAGACAAATCGTGTTGTCTAGTAGAAGCTTCTCAAACAGAAGTTTGAACCTTTCAGCGGGCTTTTGTTTGGAACGTCCGAAATCTCGGAGTTTCTTCCTAATGGACTGCATCCTCATTGAAAAATCCTTATCAATCCACACGAGATGATTCAAACCTTTTTTAGTTTAAATGCATTTTTCAGTATGTGTTTTTTTTTTTTAAGTTTAGGAATTTCACAATTATCAGCCAAGTATGCCCTTCTATTTTCTGTCCTATTCTATGGGCACGTTCAATTTCACCAGCTGCAATGCCTAAATATTTAGAAACCAACTCAGTTACAAGCCCTTCCTTTTCCTGCCACATCTCTGAGTCTTGCTCAATAATTGCTTTAAAGATAAGGTTGTTGTGACGCAATCTGTTACTTAGGTCGTCTACCACCAAACTCGTGTTGCAATTGTCCTGATTTTATGCTTTCCAGTTTGTCCTGGATATCCTTAAGCATGTGAATTACCTTGTGACGCCAGAGGTTCCTTCCATTTTGGAAAGAAGTTCAGTAACATTCGTTTGGACGTCTTTTACTTTCCCTGGGATGTCTTTCTGAAATTTTCCATTACAGGCTGCCGTATCCTTGAAAAGGGGTTGATAATGACATTCGGCTGCGTGGAGATGAGCAAGTGGTACAATGCTTAAGCGTACTTAAGTCCCAGAGGAGTTTCTGCATGAATTTTTCAATTGTTTATGAAGGTTTCTTACCTATTCAAAGGAAAGTATTTGCAACATACTGATGTGGTACTAATTGGCTGCTGCTGGCTGTTGGCCTTGGTGTCTTCCTTTGCTGTTGAGCAGCATTTACTGAGTGCGCAGTAATAATGAGCTGCACCAAATGGCTACACATTACTGCTGTACTACTCCAACTATTCCAAAAGGACCAATTTTTCTGCTCCAAAATGCACCACGACTACTTATTTCCTAGTCCAAATCCTTAACTGGCTAGGCCACCACTGCATGCTGACACACCACCCACTGTGGGTGTGGGCTGTATTAGCCAAGTCTCAGTAAGACAAAAATAACTGTGGCACTGTTCTTTTTGAGCTTTGTTACTTAATGAAAAGGCTTTGAATTCAGGCCACCAGTGCTGCAATAAAGTATTCCTATTCCAGCCGCCCCACTTGTTAAGAGCTGCATGCCACCTGCATTACTGGCTGGGCCAGTCACTTGAAATCGGTGGACTATAAGGTTAGAGTAGAATCAAACAGAAGAATTTTTTTCATATACTGGCTTTGGACGTCCCCAAATTTTTGGGATGGGCCTGCTATAAATTTTACGTATTCATAACATAGGAAGGTTATGACGACATGTAACCCAGGCAGGCAATGCTTTTGGAAACGAACTTTAAACTTTGCCACTCCGACAGTGGTGAATAGAGTGATCTGTTGTCATGTTTAGCAGTACTACTTGCATCTGACCGCTGGATGTATTGTGTCACTGTTCATTATTTATTACATGTGCTTATACCATGTGCTCCAAAAAGATGTTCCAATCATTGGGGCAATCTACTAATACCAGCTACGTACTTTCGCAATGTCTCTGTAGGCATCTCTTTAAATCCTTTTATGTCTAACACGATACACAAGGACTCCCCTGTAATCACTGACACAGAAATAGTACAGTGTAGTTCTAAAACAAATGTGCTTAACTCATATTGGTGACAACAAATAGTTTAACATTGGTGCTGTCATAGGTCTGGTTTGCGATTACAGCCGACGTCTTGTGGTTGATTAAAGGAGTTCTTTAACAGCAAGGTCCAGCATTACCAGAGCCTGATGGCTTGTAGACCCACCATGTTGTATTAGTGGTTTTGGCGTTGCGCTGCGAAAGTGAGGTTGTGGGATCACATCTCGGTCGTGGAGGCCACATTTCGACGGAGTTCGACGAGGTAAAAATGCAATGCCCGTGTACCGTACGTTGAATGCACGTTAACGAATCCCGCGAGGTGAAAATTAATCCGCAGTTCACCGCTACAGTGTGCCTCATCAGATCTTGGCTTTGGCACGTGAAGTGTCAAAATTTGAATGTTTTATTAACCGCAGGTACGGTGGCTGCCTAGTTCCTGCGTCATTTTAGATTACCTTTATCGTTAATTTCTACCTCCGTTTCCTCTGTTTGGGCTCCCTGGGACTAGGCCATAGTGGCTATGGCTAGACGCACCGATGAAAAAATCTACGAGTCTAGAAGCGTTGCAAATTTCGGTTCCTTAAAGTCAACTTTGCCATCATACACTGCGGTGAAGTATACCACGAATGCAAAGGGGCCACTGTGAGGGGACACAGCACGAATTCCTTCATTATACACATGCATTCCAGTTTTCTGTCACAGTATGAGCACGGAGACAACTAATAATCAGAACTTTATTTCTAAGAAGTCGTTACAATTTGTTGGGGTCCTTCAAGCGAGAAGCTGTTGCAAACAGCTTGAAAGTGCTTGACAGCACAGCAGTCAGTGTAGAAGAAAATAAAGCACGCATATAATTATATATTCTATATTGACACGTGTATACATACATTTATCGGGCGACCACGTTTCGCCGCCTAACAAATCTTATCGCACAGCGCGGCACGCGCCTGCATGTATCCGAAGTTTCTGGAAAGTTATCGATGCTTCTATCCGCTGTCTGTTGTCGCCGAACCTTGTGTTATCTGATTTCATCGCGTGACGCGAATGGTGTAGAACTTTGTGGAAGGCACACGAGCCCCAACAAGTCTGGAACATTCGATGACTACTGTATAAAAGCTGACGCGCTGGACCCGCTGATCAGATTTTCGACGATTGCCGACTGTGTTCGCTGCTATCATTGTGCTTTAAGTGTAGCCTGTTTTGTGTGCACAGGTTCGCCCAATAAAAGCTAGTTTTGTCTTTCACAGTACTGCTGCTGTGTTCTTTAACGTCACTACCACGTGACAATATAGTGATATACTACATACTATATTAGCTCGTGCTTAACAATGGTAATTGCACAGTTATAAAATAGTAAAGAGGGGTGGACAGTGCAACTGTATGTCCCAACCGAAACTAACATGAACACTGTGTGTACAATATATATATACATATATACACTGTGTTCATGTTATGTCATGTTCGTGTGTGTGTGTGTCTGTGTGTGTATATATATATATATATATACATATATATATATAGAGAGAGAGAGAGAAAGAACAGCACATTAGTAACTTCCAGTGACAGATATCCATACATTTGTTCCCGCGTGCAGGCATCATGTAATGAATGATTCTAGACCAAAAATTATTTCGCGTTTCCGGATAAAGACATGAACATTAATAATGCCTTGGTTTTCATACTTATTAAGAAGTTAAGGAACATTACAGGTTAGCGATTGCATTAGATAAATTGTTAGCCTTTTTGGCACGAGCCATCTATCCTGGCTGTAGTCCCGACAGTAATTTTACAAGTGAAGAGACTGTTAGAGGAAAAAATATGAATACAGTAAAGGAAGGCCATTCACATCTGGCAGTTTGAAAAGTGGTGATGTTGTGTGGAGGTATGGAATGTTAGCAATAATTCCGACGAGCACGTTTCTGAAGAAAAAGCTTGTGTTAGTGTTCACGGTGGTGCCCCACACACGCATGCAGTAGTTAATGTGAGACGCAAATAGTGCTGGGTAAATTTGTAATTTCAACTGTTCTGGAAAGAAATAATATTTTTAAGGCTGTTGTGGCTGGACCATCCCAATGAAGTGGAAAGGAGCGCGTTCGCTTTAGGAATGACATTGCAAGCCTCCAGACCAGAGACAAACAGGCTGGTATCATCCACATATAGAATGGTTGTTGCCTCGGTTTCTGCGAGGGTTCATCGAGCAATAAGGTTCCCAAAGAGCTCCAGCCCCACAGGAAGGTGCGAGGTGAAGTCCGGCAACACTCATGCACGCAGCTGTTCCCCCATTCTCCATTCCCCCCAGCTGCGCTTTGCTTCGCTGCACCGCTCATTCTTGGCTCAGCAGCCGTCCGACATGGAGGTTCCCATTGTTGATCCCGCCAAGTACGAGATTCGTTCCGTAATTCGCTTTTTGCACGCCAAAGTGACTCCACCCGTGGATATTCATCATCAGTTGATAGAGGTGTATGGCGACAAGTGCATGTCTGTTCAACACGTCCGAAAGTGGTTCAGGGAGTTTAGTGCTGGTTGAAAGAAAGTCCACGATGAAGAACAGAGTGGAAGACCGTCAGTTTCGAAGGTGGTTATCAAGATGGCCCAACGCAAAATGCTTCAATCGAGGAGGATCAACATCTGTGAACTTATTGCTCAAATTCCTGGAAGTTCTTACGGTACAGTGGAAAGAGCTTTGACTAAAGTATTGGGGTATCAGAAGTGTTGTGCTCAATGGATACCGCAGCTATTGACATCAGACTACGAGGAGAAACGCCTTGACTGTGCTCGCCAGTTTCTTCAAAATTGTCAAGAAGATAAGGAAGGATTGTTGGACTCCATTTTTATGGTAGACAAAAAGTGGGTGTTTCATTTCACTCCTAATATGAAATAAAAATCCAAAGAGTGGCGTCACCCAGAGTCACCAGTCGCAAAGAAGTTCAAGCTCCTTCTGCTGGCAAAGTCATGGCCACTGTTTTTTGGGATCATAAGGGGGTACTGCTGATCGATTTAATGGAACGTGGGACAACAATGAACTCTGAGAGCTATTGTGCAACACTATGAAAACTCAGGCAAGCTATCCAGAACTGCCGGCGAGGACGACTGGCAGCCAGTGTAACACTGCTTCACGACAACGCTTGACCTGACATCTCCTGTCAAACCCAGGAACTTTTGACAAACTTTGGGTCGACTGTCATGCCCCACCCACCGTACAGTCCGGACCTCGCACCTAGTGATTATCACTTGTTCCCCAAGCTAAAGGAACATTTGAGTGGCCAACGCTTCCGGAGCGATGAAGAAGTCGGAAGAGGTGAAATGCTTCCTCAACGGGTCGGCGGCAGACTTCTATGACACTGGGATACAGAAATTGGAGCACTGTATACAAAAATGCGTAGAAAAAGATGCCGATTATGTAAGTTTCATCTTTCCAATAATGTAAATTTCTATGAGAATAAACAATGTTGTCTTTTTCTAAAACTGATGGGAACCTTATTTCTGGATCAACCCTCGTATGTCTATCATGTCATTAACGTAAATGTCGAAGGGGACCTAAAATGCTGCCCTGTGGGACACCTAACAATATTGCCCTGTCGGAGGAAATACTATTTCCAATGACAATGTATTGCCTGCAATCAAGCAGATACGAACACAACAAAATGTGTCATTCCGTGTACACCGTTGGCAGTCAACTCTGTTAATAGAATCTTGTGTTGCATTGTCAAAAGCCTTGCTGTAGTCAATAAATATCCGGACTACTAGGTTTCATTTTTCTAGCTTCTTGATTAACGCCTGCTGAACAAGCAGTGCAGTTTCGGTAGAGCAGGTCATCAAAGCTGTTTCTCCATCGCCAGGGTTCGTGTCATGCTCTCCAACCATGATTCCTCGCTCCTTTGTGCCCTCCAGAGGGGCATGGTCATGGCCCCCCAAACAAGGGGCTTAAATCACCACAGCAATTAAACTGCAATTTTTCGCTTTTAATATGCTTCAATGCAATACACTGCATAAGCTTCCTTGCTTAACTCAACTGTAATGCGGCAGAGGTGACTTTAGGAACACTTTCTAGACATACCAAACATTATGTGCATTCTGGTCGGAACTACACCTGACTTAACATTCCGACACGTCGGCATATGGATGGCCCTTGTGCAGTTTAAGAGCACGAATACGCATGCTGGTTGTGGCTTGAGGAAATGTGATTGCTTAAACAAGTTTCAATGCCAATGCCCTAGACTGAGCTTCACCACAATGCAGTTGTGTTATGCACTGGAGCTTCCGTAATGTATTGCGGTCCATCACTGCAGCAACGTCAGAAACAGCTTTGAATGGGTGTCAGGTGAGTTATTAGATGTCTCGGTGCTCATACTGTGACAGATGACGGCACATGTGCGCATGTATAGTCGGGAACATGTGCAAGGCTGTGTTGCAGTCTCGTATACGGAGCTTGCAAGATGGGCGAAGCAAGGACCCAAATCACCACAACCCTGCCGGAAATAGCTCTAAATCCCTGCCTGTACACTTATTAAGGGTCTCGGTGCTTTTACCGTAACCGGAGATTGCACATATAATAGTATATTTTCAAAACTGAGCTCATTGGAACATCTTCCTGTTCATGCTACGCACACAAAAATGAGGAAAAAGAGAAAAATTATGCAGATCCCACACCCTGTGGGAATTGATGTAAGTGAAGCTTTCCATGCTGGATGCTCTGATTGATGATAATTAGCAGTGTTGACGGCTAAAGCTTAATTTCTTCAACGTTTAGGCTAACATGAGATTGGCGAATTGATGTTAAACGTTACCTTGTGGGCACCACTGCTGTTTGCCTGCGTAATAGGCAGAACACACAGGGAGAGGTGTTTGCATGAGGCATTTTAGTGGGCCATATCTTATAACCCCTGAGAGGGTTGAGTGTTGTCATTTCCTCATATGGCACATCGCGTTATGGCAGAAGTATTAAACTTGAATTGGATTATGGGGCTGTACGTGCCAAAACGACACTCAGATTATGAAGCACGGCATAGTGGCAGACTCCAGATTAATTTTGACACCGTGATGTTCTTCAATGTGTCCCAAAATCTAAGTGCACATGGGTTTTCTATTTCACCCCCGTCGAAATGTGGCTCCCACGATTGGGATCAAATCCATGACCTCTCGCAATGCCATAGCAGCAGAGCTAATGCGGCAGGCACAGAAGTGTTGATTTGACGGTCAACCACTTCTGTAGTGTTTCCTGGACGCTGCGGTGCATTTTAATTAATGCGGCTCTGCTTCTGCACGCCCTGTGCGAGTTGCCCGCTTGACATATTTGCATGGTCTTTATTTTTTCAGAAATAGCAGCAACATATTGCACTGTGCCTTGAACATAAGCACCCCACAACCGCTGTTGTATGTTAGTGGAGTTTCCTTGCCTTCTCATGTCACTTCCCCCATCTTATACGGGAACTGCCTCTTCTCCTCCCTCTTCTCTCTACAGTTCTATCTGTGTCCCCTCTCGCCTCGCACGTAAGCGCTGCAGTTTCTTCAGTGCTTCCGAAAGGAGTCACGGATAATTGCAGCTGTCAGGTGGCTAATGTGACAACGGCCAGGGAGCTCCAGAGGGCATTGTGCACATTCGATGCAGTGGGGTGAAAACAAGCTTCTCCCATCTCCTTTCCTCTCTTACTTGTGCCTGTCATGTATATACACACTCTGAACACCCCCCCTCCCCCCCCCCCCTCCCGACGTGGCGTGTGTGACATTAGCAGCTGGAGTGGGAAAGTCAAAGGAAGAGACACATGCGTAAAGGATTCTATGCTTACCCAACGAGGAAACCTGTCCGTCACGTAAGATGATTGCTTTCAAGATAAGGCCGGCATGAGCGAGCGAATTGTAAGATCGGGCCTGCGCAGCCGCGCCATAAGCAGCGGCCGCTGATGTACAGTTGATAATGGTTTGCATCGAGAGGAGGCAGCATCATTGACCACATCTACGTATGACGTCTACCTAACGTGACACTGTTCAATTACGTCACGTAGAACAGCACGCATTGGCCAGTGCTCATCTTCCATGAAGCAGCAACATCATCCAAACGCACCATGATATAAAAGGAGTGAACAGTGCCACTACTGGCCTCTGCTTCATACTCATGCTGGTCTTGGTTTAACATTTTGGTGTTGCATCTGCGCTTCTCCATTTCATGATTTTTTCGTGGCATTTCTCGCAATTATATGAAACGCAGCAGCATATGATGACAAAACAGTAGGTGATCAGTAGCAAATGCTTATGCATCATTTAGATAACTCCGACAGGATACTCTGCATGTAATTTTATCTTTTTCCACTTTCAGTATGCTTCAGCGCTATGGTATGCTTGACCGCGTAACCTTGCTATGTCCAGTGTTTGTGACCCTTTCACACTGTTGGTATACTTCATCACAATGCTAAGTGCATAGTTGAATGCGTAACACCACTGTATTGGGATGAAGCTAACTTATGGGTCCGACATTAGACAGCTTTAATTTAGCGTACGCAACTGTAGCGTATGCCATAGTATATATAGCGTATGCTAATCAGCACACATTTTTTTTTTAGTTTTAGTTGGCCTGTGAGATGTTCAGATCTCAGAGGCCATGTGCCTTCATTGCGGCTATCTCCCGACTGTAGCTATAGGTGGTGCTAACATGTCGGATGTTTCTTTCGTTAGGCTTCGACTCACTCGAAACGAGAAGCGATCTCGAAAACACTACAAGGTTATCCATAATACTCTGTCATCGTAGCAGCCTGAGACTAAGCGAAAGCCATTTACACAGTCAGTTGCTAAGAACGAAGTCCATATACAAAAGCAACGCCAAATTCAATTTGAAGCTGGCAGCCGGGGCCGCCGCCATGTTTCACGCAAATTCCGCAAACCACACAGACGCTAATGCTAAATCTGAGAAATAGTGTGTGTACGCTATATGCAATGGGTCGTTTAGCGTTCTGCGCATGCGCAGTGATGTACGCTAAACTAAAACTGTCTATTATGCAGCACATTTTAGATGCTTGCTGGTTTTAAAGTCCGAAAGCTGAGATACAACAGCGTCACACACTATCACGTGAGGAAAACGAACCGCTGCATGCAGCAAGTAGCGTCAGCATAAGCACTAGATTACAATCGAACAGCTCTACAATGAAGACCACAATTAATTTGCCTGTAAAACAAAGAAACTTATGCGTCCCTGGCGGCTTATTTATGTTTATAAAACGAATGCCGCAGCAGTGCCGCCACTGCCCCGCGAAGATGTCACCAGGGTAAGCTGTGCCCTAGCGCTAACAGCAGTGTATTTGAAGAGCGTGCTGATATTACTAGTTCTGTTGCTCTGCCCCAGGATTCACTCACCTCATATGCTACTTGTAACGGACCAACGGCTGACGAATGCATGGATAGGCAATGTCAACGAAGGCAACCAAAAATTTTGTAGCAAGGGAGGCTTAGGGGCACTAGACAATCGGGGGCTTAGCTTTGCATGGTTCCTGCATTTGTTTGGAGAGCAAGCTGGGAACCTCAATGGAGCACAGCGTGGCTACAGTAGAACATGCTGTCAAGGATATTTTGCAGAGAAAGATTAGCGGTCTATTTCATTAAGTCTCTCTTGAATTCTTGTTAAAGATTTTCTTTTGTTGAAAGTGCTTAGCTATTGTGAGCAGTGAGCTGCGCAACCTTTAAAACAAAGTGACCTGCATAGCGAAGGATTTTGAAGGTGCGAGCACTTTGTTAACAAGGCTTTGACTACATAGATACATTCAGAGCAGCGCTTTCTGCCCTTTAGCCCATGCAGAATTTGTAGGTCCTATTTGCGCCACCAGGATCTGCCAATGTACTGCAGTGAAGCCTTTAATATGTGTCCCAATGTCCAATGCTGCGGAGTTCAATATATCGATTTACTGTCTGAGCAAGTTTGATGTATGAAGTTTCATATACATGGAATTCTCTTGGTGATTCACCACTTGTTATTTAAGCAATAATTATATTTATAATTGTTTCATACAACAAGGTTCAATTCTAATGAATTATTGCTATATGACATTCTTCCCATTATTATAACTAGTACTCTCAAGCTTCGAACCTCCCAGCTTCCTCATACAGTTGGCCAATGTGACAGTACACCTGACACAACAAGCCATGTCGTACACTTACTCTGTGCATATTCACAGCCCATGCAAGCTTGTGCTGAAAGCTTGTTGCTGCTTGCAGAGGTAAACATTTCACTTGACTGTTGTAATGATCTCGCTGACTATGTGACTATGATCTTGCTGACTATGTGACTATAAACAGTTACTCCGCAATAAAACATAGTATGAGGCCATTTTGTAAACACGAGTTTGAAGTAAAACTGTGCCATGCATCGTCGAAAAAGGAAAACAACATTACAGGGATAAGCATAGTTATCGTGGGCTTGTCTCTATAGCTTTTATGTCTTGCTTTGTCCACATTATGCTGCACAGTTTTAGTTGAAGCGGTTATTGGCTGGCAGACGTCTTCCCATCATGTTACTACGAGTTTTGATGAAAGCAGTCTTGGCTAGCCTCTCTAGCCCTGGTTCTCTGGCTTAGGTGCTGGTGCCTCCAGTAGTTCAGATTTGAATGGGTGCAAATTAATTTTCCCTCTCAGTGAAATCAGGGGAGGCTCTGCGATTGCCGAGGAGTGTAGACGTGCTCGCGTCGGCTCTGTGTTCGTGAAATGATTTTGCAGCATTTTCTTGCGAATTGTGGCCTAATTTTTACACCAGTCGATCCGTGAAGATACCAGGACTCCGTAGACGCCTCATTTTCAGGTGGAACACTCGATTTCCCTGTGCTACGGACATTTTCCTGTGCTGCGAACGTTTTTGTGAATCGCCCACGCCGCCGCCGCGCGTGCACGCCGGGCGCACCGGATGCGCGGCGCGCACTCGAGCGAGCTCCGTATCGCCGATCAAGTTTCTCTGCCCCAGCAACGAGCATGGAGCTCGAAGTGGCCGCCGAGACGGGCTGGCGAACAACTCGCCTTCGCCAACCGGCGAAGCTGAGGGACGACTCTTCACCCCAAAATGACTCTACCCAAACCTCAAGCACTCGTTCTCGTTCCAAGACCAGCCACCAGTCAAGGCACAAGTTCTAAAGGCTGGACGCATGCCTCCGCTACCTTCCAACCAAATCAAAATTATCATTCGCCCCAAGGGAGCCCTCAACATTGCCAAAATTGGTAGTCCTACCGTGACTACAGCCGTTCTCCAAGCCGCACAGCTCAGCCCAGCAGATATTCAGCAAGACACGGTGTGCCCCAACACCCAACAAAACATTGTCTTTGTAAGTACGCCAAGTCTGCAGAACGCAGACCGGTATGTCTGCATAAAATCAATTCAAGTCAATGGGGTCACGCACGATGTTAACGCGTATGAGACGGCCGCTGAGGACACCACGAAGGGAGTCATCCGCGGAATCCCCCTCTCCGATACCCCACAGCAAGTCAACGCCAATATCATCAATACCCACAACCCCCTCGCACTAGCCGCAAAATGCATTGGAACAACAACCACCGTTGTTATCGCCTTCAGTGGCCCCGACGTGCCATATCTGGTCTGTTACGGAGCTACCTTAATCCCATGCTCGTTATTCCGCAAGCAAATAGAAATTTGCTACCAATGCGGCCGCCTCGGACACCGCATGGATGTCTGCCCTTTTCCCAATAACAAGATCTGCAGAGGTTGTGGAGTCCGCAACCCACCTCCCGATCACACGTGTAACCCCAAATGCTCACTGTGCGGCGGCCCTCATCTTACAGCGGACAAATCGCGTACGGCTCGCTGCAAGACACCATACGTTATTCGCAAGCGCATTTGGGAACGCCGAGCTGCAATGCAAGCCACCCTTCAAGAAAGCGACTTCCCACCCTTGAACTCCAAGCCCCGCTCCAGATCTCGGACTCCATCACGCTCGAGGCAACATTGTTCCCGGACCCCTTCACGTTCGAGACAGCGCCGTTCCCGATCCAGATCTACCTATACCCCACCCGCCAAGTCTCCTACTAACAAGGTGAGCTTCGCAGAAGCCCTTAAGGGCACCTCGCGAGAGGGTCGCAACACACCTTCTCCACAGTCCACGAGCACCAATGATAACGCAGAAATAGCTCACCTCAAAAAAGAAAATGCCATTATGCGCGACCTAATTCACAAGCTCTCGCAAGAGGTTCGCGATCTTAAACAATCCAAGACACCTGCTCCTACACCACCCACCAAAGCGTCCCACTCCTCTAGCCACGACGCTCCACTGACACCACCTCCCAAAAAGCGGGCCCTCCAAGAGGGAGCCACGAGCCAAGTGCGCTCAGAGGTTAAGGACATGCTAGTCTCACTTCAAAGCACGATGACCGCACTCCAGAACGCAGTCAAATCCATGCAACACGCCGTTCTCGCACTGGCACAGCGCGTCACAAACATTGAAACCCACGTACAAACTCTCCCCGTGCCCGCTCATCCTACCCTCCAAACCCCCCGCACTGCCCCTGACGGCATCCCCCAATCCCCATCATGGCCCACACTAACAGAGATACACTTATCTGGCAGTGGAACTGCCGAGGCTATCTCCGCAAACAGCCAGTCATCCGTCAACACCTTCGTACCCTCACCCGGCAACCGGACGTCGTCATGATTCAGGAAACCCATATCGATTCGGTCACCCTCCCAGGTTACCAACCTTTCATCCCGATACCTGCTTCTCGCGCCTCTGCACTTTCGTCCACAAGAGAATCACCGCCATCGAACACAATCTCCACGACCGAAACATCGACCACCTTCTCGTTGAACTTATCCCCACCAGGAGACGTAAGGAAAGTATTTTTCTCCTTAACGTGTACAGCCATCCCTCTGCCAAAGTTCGAGGCCGTTTTCTCACCCTCTTCAAGAAGGCCCTTAACGTAGCTGGCACCAACCCCCTCGTTATCGGTGGAGACTTCAATCTCCCCCACACGGTATGGGGATATGGCTACTCGACGACGGCGGCTCAAAACCTTTGGAAAGACTCCCAAGACCTCGGCCTCACTTTCATTACAGACCCCACGTTCCCCACACGCCTCGGTAGCTCCACTTCCCGCGACACGACCCCCGACCTGACATTTACCAAGAACGTCACCAACGCTCAATGGAGCAACACACAACATGATCTCAGTAGTGACCATTCCATCATTGCCATACTTATCCCTCGGATAGCTGCAGCTACTGCCAAACCCCGTGAGTTCACTTGGGTTGACTGGGATGCATTTCGCAAGCATCGATCCGCTGACCAGCACGCGGAACGCATAGAGGACATTGATGCATGGACCCGAAATCTCCACTCCGATACCAATGTAGCCACGCGCACCGTTACAACCGATGCCCCCGTCGAGCGCATGGACAGTAGATTGGCCCATCTCCTCGTGGCTAAAACATCCATCCTATCCCGCTGGAAAGGGCAACGTCTCAACAGGCGCCTCCGCGCTAAAATAGCCCTCCTCAATAAGGAAATCGAAGCCCATTGCCTCACTCTGAGCCGTCAGCAGTGGACTGAACTGTGCAATACTGCTGACGGACAGATCCATTGTCCCTCTTCTTGGAAGCTTCTCAAACACCTCCTCGATAGTCAAGCCACCCGCTCTTCCCAACAAGATCGCCTCACTAAACTTCTCTATACAGAAAGGAAGAAACAGGGCCACGCCCAAGTCTTAGACTACCTCACCAACAAGTATCTCCCCGTGGGCCCAGTGCAATCTCACGGCTCCTACACCGGGGCCCCCAACCCCCCACTGGACGAAGACTTTAGTGTCGCTGAGATCCAAGCCACCCTGCATAAATTAAACAGCCGTTCTGCCCCTGGGCCCGATGGGGTCACTAACAAAGCCCTCCGTAATCTGGATGATGCCACCATCACCCACCTGACAGATTATATCAATGACTGCTGGCGTAATGGTGCCATTCCGCCGGCCTGGAAAACAGCAAAGGTCATCCTTATTCCCAAACCTGGCAAACCTTCTAGCCTCGATCATCTTCGTCCCATCTCACTAACCTCATGCGTGGGAAAGGTTATGGAGCATGCCTTCCTCACACGAATCAACACCCATCTGGAAGACACTGCAGCGTATCCTCACTCTGTCATTGGTTTCCGGGCCCACCTGTCGACCCAAGACGTCATGCTACAACTTAAGCACCATATACTAGAAGATAGAACACGTAGTACTAAAGCTATACTCGGCCTCGACCTCGAAAAAGCATTTGACAGCATAGCCCATTCCACCATTCTTGACCGCATCTCACGCCTTAATATCGGTGCGCGCGCTTATAATTACGTCAGAGACTTTCTCTCTAATCGCACGGCCTTCCTTTCGGTGGGGGATCTCCGCTCCGACGCCCAGACTTTGGGCAGCGCGGGAACCCCCCAGGGCTCCGTTATCTCCCCAATGCTTTTTAATCTTGTCATGATCGATCTTGCCAAGGAGTTGCAGCAAGTGGACGGTGTCACCCACACCATATACGCTGACGATATAACCATCTGGGCCCACAAAGGCAATGACGGCGAAATAGAAACGGCACTACAATCCGCCATTGAAACAGTCGAGACCTATATCCAAGGCACGGGGCTTCGCTGCTCCCCTGCAAAGTCCGAACTCCTTCTCTACAGGCCTACTCTCCGTGGCCGCCGTCCAAAATACTCCACCGCTAAACGCCATTACGAAGACATTGCGCTTCATCTCACGCATGGCAGCCCCATACCCCTCGTCACCAATATCCGTGTGCTCGGCTTGTTCATAGCGGCGAACGGAGCGAATGGCATGGCCCTCGCCAAAATCAAGAGAAATACAGCCAACACCATGAGACTTTTTAAGCGGGTCTCCAACCGCCGTGGGGGTATGAAAGAGGAGAATCTGCTCCGGTTAATCCAGTCTTTCGTAATTTGCCACATCACCTACGTTGCTGCGTATCTAAACTGGTACAAGGCTGAACAAACCAAGCTCAACATCCTCCTACGCGGTGTCTATAAACAAGCCCTCGGCCTCCCCGGTTGCACCAGCACTGACCTCCTCCTTCAACTAGGCGTCCATAACACACTGGACGAGCTCATCGAGGCCCAACGTCGCTCTCAGCTGGAGAGACTCACTCTCACAGCCACGGGTCGCCATATCCTCACCTCGCACGGCATCACCTACCACCATCAACACGGCCATAAGCACTAGATCCCCTCCACCATACGAGCTTGGATTCACACCGATCCTATCCCCAGAAACATGCACCCCAAATACAACCACGCACGTCGCACAGCACGTGCCACGGTTCTCACCAAATCGCTTACTCGCCACGACGGTGTGAGTTTCGTCGACGCTGCCGAATATCCCCACAGTACCCGCTTTGCAGCCGTCACCACGCGTGAAGGGTCTCTCCAACATGCTATCAGCCTAGTAACCCCACACGCTGAGGAAGCTGAAGAAGTGGCCATCGCGCTAGCCACCCTAGACCCAACATGCCATACCATCGTCTCTGACTCCCGCTCCGCCGTTATCAACTATATCAACGGCCGTATTTCACACCAAGCCTTGCGCATCTTGCAACAAGAGCCCCGCTCAACCGACCATCAGGTTACACTCGTCTGGTTCCTGGCTCATGCAGGCACCGTCCACCCGCACCTCCCCAACCTCAACGAGGTTACCCACTCCCTAGCGCGAGGCCTAGTTGACCGCGCGGGAGAAGGGGAGGCTGCCCCCACCGGTAGGGATCGCCTGACACGCTACAATGATCTTGTGAAGTCCTTCTACTTAGAGCGTAGAACCTTCCCCGGCCCACACAACAAACTATCCCGAGCGCAGGCTACAACTTTCCGCCTGCTACAAACCAATACTTACCCCTCATTACAACTTTATAACAAGATTTACCCAGACATTTACTCCAATCCCACGTGCCATATCTGCAAGACACAGCCAGCCACACTTCCACACATGCTTTGGGACTGTAGGCACCAATACCCCGACACTAACACCACGACCCTCTCGTCGAGATGGCACGCTGCCCTGCGTAGCCCCAACCTTGACAACCAACTCTGGGCGACCCAGCAGGCCTGCGAGGCGGCGAAGAGGCAACACCTCGACGTCCCCACGTGGGAGGCCTAGGCCCAGTCACCATCTCTTGCTGGTTTCAATAAAGTTTATTCAGTCAGTCAGTCAGTGAAATAATACCAACTTTCCCTGGTTACCGGGCTTCTACAATTCCTCCTGAGATGGACTTGTTCAACAGCTTTACCGAGTACTTTAAGTAGGCAGTGTATTCTATGTCGTAGGGCAAACAGAAAATTAGCATAAGCACTCTTGCTTTCAGGCTGCCATAGACTTCGAGTTAAAAGTGCAGTCCAGATCAACATGCCCGACCTTGATCCCTCCAGCCTATGTGCCAGCCTTCCCTATGAGCCAATACTTGTGCAGGTGAACATACCTTCTTTGTTCCATGCAAAACATTTTGTTAACTGTTTCCAGGAAAAAGTAGTTCAAGCATAAATGGCTAACACATGCTCTTCATACCAGGTTGCCATGGATAATGGAGACGATAGGAAAGTACAGGCCAGCGTCGCTGTCCCAGATCCATCCGGCAGCTTCTCTGTCTCTGTGTCCTAACTGCTGGTCTTCAATGGGAGTTGACACTGTCTCCTTCTATAGGGGCATTTTCTGACACGCTCTTCTGTGGGAGAATGCCCCATTCATAAAAAGAAACAACAAAGATTGGACACGAAATGGTGCAGCTCAAAAAAAAAATTACTTGTTGGGTTCGCCACCGGGCCATATGCGTCGGCGCTCGTGACTCGACAAAAAGCAGCCGCAGCGGCACACGCAAGCTCAGGCTTCACATAGTTTCGCGCCCATCGCAAGAGAGGCACCTCACGGCTACATTCGGATATTGCCAGCGCACAAGGAGGAAGTGCAGAAACATGCACGCTTGCAATCTCGGAGGGATGCGCATGCGTGCAAACTCGATACCATGGGTGCACAGCTAGAAGGGGAGAAGGGTCGTTTTGCCACACGTTCGCACACCCTGTAATATTTTGTGCGCAAGTGTACATACTAGACATATTGTCTGTAGTGCTTATTTTTGAAATGTGATATTTTGGGACATATAATACATATAATATGCATCTTGGCTTTGTTGCACATTAAGAATTTATTTTATAAATACTATATAATTATCTGAAAAGATGAATGTTTCTTTAGATTTCACACATTTCTTTTGCTACATTGTAAATGTATATCCTAATAGATTAATGTTTCGTATGTTATATGTTTGCCAATAGGAGACTTACTGCTGCCATGCGAGGGCCTTCAGGCACATTAAAGCTGTATGTTGCAGCTTTTCGCCTGGAGGACAGCCAACAAAGTTTGTTGGAAATAAAACCATTTCTGGTACGACAAGTCGAAAATTCTATTTGAAGTCGCTGCCTCTAGACCCTTCATGCCAACCGCCATTTTGGCAAGGCTGTGTGATGTCTGGGAATAAGGCTGCTTCGATGGATTTCAAGACCAGATAGCAGCCTTCCTTCACACACTCTGGCACGAAAAAGGGCAGCACAGGTGTAAGTGTTACTTGTGCTACAATTCCTTCACTTGTGCTATAAATAGCAGCAGCAAACTGCCAAGATGCAAAAGCAAAACAATGAATGAGGGCCATAACGTATTTCCCAGCTCCTGAAATCAGTTCCAGTTTTTGCAGTAGACCAAAGCATGGCCTTCAAGATCAGCTTCGATTACCAGTGGGAACAGTTTCCGAGGCTGCCAATTCATTTCATCAAGACTCAGTGTTGCCACACTGCTTTTGATTCAAGTGTGAGAAAAAAAAATTGAAGTGAACATTTTCTAACACATTGAATGCAGTCAAATTTTCTTTCTGTTATGCTTTCCTTTTATTTCAAAGCAAAAAAAACCCAAAAATCTAAGAAAACAAGAAGCAAAACAGAAAGAAAAATATCTCAGTATAGGGCGAACATCATTGCACAGTGTTGTGAAACCAGATGTGCATGCCTGTGAGGGTGATGATTGAAGTGTGTGCACTATACATTCAGTGATGCTACAGGCACGCACTGTGCTGTTTGCATTTCATTTGATGGTGATAGTACATCCACACAATGTAGCCACAGGGACAAGTGAGCAGTCAAGTGAAGCTTTTTGAGATCATGTTTAGTTGGATCATGCAAATAAAATGCATTAATTAATCATATGCCATGGAAGAATCAAGCACAAGTACACAAATTACTGTGCATGACAGGAGTGGCTGCGAAGATGTATAAGACTCACACAAAGGACGGACAGCAGACAAGGGACGATGATATTTAACTAATTTCGCCATGGAAAATGACTTCAAAGTTTGTGCATTAAGTACGAAGAAAATCCGAGGACACCTAAGCACTTCTTATGAGTTGTGAATACTTTAATGTCCAACTGAACGCCACTGAGCAGGCCGAGATATGAACTCCTCGCAGGCCAGCGGGCACGTTAAGACGCTTGGCATATATTGATTTAGCCTTACCGAGGCGCAGTTAGAACACACACAAGAGCTTGAGTAGACAAGGAACAGGTGGTAACACAGGCTTGCGAGAGGGAAGGTGATGTGTTGTCATAGCAATGCACTCTCCCCTCGCGAAATAGCGCAGCAGCAGATGTTCCCCTTTGCTCGCGTTCCTCTGCTGAGACACGAGCCAGCAAGTGCAAGCTAGTGTCATGAGTGCGCCTCGTGTGCTCACATGGTGTCACAGTCAACGGGAAATTAGGCACCGTTTTGCTGCTACAGATGCTGCCGGCTTTTTCACTGAAGAAACCATTTAACTCTTGCATAAAAAAAAATCCTGTCACTGACGACATAATAAACAGCAATAAAGAAATTCCATTAAAAGTATTGCATCAAACCAGCTCAGAGCACAAAAAATTTACCAGAACTGTCAGGCTTGGCTGCTGAAAATTAATGTCTTGTAGCAAGGTTTAACGAGCACAAATGATATGCAAGAATACTCAGAATGATGCGAATGCTCAGATGCTAAGTGCTGCTCTTGTGCAGGAGCTTGGCAATGCAGCTGGCATAAATGCCAGTCTTCTGACTACTACACTGGTTTCATGAAAAGTAGGTTATTCTGGCAAGAGTATCACTGCAACATCACTGCACTACACTTTTACTTCACTGTTTCAGATAAACAAGTCAACAGACGTCTGAAGTGGTTCAACCACAATTCACAGCTGGAGAGCAGGATAGCAACCATAGAATTTGGCGAGATTATTAGACAACAGGCAAAGGAGAGTGGACAAAAGTTGGAGGTGAAAGCTGTTCTGTTTGACCGTGAGGAGGTGTATTGGAGTCGTCAAGCAACAGGCAATAGCGATGGTGCTTCCTAGCGTGCCGATATTGTTCTGGCTTCAAGGCACATAATGGTGATTATTGCATTTTATAGTGTCCCATTCTTCTTTAGATGACAAAGTATTTAAATTTGTGTATTGGTTACATTTGCAGTGACGTCCAAAATCTAGATTTGTACTGGGCAAAGACAATACTTAAAAATTAAGCTCAGTGGTTTTACATGCCAAAATCACTAAATGATGATGAGGGATGCAATAGTGAGAAACTCTGGATTAATTCTGAGCACCTGGGTTTAACGTGCACCCAATACACGGCGCACAGCATTTTTTGCATTTTGCCCCGATCGAAATGTGGCCGCAGGGGCTTGGATTTGATCCCACGGCCTTGGGTTTCGCAGCCAACACCAAAGCCACAGCACCAGTAACATTAAAAGAAAGCAGTGATTTGATAAAGCGTGTAAGAGCACAACAGTTTTTAAGCATTGCTTCATGCTAAGGTCTAAGTCATAAGCTCGGTACTGTCACACAACAGCCACATTAACGAGATGAACAATGGGGATAAAATGCCAAATTAAGCTGCAAAATTATGAAGCAAAAGCCTTTGAAGCTGTGAAGTTCTTTAGGAACTTGGAAGGTGTGGACATTTGGACATGCAAAGGATGCAGTCTTTGGAAACAACTTGCCAAGTTAATTAGTTGTTTTTTACCAAAGCAATATTTCATCACAAAGCAAATAGCTATAATTTAAATATGCTCCAAGATTGAATGCCCTATGATAAAAATTTCTATTGCATTTTTAGCAAGTTATATGGAGCAACCAAAGGTAAGAGACATTTGATGCTAGTGTTCAATAAATTTCAGTTATTAGAAAGCCCTCGTCCTGTGCCCTTCTGTGTGTCTTCCGTTATTTCCACACTGATTAGTAAGTATGACGCTAGTGACTGCAATAGAATACGTGAAGGCCGAGAAAATAGCAATGGCAATGAAGAGCTATTGCTTGAACAACGACAAAAAAAGCTTAGGTGTAGTGACAAAGCAGAAAGGAGAACATGAACGAAAAGTATGTGCAAAGTCATACATGACAAGAGAAACCCAGCAGGCAAAATGTGGTGAGCAGGGGGGTGGGGAGGAGTATTCCGTAAGAGCCGACCTAGTGGACTGTCCATTTTGGCCGCTACTGATTGGCTAGGGCTGCTGGTCTCCTCCTCTCACAGCTGAATCCAATCAGCAGTGGCCGAAATGGACAGCCCACTAGGTGTACTCTTACAGAATACCCCCCCACCCCACCCCCCCCCCCCCCAGCAGGAGAAAATGACGAGATGGATTCTTGCCTTGTGAAGTGCAGCAACTGTTCTTTTTTTTTTCTGTTCAGAGCGAACGTGAGTGAGACTGGAGATGTAAAGGCTTTGATGTGGAGATAAGCTGTGGTCTGGGATGAAGCACAATATTGGTTTCCAGCTGTGGATGAATTTCCAGGAGACCCTGCAGATAAAAGTTTTTTTAGCAATTAATAATTCACGTATCTGGCAAAGGAAATCATTACAGTGAACATGCGGCATAAGCAATAGACAGCCAGGCACATATAGCAAAAGACAGTGCCACTGTAGAGGAATGGCGACAGGGAAGAGCAACAAAAAGTGATCAAGCATGTGCAGGGAGAAGGGTACAGAAAAAGTACAAGGGATCACACAAAGGAGATCAGTTTGACAGTGACAACAAGAGCAGCACTTATGAGCACAAATTTCAGAAGAAAGTAGCAAATTAATTGGGTCATCAGTTGCCAAAGAGCAAGCATTTGCTGTCACGAATGCTACTGATGCCAAGCATCAGTCCTGGCACTGTTAAGGAAGTGAACGCACAGTTGTGGCAAGGGATAGCAGCAGCAGGTGTCTCATAAAAATGGCAGTACCGGGCAGTACTGGGCTACAGTGAGCCAAGTGTACCAGCCTGTGCTTCTGGAAATCTGTGACCTATGCCGAGTTGAAATGTACTGCTAAAGTGGGTGTACGTCGGAAAGACTTTCTCGCCCGTGCGGCGCTCGTGCCGAGTTGGTGATGGCGGATTATTGATTTAATGAGCCATCTTTCGTCTCATTAAAGATGTCTTGTGTCTCTTCCCGGGCGAGGAGTAGGGGCCATACTGTAGACCAGGCATGCTCTCCTGGAGCAGTACCTTCGCTCGTGCAACGGTTTTTGTACGCTGCTCTCTGACTTTTAAATGGAATATTTGAATGGTCCCCTTCGATATAAATAAAGGTTCTTCAGCAAAACCATGTGCAATAAATCGGTAAGCGGGAGCCGCAGAGCTAGCGAAACGGAAGCAAAGCAGGCAAGTCGGATAATAATAATCGGGGTTTTACGTGCCAAAACCACTTTCTGATTATGAGGCACGCCGTAGTGGAGGACTCCGGAAATTTTGACCACCTGGGGTTCTTTAACGTGCACCTAAATCTAAGCACACAGGTGTTTTCGCATTTCGCCCCCATCGAAATGCGGCCGTTGTGGCCGGGATTCGATCCCGCGACCTCGTGCTCAGGCAAGTCGGACGTACAATTAAATTAAATTATGGGGTTTTACGCGCCAAAACCACTTTCTGATTATGAGGCACGCCGTAGTGGAGGACTCCGTAGATTTCGACCACCTGGGGTTCTTTAACGTGCACCTAAATCTAAGCACACGGGTGTTTTCGCATTTCGCCCCCATCGAAATGCGGCCGCCGTGGCCAGGATCGGACGTACATTTAGACAGATCGTCATTGTAAGCTCAGGTGCTCTCGTGAGGGCTCCGTTTGCCGGTGACGTATACCGTCCTATCGCAGTACTGGTGAAAATCCATTATATCGTCGGGACGAAAAAAGCACCCCGCCACTTCTATAACACCAGTCGGAACACTGCGGCCGCCATCACCTTTTAGAGTGGTCTACGACCATAAATTGCATAACGACTTTCGCTTTTCCTAGCTACAGGGTGCTAAATATGTTTCAACATGCAGACATGCATGTTCACGCGAATCTCTTGAAGGGTACAGTATGCACTGACAACCAACGCATGATGGACACGGCGAAATGCTATGGCATTAAAGTTGTCCGATTGATCCTCGATATCACAGGTTCACTGATCAATGATTCACTGATCCCGTCGCACGTTCCGCATGTTACCGTTGCGACAAAAAGTGCAACAAACCTACCAGCAACATCCACGGAGACGCAGGAGGAGAACTTGTGGACGACGCACGGCACGCACGGCTTCGTCAAGAACACAGACATTGACGTGAAGGAATCGCCAGCCGACACACGGCAGAGTGCCGGCTCGCCTAGGGACAAACGCATACAAAACGAGCATAGAAACTTCTCCTCCGTGGTACCTAGGCAAAGGGAGAAACTTAGGGCGCAAACGCCCCCAGAATTTCTCTCTCGCAGCTGGCGATTCCGCAAATGACCGTCTCGTCGAACCACCGGGTGCGGAGGCGAGCACGCAGCAAGGCACCCTATGATGGATCGATGGATGCTATGAGTGTCCTCTTTGAATCGGGGTCGTGGGTTGCGTCACCACGCTCTTATTATTTTGCCTAATGCCCTGCCTATATTTTAAAAGGAAAATAAACCTCGGTATCAAACTAGGGCCCTCCACACCATCTGGCGGATGGTGCGGCAGTTAGATGGCACTTGTCGGTGGCACCGCCGAGGGAACAACGACATAGACACTGTTATCCCGTTCCGTTTACGGCTACATGCAATCGTTTTTTTATATATGCTTAGCTGCTGACTAAGGCTAAATATTCTCGGCTTAAAGAGGTGCCATTTATTGCCATCGTCATGTTTATACGACATCTACAGGTGACCTAACCAACCGTTTCTTTCTAGAAGTGGTTGCAAGATACTGATATTTACCCGCCGCGGTTGCTCAGTGGCTATGGTGTTAGGCTGCTGAGCACGAGGTCGCGGGATCGAATCCCGGCCACGGCGGCCGCATTTCGATGGGGGCGAAATGCGAAAACACCCGTGTGCTTAGATTTAGGTGCACGTTAAAGAACCCCAGGTGGTCAAAATTTCCGGAGTTCCCCCACTATGGCGTGCCTCATAATCAGAAAGTGGTTTTGGCACGTAAAACCCCATATATTACTATTATTAAGATACTGATATCCTAGATACACCAAATCCATCTCAAGTCGGCTAAGACCGCATCACAAAAAAATGGGTTTCACCCTTGACGTGATAGCTGGTGAAATATTATGACCTGTAAGCATTACCCCGTATTCTCCACGCTCCTTCATTCCAACGTTCCTCCCCTCAGCCCTCCAGCTCAACTCGAGAGAGTGTACGGCAGCAACACACTTCGACAGCAGTGGTCCCTGTGCTTCATGGTCGTTTTAAGAGAGAGACAACTTCATGATGATGATGTGTGTTGTTTTGTGGCGCAAGGGCCAGGTTTGGCCAAAGAGCGCCATGACTGGTGGTAGTGTTAATGACGTCTTATGGAAGATGTGACTTGGCTGTAAAGTGGCCTAAAAATAGTCGCTGTAAATGCGTAAAATCTATGTACTATAAAATTATGGCGATGAATAATGACTAAGACTGTGAAGATTAAAATCCATCGTAAAAGAATGATGCATTGTTTAAAACATGCGAGACGTTGAATTTCTTACAGCACTACAGCCTCGCCAGAGCCCTTGAACCACAAGGGCTTAGAGGCATGTGCTTATTCAAAATAATTATCGCAGCAGCATCCTCTGAAGAGAGGAAGTGCTACGAACGTGTGGGGCTAATAACATGAAACACAACATCTTCCAAAAAACCTAAGACGGCGTTGGTGTCAAAGAGTGGTTCTGGACGAAGTAACATAACAGGATGAAGGGGGATGTGGTGCCTGTATGCTAAGAGAAAGTGTTTTTTTCTTTCGGGTTCGGCTTCCCGACACTCCAGTAGGACGTGGAGGACGGTCAGCCTCTCCCCGCATCTACCACAGGTTGGTGGCTCGTTTCCCGTGAGTAAGAAGTTGTGTGTGCCAAAAGTGTGTCCTATTCTTAGACGGCAGAATAGGACATCTGTCCTGCGGGATTTTGTTACAGGAGGCCAGAAACCTAATTGTGGCTTTATTACATGCAGTTTATTATTTATTTCTTCGTCCCACATGCGTTGCCAGTGGTTTCGTAGTTTCCTTCTTAAGAAAGGCTTCAGGTCTGTGACAGGGACCGAAGCAGTAGAGTTAGCTGCATGCGATGAGATTGATGTGGCCATCTGGTCTGCTAGAACGTTTCCCTCGATGCCCCTATGTCCAGGCACCCAGCATATGATCACATGTTGGTTAGATATATATGCTTTGCACAGTGCGGAGTAGAGTTCAACAAATACTGGATTTTTGTGATTACAGAAAGACATCAAGGCCTTCACAACACTGAGGGAGTCCGTATATATAACTGATTTCGGGAGTTGTGATTTGCTTATATGCTTTACGGCCGAGAGCAGTGCGTAGGCCTCAGCCGTAAAGATACTAGTTTCCGGGTGCAGTACGTCGGATTCCGAGAAGGATGGACCGACGGCTGCATAGGACACCCCGTCGTGTGACTTTGATGCGTCGGTGTAGAACTCCGTGCAGGAGTATTTGTGCTGGAGTTCCCGGAAATGCATCTTGATTTCAATCTCTGGAGCATGCTTTGTCACTTCCACGAAAGATATATCACATTGTGTGAGCTGCCACTCCCAAGGAGGTAGCAGCTTGGCTGGATGCATTAGGCGAAGCTCAAGGAGTGGAACGTGCATTTCTTCACTAAGCTCCCTCACTCGTAGCGAGAAAGGCTTTCTTACAGAGGGGCGATTATGGAAAAGGGTAGTGCAGGTCATATCGTTAACAGTGTTGAAACATGGATGTTGTTGATTGGATTGTATTTTAAGGAAATGTGTAAGGTTGATATAAGTTCTCTGTAGATGGAGGGACCATTCATTTGATTCCGCGTATAAGCTTTGAATCGGGCTCGTTCTGAAAGCACCAGTGGCTAACCGGATACCTAGATGGTGAACAGGATCTAGCATCTTTAGCGCGCTCGGGGCGGCAGAGTGATAAATAACGGCGCCATAGTCTAGTCGCGATCGAATGAGGCTTTTATAGAGATTCATTAAGCACTTCCTGTCACTACCCCATGTAGTCTGAGATAGAAGTTTGATTATGTTCATTGTTTTCAGACATTTTTCTTTTAGATATTTAATGTGGGGGACGAAAGTGAGTCTGTAGTCAAGTATGACACCTAGGAATTTGTGCTCTTTGCTGATAGGTATTCGTTGTCCACACAGTTCTAAGCAAGGATCCGGAACCAGGCCTCTCTTTCTTGTAAAAAGAACGCAAGAGCTTTTGTTAGGATTGATCTTAAATCCATTCTTGTCTGCCCACACTGAGACTTTATTCAGGCCATGCTGTACCTGTCTCTCGCAGACTGCGAGGTTACAAGATTTGAAAGCTATTTGAATGTCGTCCACGTAGACAGAGTAAAAGATGGCGGGTGGTAATGAAGCACGAAGCGTGTTCATCTTCACTATAAAGAGCGTGCAGCTGAGCACGCCTCCTTGGGGTACACCCGTTTCTTGCGTAAAAGGGCGTGAAAGTACATTGCCGACTTTTACTCGGAAGGTACGATTTGACAGATAGCTTTCTATTATATTATGCATATTACCGTGGATGCCCATTTCTGACAAGTCTCTTAAGATTCCGTAACGCCACGTCGTATCGTACGCCTTCTCCATATCGAGGAATATGGATAAGAAGAATTGTTTGTGTACAAATGCGTCCCGGATATTTGCTTCTACACGTACAAGGTGGTCAGTTGTGGAGCGTCCTTCTCGGAAGCCGCACTGATAAGGGTCAAGAATTTTGCTCTGTTCAAGGAAAAAGATGAGTCGCCGATTTATCATTTTTTCGAACACCTTACAAATGCAACTTGTGAGGGCTATCGGGCGGTAACTTGCCACTGAGGAAGGGTCCTTGCCTAGTTTCAAAACAGGGATCACAATGGCTTCCTTCCATGCAGCTGGAAGGTACCCTGCATCCCAAATGGTGTTGAAAAGTGTGAGTAGCGTAACCAGCGTGTCATTGTGTAAGTGTTTGAGCATTTCATACATGATTCTATCAGATCCTGGTGCGGAGCTGTTGCATGCGCTCAAGGCAGCTCTCAATTCGGCAATACAGAAAGGACGGTTGTAAGGCTCATTCTCTCCACCTTTTCTTGTTAGTGGCTTACGTTCTTCTATTTGTTTATATTTTAGGAAGGATTGCGTATAATGATTTGAGCTTGATACACTCTCAAAGTGCTCTCCGAGTGAGTTGGCCTGATCTTGCACTGTATCTCCCTGTGTGTTTATTAGGGGGAGTGAATGTGTTTGCCGCCCTCTAATCCTATTTACTCTGTTCCAGGCTTTGGCCTCATCCCTAAACGAGTTAATACTTGATAAAAACTTGTGCCAACTTTCTCGTCTGGCCTGTCGGCGGGTTCGCCTGCCTTCGGATTTTACTTTTTTAAAGTTGACTAGATTCTCTGCGGTGGGAGAAGCGCGTAGCAACCCCCACGCTTTGTTCTGTTTCTTACGAGCAATCCTACATTCCTCGTTCCACCATGGGACACGCCGTCTGCATGCCAAACCGCTTCCTTCAGATATGCATTTAGATGCGGCATCTATTATAAACGCTGTAAAATACTCCACAGCGGCATCGATTTCTAGAGAAGACATATCAGCCCATGAGAGTCTAGATAGATTTCGAAATTTCTCCCAGTCGGCTGTATCTATCTTCCACCTAGGAACTTGTGGCGGAAATTCATTTTCTTTAGATGTTCTTAGCAGTACGGGGAAGTGATCGCTCCCGTAAGGATTGCTCGTAACTTCCCATTTGAGTTCAGGCAGTATAGACGCGGAAACTATACTAAGGTCTATTGACGAAAAGGATCTGTTTGCAAGAGAGTAATATGTGGGTTCTTTCTTATTTAGAAGGCACGCTCCAGAAGAAAAAAGGAACTGTTCAACGAGACGACCTCGCGCATCGATGCGAGAGTCTCCCCACAAGGTGCTATGTGCATTGAAATCGCCAAGAACAACATAAGGTTCTGGCAATTGATCTACATAGGATTGAAATTCATGTTTCGTTAATTTGTAATGTGGGGGTATGTAAAGAGAGCTAATGGTGATGAGTTTGTTTAGGAGAACAGCTCGAACCGCCACTGCTTCGAGAGGCGTTTGTAGCTGTAAACGTTGACACGCAATGCTCTTATGGATAACAATGGCGACACCGCCCGATGATGCGATAGCATCATCGCGATCTTTGCGATAAGTTATGTACTGTCGGAGAAAGTTGGTGTGTTTGGGTTTTAAGTTTGTTTCTTGTAAACACAGCACTTTGGGATTGTGTTTGTGGATTAATTCTTGAACATCATCAAGGTTTCTAAGGAGACCTCTGACGTTCCACTGAATTATCTGTGTATCCATATTGGGAGATAATATGTGCTGTGTGTACAGAAACAGAAGTAGTGTTTATGGAAATTACAGTGATTAAATTACAGAGCCCTTTCGAGGCCCTGTAACGGGAGTTTTGCCCTTTCTGGAGCGTTCGAGTGAACCTCGCCGCTCCTTAGGCGCTTGGCGCCCCTGGAGGATAGGTGTAGTGTCCATTGCCTCTTGTGAGGCGCCGGACACGTGCTCTTGCGAGCGAGAGGTTATCAGGGAGTGTCCCGCCTTGGAGGGCAAGACCGCTGCGCCCAACAGCCCGGAGGTCGTTGGGGCTCCCTGAGGGATTTGGCTGCGCCGGCCGTTGCCAGCGCTGGAAGGGACCTGGGAGGTTGAGGCAGCCTCGGCTGCGCCCACCTTCGGGATCGATGGTCCCTTCTCCACGGTTGGCGGAGCAGCGCTAGCTGCAACCGCCGCAGGGGCAGACGGCGTAACTGCCGACTCACTGCGTGTGGGTCGGACAGCCGCCGGAGGCCGTTGTGACGCTGCCCCCTGACGCGCCACTTCGGCAAAGCTTTTCTTGGGCAGGTGTGAAACCCGCCTGCGTGCCTCTTTGAAAGTGATATTTTCCTTGACTTTAATTGTAACAATTTCCTTTTCTTTCTTCCAGGATGGGCACGACCGCGAGTACGCGGCGTGCTCCCCATCGCAGTTTACACAGCGGAGAGCGTTCTCACAGGTTTCAGTGGTGTGTTCTTTGGCACTGCATTTAGCACAGGTTTGGCGGCCTCGGCAGCTCTGCGAGCTGTGGCCGAAGCGCTGGCATTTGAAACATCGGAGTGGATTAGGCACGTAAGGCCTGACACGGAGCTTTATGTACCCGGCCTCGATTGATTCGGGCAGGACACTTGAATTGAATGTGAGAATTAGGGTGTTTGGTCGCAATTTTCTTTACCATCGCGCCTCATCTTTATTCGTTTCACATTAACAACATTTTGCTCGTTCAAGCCCTCTAGGAGCTCTGCCTCTGTCAGCTGAAGCAGGTCATCATCTGAGACAACGCCGCGTGAAGTGTTCATAGTGCGGTGCGGAGTCACCGTCACTTGTACGTCCCCAAATGACACGAGACTGGATAACTTCTCAAATTGTTTCAGATTCTGGAGCTCCAAGAGGAGATCTCCACTTGCCATCCTTGTTGCCTTGTAGCCTTGACCAAGAGCCTCAGTTAAGGACTTTGAAACTAGAAATGGGGAGATTGTGCGTGCTTGTGTGTCTGATTTTTCCGAGTGAATAACATGAAATCGTGGGAAGTTGGGTCTTTCACGACCAAGGAACTTGAATACATCTTCGGTGCGCCCTCTTTTCTGAGGGCGATCAAGGAGGTGTGGGAAGGAATTTGCCATAAGAGAACTTAGTTTTCGGCAATAACGCCAGCCACCCACCATGGAGCCCAACAAGGGGACGTTACAGGGACTGTAAAAACAGGTCCTGCAAACGCCAGCTGTACGTTGTTACTATAACCAAATATGAGATAACCTAGGTTGGTTATTCACACAAGGTTAACCCTTGCTGCCTGGAAATATTGGAAGTAAACGGAAGCTAGGAGAAGACAGGAAAGATGAAAATGTGAGAAAAAGACGAAGGCTGGAGGGAGAGAGAGACAGGAAAAGGCAACTACCGATTTCCCCCGGGTGGGTCAGTCCGGGGGTGCCGTCTACGTGAAGCCGAGGCCAAAGGGGTGTGTTGCCGCCGCCGAGGGGCCGTAAAGGTCCAAACACCCGGCATTGGCTCAACCCCCAGGATCCCCTTTTCCCCGGACACGGCTAAGCCGCGCACGGCTACACGCGGGAGGGTCCAACCCTCGTGTGCTCGGGTCCGTGGTGTCGCAACACACCAAACGCCTGCTTGCGCAGACGCCCCTGCGGGGACAACTTCATGTAGTCGCCTGCAGAACGACACCATGAATAAATGGCGCCGTGACGCGGGCCCTGACGTCTTCTCAGCGGGTGGTCTCTACTCAACTCCAGTGCGTGTTCCTCCCGCGGTCGGTCGCCCTGAGGGGCAACGTTCCGTCGGTTTCGCTCGGCCTTTGTCTTTCTAGAGCCGCCGAGACCTGCTGAACGGCCCAGATTTGGCTTTCGTGGTCGTAGCATTCCGCCGCAGCCGCGAGTCGCGGCGGAATCGTTGTACTTGTCGAAGCCTCACTGGGGAACTTGGTGCAATCCCATAGGATGTGCGTCAGGGTGGCCCTCTCCCGCTGGCACACGCGGCACACATCACTCACATATAATTTAGGGTATAGATGAGTCATTAACACTGGGGTGGTCGTTTTAACACTGGTCGTTTTAAGGCAATTCTTGAGAAGCGCAGCGTCTTCTACAGTAGAAGAATGGGGCTGGGCTTGAGTCGGTAGAATGGCAGAACAGCTTCAAATCGAGCTAGGATCGTTTGAATACGTGGGGTTTGGTTTGTATGGTGTTTCCTAGAGTGAACATTCGCAGGTGCGAGGGAGCAATCTTCTTTCGAGTAGTAGTGCGACTCGTATTAGTTTGTGAAAGTTCGCCTCCCAGAGTTGAAATGGAAAGACGCAGCTTTTCTTTCTTCGCTTGCATATCCGAATTTAGCACCTGGTCTATCCTAAAACAAACCTTTGAATTGTTACTGCTCCATTTCTTTGACTTTTCTCACATTTACTTTCCAGCTACCCTATTGGTCAGCCTCACGTTGTTTTTGAAGAATACAAGACGGCGGAATACAGTGACGCACATGCTGCAGATAATTTTAATTGTTCAGCAAAGGCACGGGGAATGCAAATCCTAGAAATTGTTGAACAAAGACGTTGCTCCCGAAGAGAAGCCATATCTGAAATTCAGGCTAGGACACAGGGATACGCCGGTGTTACAGCCTGTCAGATGACAGCAATGGACGTGTCTCTTCCTCTTTCTTTTGCTGATGCTGTGGAAAGGGCAGTGGAAAAGCTATGAAGCGCCTAGCTGGAAACCCTTTAGAGGCCTTGACACAAACCCTAACTAACCAGATGTCACAGATATTCGGTACAACAACCACTATTGGCATAAGTCCTCAAACAACTGACTGTGCACGTCCTTCGAATGAAGTAACTCGCAATTTCACGCCCATGATGCTCGAATTGCAGGCCTATCTGCAGATGTCAACCAGAGTCAATGTAAACACATCAATGGTAACACGCAGAGCTCAGATGAAATGAACATGGATCCATGATCGATAAAACGATGCCAAAAAAGCTACGACACTAACTCACTCAAAGACACAAAATATATCTGGAAGACAGCGTTTCAAGCAAATATTTCTTAAAGGAGAGCATGTTAAGTTACTCAGTCAATCCTTTCACGACCATAGTAATCCTCAAAATTGTTCATTGGAATCGCGTATCAATTCACTCTGCAGTAACACGTTTATTGTATTTATCATCGAAAATTTCCCCTGATATCATTGCTTAGCAAGAAACGTGGTTTCTGGAGTCCATGCAACTGGAGTCCATGCATGCAGTCCACACACAACTGGAGTCTAAGTTTGCCGCTTTGAAATGCAGCGCCTAAGGCAAAACTTGCTTTAGATATACTGCGCAGAATGAGTAACCGACAATATGGACTACGTAGGGATTATCTGCTAATGATTTACAAAATGTATATGCACGCAATATTGGAATTCGATTGTGTATTGTTCTCAGGCGGCCCTGCTTATAAAACGAAGCCTCTGGTTCTTTTGTAGCGTGAAGCCCTTCACCTGTGTCGGGGAATCCCCAGGTTTATGGTTAATAATGATATCTACGAAGAAGCGGGCCTCCCAGAATCGCCCTGCAGATTTCGCATCTTAATGATTCAAACATTTCTGAAACATTTTACAGCTTGCCGCTTAGACGATCTGAATACGCCTGTATTACTGATCCAAATTCCTTATTTCTTGCTAATTGGTCTCGTTTCCACTCCGCAAATTGTTTTTACTCAAACACAATTAGGCACTCTAAATGTGCGCATTCAAGAAATAATTCGATCAACTGAATCAAATCAAAATATGAAGATAAAATTTGATAACGCTTTCCCCCGAAACCCTCAGGTTCTATCAGTCATGTTCTTAAATAACTGGTTGCTAGATTACCTTGCAGCCGTACGAACATATAAGAGCTGCAGACGCTTCAATGAATAACGAAAAGGCGAAGGATCGACATTTGGTCAAGTTGGTACTGGTTGAACACCTTGAAGGGGCAGCGCAAGACGACGAAGACAGAAGGCAGGAACACACAGGGCAGGTCCTATGTGTTCCTGCCTTCTGTCTTGGTCGACTTGCGCTGCCCCTTCAAGGTGTTCAACGAAAAGGCGGGCGCAGGAATTTTTTCGCTTTCACTTGCTTCGTCACCCTCTTTGATACAGCCGGTTTTCACTGTACATTTTGAAGGCGATCTTTTAGCAATATTTTAGCGCTTTGGAAGCTACCTTAGAGCACAATAAGTGCGGTTATTATGACAGATTCTCTTTCTGTCTCTACTTCGCTTACAGCTTCATCAAATTCACCAACTCTTAAGACGTTCCTAGCCTTAGTTCCTCCGCTGCTCCACTTTCTGTAGTTAATATGGGCACCACGTCAATGTGGACTACATTTAGATGAAATGGCAGACTCATTAGCACGAGCGTCCCTTAATGGACCTATAATGCCGGTTGTTCCAGTAGTGGGACACATAACAGCAGTTAGATAGCGAAAATTTTCAATTCATAGAGATGTCATTGAATCAATAATAACAGGACAGAATTTCAGTATCTAAAACTTCCGTGGAAAATTCAGTGGGGTCCATCAAGACAATCAGTGGCAGTGATCATCAGATTCTACTGGCGTGTCCCTCCTTTAAACCTATATTTACACAGGACTGGTCTGACGTTATCCCACAGAATCCCTAGATCACTATATTTTATGTCGCCGATACAAATTGTTAAGCAATATACTCCTAGAATTTCCGCTTGCTAAATTAGGGTTAATCTTATCAGAAATACTACCTTTCGGTGCGTTCCTTATGGGTTTCAGCCACAGGGGGGTGTTTGATGCCTTTTGCGGTTACTTGCAACAAACCAAAGGAATAAATTTTTCAACTTTCTTTCGCTCTTTGTTTGCCTTTGTATGTTTATTTAATTAATTTAATCGAATCAGTAATACATCAAAATATTAGGCAAGTGTTCGCCCACACAATTCTTGGCCAATGCCAGCGTTTAGGTATGAACCATAATATGAGGCCATCATCATCAGAAGCATAAGCCTAGAGTGACTTTGGTTAAAAACATGAAGAGACAATTTGTTTCTGCAAAAGGTTTCATTGGAACATTCCTGTCTTTTTCAACTAATGTTGTTCTTTATAATCATGTACTCGTTTTTTACTGTGCCATGCAAACTCATCGTGTGTCATCGTGATTATTGTACGTGACAGATGTGCTTCTAGAGCCCGTATGTGTATTTATTTGGTATTTTACTCTTTTTTTCCACTATAGATATCGTAACAGTTTGTATGCTGCCTGTCACGCTCTGCCATTCAACCCCATTGTGGCTATGGCAGGCTTGGTGAATGTAGTATGTTCACTGGAAATAATAAAAGAGATTGTTATTATTGGTAATATAATTAGTTTTATTATGAATGACTGCCATCACAAGTAAAGGAAAAAAAACACATACGACACGAAGCGAATTAACAATTTAGAATACAGCATATGGCCAATCCCCTACAGTGCACATGCTCGTCACTACCATTCAGGTCAACAACAAAGGAAACAACAGCAGGAAAGCCTAATTTGGGACTGCCTCCGCAGCACGGAATGCGACGCGCTAAAACGGGAAGAGAGTGCGCAGGCTAGCCCTATTAAAAACATATTTGATGAGTGGGCATTAGCCAGTCATGGCAGCCGCTGGCACTATCGTGCTCTCCGATATCAATATTTTCCACAGCTGTAGCGTCGGGTTAGCGACCGAGAGGCATAACCCTGGACTGCCAATCTGTTGGTGGCAACTTCGAATATTCACAGAAGAATGAGAATTTCTTTGTAATATTGTTACAAAGCATTCTGGCATTCCAGCGTAGGCACTGGCGGACATAAAAGCGACCTGAGCAGTGAACGCACAACAGGTATTGCTGCAAATGGCCAACACTCCGCATAGAAGCTACGTTAGATGGACGAGTTAAAAGCAACAGTTAAACTTCCTTTCCTAGGACGCTGCAAGGCCATTCGATAGCTGCGAAATACCGACGACGAATCCTTCATTGATCTTTTACTGCTTTTCGAGTACGAGGTGCCATCTAACGACAATGCATAAAATTGCTACTATGTTATTTCCTGCACCATCTTTTGTCGCACTAAAGAACAGCGTCCTACATGCTGCATTTACTACTTAGCACAATCTCAGCCAGTAATCGGTGGTTAATCATGACTTCTAAGTGAACGTGCGACATCTAAGATTCAGCAGAACGCGAAACCCCCGCAGGTCACACAGGAGAAGCGCACGAGCACTGAAATCGACTGAATTCTGCAGCAGTACATTGGTGGCTGCGGCCGAGACTGTCAAGCAAGGAAAGCACGACTGCCGGAAGAAGGAACTGTAGAGGGCGCAAGTAAGAACTATCTGTATCAGAGAAGCTAATGAATGCCTGAAGCAGTGTGCGTGGATAACGTAGAAGAGATTCCCTCTTGGTCAGTGGTTACCCTTACTGGCCAGTGCCCGTGTGGCGGTTTCCAAGGGGAACACGCATGCGCGAATCTACACTTTTTCGTTGCGGAAGAAGCGGCGAAAATTCGGAAGAAAAAACAAAAGTGTCATAACAAAGGGCTACAAATTTCCTTTTTTTTGGCGTGTTTTTAAATGTTCTGTGCCTGCTAGACATTTGGCGTATAATCATGCAAGTCGCATGTGCAGCATGGCACTAGAATAAGTGGCGGAAATTGCCAACACGAGACGAGAGCACGCCAACAGCAAAGCAGAAGCAAACTGTGTGTTAGCAATGTTGGACATAACGTAGCCGAGTCCATTTTTTTTCACCGACCAGCAGTCGCATACATTAGGCCCAGCAAAGTCACCACAGGTCGCGTTCATATCGAAGCAAGACTGATGCGTGCATCTTGATGCCCTAGTGAAGGTGAGGGTAAATACCTGAAACAAAAGAAACGGAAAATGTTTCCGTTGCAGCGCTCTTTTATAACTTTTTATAGTAACGTCTACACTAAGGCAAGTGTAAGGAATGAGCGTGCTTCACTGCAAGCCCACTCGCATCTGGAACGAGTAGCAGCTGAAGAACAACCCTCGCCTTGCCTCATCAGTTCAAGGGGTTCCATAACCACTGAACGTGCGAGCTCGAATAATTTTTTGACCTTTATGACGGACATGTGGCGTGCAAAATCACTGAAAACGATGAGCCACAATAGACAGGCGCATATTTTTAGTGAGCAGAAGGCCCTAGTTGACGGTCATTCCTTGGTGGACAAAATCTCCCGGCCCCCCCCACGCCGGCCGCGCGTGATCCAAGCCTCGGGCCTGCCTCGAGTCCAAGGCAATGGCCCGTGCTTAGCCAGCCGCTGCTCTCCCTACATTCCTCGAAGTCGATGTTGCTACACATTCGAGCAAAACTATGCTTCTGGATGTTTGTGCCTTCTAATCTGTACCATTCGCAGTTCTAACGCAGCTATGTTCATGGTGTAAACATTCTGCAGTGTGAAACACTCAAGTGCGGAAACAAAGGCCAAAAAAGGACGAAGGGAGAAAGATTGCAAGGGGAAGAACACGAGCGCTGCCTTCGACGTTTTTTAGTATTCCGCACTTCAGCCCTTCGCACGGCAGAAACTTTACATCATAGACTTACACTCATCAATATCACGAGTGTTATTCACTGCTATGGTATTCGAGGTTCTTGGAAAGCCCTGTAACACAAATGTTTTCCTTGAGGGCGTCGTAGTGTGTGTGCACCTTAGAGTCGTCGAGAGTAATGTACCTTATTCTCGAAAATCGTCTTTCTTACTTTCATAATGCGCGGAGACCAATTTGTGAAATCTTACGGTGAGAGTGTTCCCCAATTCACCTCAGGCCGGAACGAAATATCTTGGCCTGAAATAGCAGTCAAGTTAACATAGTTGGATTGATATTGGGCGTAGAATTCACTGGGGATACTTTTCCACAAGGTGCGTGGTGGTGGTGGTGGTGGTGGTACATACAGTTTACGTAAGTGAATATTAGTTGGAAGAAAAAGGAACAACCGAACACAACGAAACTAATTAGCACGTAGAAGCGTCAAATAAAACCACCACTCGCATCGCAAATTCTCCCGGTCTCCCATTTTTCGCCTCCTGGTTCCATGATATACGTTTTTACTTTTTCAGTGCTATGGGCATCGCCGGCGGGTGAAAGGGTAACAAAAGGAACAAGCAGCGATGGCTATATCTACATTTACTAAGGCTGGTAACGATATGTTGCTGCCTCTGGATAGTCCTCTTTCGCCTTTATTTAGTTCAAAACATTTGATTTTGTTTAAATATTGACGAAATACGATGTACAAGAACGTGCATCATCAGAAATGCGCCGACAACCGCTCCAGTGGCGCTGCAGAATCTCGTCAAAAGCAAGCTGTGCTGCAGCAAGCCTTTCTGCTCTTAGCATCACACACCTGTTTTCCCAAGACGATGCGCCACGCGACAGCCGTCCTGTACAGCCATTACCTCAGGGAAAGGGCGCATAACGGAGATACTTCCTCAGCGCTCACGTTGTCGCACAGTCTCCCCACTAAACGACGTTCTCAAGACGTGAGCGCGAAAGAAGTGAACTTGGCAGAAGCTGATCGGCAAACACTAAACGGGCGTCGCTTTGTTGTAGTGGGCTAGTATAATAAAGAAGCGAATGAAAGAAAAACTCCCAGCAAAACGACCAACGTCACTTTCTGGTCATGCCAAGACTCCAGTGAGAAGTTGGGAACTAACCAGGATTCTTCGCAGAAGGGAGGATCTAATCCACGTTCGGGCTTCTTGAAAGATCGTCTGCCGCTCAGTCACGACTACAAACCACTCATGAGCGCCTGTTGCCGAAAGATCACTACTGCCTCAGCACGTGCAACAGGTTGTTTTCTGGCTCTCGCGGAAAGGTGAAATATTAGCGGCTCTTTCATAGCTTGAGACATTACGGAGGATGCCGTTGCCACCGCGAAGCTCTTATAAGGACTGTTTTGCGAATTTCCAGCTATAGCAGGAACGCATAAATCTTCGTGCTAAATTCGTCTTTGTAACCTGATTATGAACACGCTCCAGCTGGAGTTGAATCGAGGGTAAATATAGGGGAAAATAAAAATAATGTTTGCGATTCAAATGCTGCATCAGCTTTGGGTACAGATAATTATAGTACAGTCGTCTCTTGCGGTACTCCAGATGTGTTTAGATTGTGCGATACATGTAGGGGGCGCTGCGTTGGCCACCTTATTGTCAACACTACAGCTACAGGAAGGCTGTCCACGTGACATCCGACGTATTGGCCACGCACGATGCAATTCGCTCAATAATTTCTTCTTCCTACGAGCCCACATTGACAAAAACATCCCGCCTGCATTGAGACGATTCTTTAAGAGCCTCTGGAGCTTCTCCGATGCAATGAACTGGACGATATTGTTCTGGTCAATGAGCATTATAAGGTGAAGAGAAAGCAGAGAGAAACGGCTTCACCAAACTTTCTTTGTCAGGGCAACACTAGTTTGCCGTCATGAGAAAGAGCTAAGTCATAGTATCGACACGTGTGAGACGTGTGTTCTCTGTATCACCAGGAAATACGCAGCCGCGGTCATGTCTGTTTGATGAAGATACACTATAATGTTTTTCGAAGATACCTTCCGAAATTTTTCGATAGATACGGTGGTGGTGGTATCGATGCAGGCGCGATTGGTGTTCGCTAGGCCTGCGAATCTTTTTCTGTGTCGAATAGGTCACGTAACGTTGATCAATCCACTTTCTCCCAGATATGCGATCAGAATGTGCGCCGCTTCTTGGAGCACTCACAATCCGCGTTTCTTCCGACAAAGCTTTCCTGCTCACCAATTAATAATCTCATGGGAGCGTTGACCGACGTATCAGCGCTTTAACACGGAGTGGCATTGCGAAAGCCTCAAGTGTACGCGCATGCGCGCGGAGTATTCTGCCCAAACAACTTTCTAGATTTCCATTTTTTCAAAATAGCAGCTGATGCTTAACAGCTCATCTATGTCTCGCCACCGCTTAGTGTATCCATGTCGTGCGCACACGAGCTGTGGGAGGCGATAAAACGCAGAAGATTCATGGGAGTTACGCGGCGCTGGCTCAGAGGTGCGTGTGCGCATTTGTTCCAGCGTTGATGTGGATAAGTAGCAAAGGCTACGTCGACCTCAAGGGAAAAGAATAAATATGCAGTCGTTGCTCGAACAGGAGGATGCTCTGCACCCTACGTGTGCCTGCTTTCCCTAGTTTCGCAGGTGCGCGCAACGTGGCGATGCTTTTAGGCAAAAGGATTTGAACATTAAAAGAGGGAAGAAAATACGTTTTATTTAAAGGCAAAATTTAGAAAAAGACAGTTCTGCCCCACCTTCACACGATGAGTGCACTGAAGCAAACTGTTGAAACAGTTCAGAACGTAAATTAGTATTTGCTGTCTAACACTTGAAAATTTTGCGGACGCTCCTGTCCAACATCGCTTCGCATTGCTCTGAGCTTAGTTTTCACTGCACAACAAAAATCGACGATCGGTTCTGACAGGTGCGCTCTCGCTTTTGTCTTTGGCCAGAGAGCTGCTATGGGGGAACCACATGTGCAGGGTGCCATATTTGTTTTTGTAGTATCTCCCAGTTTCGTAATTTCGGTGCCCAAAAGCGTTCCTTACGTCATAGACAGGCAGCAGCAGGTAGCGCTTACACCGTGGTGCCGGGAGTAAGCATTTTTGCATAAACCTTTTTGATAAACGATCAAACAATAACATGCGGTTATTTTATTTCAGATAAACTCATAAACAAGGAAACGTAAGAAGCTCTAATTTAAGAACGACTGTCGGTTTCTTGCAGAAACGCGGACTACTGAACGCCCTCAGACAAGGTCAACTGAGAATGTAAAACGCAAGAGACAATCATGTCGACTTGAAACTAAACGCGAAAACTGGAGCGTGTGGCCAAAGGTAGCGTGGGCTTTCCACCATTGACCATCAGAGACAGCCGTGCATATTCTGTTCGACTGCAGGAATCAAAAATCTAAGAGACACATCGCGGTGTCGGCTTTCTTTGATGCCACGCGCTCTCACCTCCACTGCACTGGCTGCAAACAATATGCTACTGCACCAATTGGGAACATATTATATGACGTGTAGCTTTAGCGTCAAAAGGAGAGAACGACCACCAAAAAATCATAAAGAATTGCAACCCTCTTCAGCGCGCATCCTCACAAACACCGAAGATCACTACAAAAGGCGGAGAAATCTACCTTCGGCCATGCACCAGCACTATATTTGACACCGACAGTACAAACGCCACTACGATGCGTTTACCGCGGGCATAACGGCGCAAGGTGGCACAATAAAATTATAACGTTACAAAGTACACTACAAAGTACACATACAAAGTACGTATAACGTTACAAAGGACACTAACAAATACCTGTTAAAGAAATTGACAACTAAATAAACGTTTCGTAAAACCGTGCTAAAAGAACCTGGGCTCAGCCGATGGCCAAGCATTGCCCCCTTCGAAGAGATCTTCCTCGCAGGTACCGACGCCGTAACGCACCGCCTGATGCCTCTCGTCGCAGGGACCACGGCGATGCTGCTGCCATGCCCCTCCTCCCCCTCCTCCCCCCCCCCCCCGGAGACAGCGCGTTGTCGAAGGACGGCGCTGGTCCAGATGGATTAGGCGCCACAGGGCCTCACTGTTCAGGTCTCGGAAAAAGGTCCCCTGGCCCATGGTGCATCCCCTGTTCATCCACGATTCGTCAATGAAACGTGACAGAACGCTTTCTATCGTTGAGCCGTATAAGCGGGGGAACAGATGCTTCATGGCACAAAAAATCTCACTTTTTTTTCAAACTTACCTATATTCGAACTATGGTTGCCGTTATCTTCGATATATGAAATGCCGTGGTAATGCAATAAAGGGTGGTCGTTATTTAGTGATGTGGTTACATATTGAAACATTCTCAAGGTCCATTGGGCTAACTCACTACTGTTTAATTAGATAATCAATCGGCCAATTTCTACACACGTCATGAAATTGGACTGTAGTGCCCTTATGTCTTGCAGCAAGCTATAGTATCAGCAAAAGAAAACTCAGTTTAAAAAAAAAACGATCCGTCATTTCATAAACTATGATAGTATTTTTACCAACCTGTAAGGTCCCAACGAAGCGAGGATGACCGATGTGCGGTCGCCGAGAGATGCGACGTGCTTTATACTACAAGGAAACATTACTGGATGGTTCAATGTCCTCAAAGGAAGATCGATCAACACAACTTAGTCTTATTCCGTGACATAAACCCATATTCGTCATTGCACTGGACTCAAAAACACAATATTAGAAGGGAAGTACGTATTTGCTCCATCAATAATTCCGACACTGGGAAGGTGTCAGTCATGACAGTATGTGAACGCGCCTATAATTCTGCCGTATTGCGTGCCAAAAGCACGTGTTAATTTTGGCCACCTGTTTTTTTTTTAACGAGCATCTAAATATATAAGTACACGAGCGTCTTCTGCATTTCCACCTCATCGAAACGCGACCACCCGGGTCGGAGGCGATCCCGCGACCTAGAGCTCAGCAGCGCAACGCCATATACCCTCTTGGCAACCTCGGCGGGTGCTATTCTTCCGTAGGTTATGCATATCCCAGACACTTACAAACCTATTTGCGACATCTTTCACTCTAGCCATAGCGACACAATTCGCGATCGCAGCATATCCATGCAAATCATGTAGTTGGAATTGCTGTTTTCTTCCCGTTTCCATTTTTTTCTGTCTAGGCGGCGAACTTGCAGAGGTGGTTTTTGCTCCTTGGTTCTCATAGAAGTCCCAAAGTCGTTCGCGCTGCTCCTCACTGCAGGACCAACGGTCGCGGCGCGGAAGCGTTTTACGCGGGAAGTTATTACAGCTGTGTTTGCAGCTTCGATCAGTAACATCTTTGCGGGGACGCTTCTCTCAGCGTTACCCACGGGCCACGTTTGGCTGCTTGCAATGTCCCAACCCGGGTGAGCAGCCGTTTAAGTGTCCCTCGCCAAGTATGTCGGCGCCGTTAACATTAGGTGTTACAGGCAACGGAGCTGTAACGGTGCCAAGGACGGAGTGATACCTTTATACGTGAACTTCAGCTGCTTCCTCACTTCAGATCACATACTTTCGTTGATCCCCACGCGTAAGGGGAACCCACACTCGCGAATCACGGAAAGACATCGACGCGTATGTGTCACCCCAACTTTCCGTAACGTAGTGCTCGAAATTATTCTTAGGCTGCGAACAACTAATCGTCGTGCTAGAATTTGCAGTAAGTTCGATTGAAGAATACAAGTGCCGGAAGGGAACAAACGGAAATGTAAGCTACATTTTCGGCGTTCGGTTTATGCGACGACTGCTGTGTCACCGATCCCAATGGAAGCAGAATATAACCAACATATGTGTATTTCTCTGGCGGGACTAACTTTACACTGTTTCCCCGTTCAAGCTCGTGTGTTACAATTTTGCAAGGTCGCTTCCAGTGCATTACCGTCGAAACAAAGGTGGGAGGCTGCCTTCTCAACTATAGTCTCACCTGGGGGCTGTCCGAAAGTAGTTCGCGCACAAAGCCCTCTCTGAGGTGAATCAGCACTGGCTTCGCGCCGATAGGCCAGCAGTCCTCCGACAGTAGAAATATGCGCACCGTCGCCTGGTAGCGGAAGTCGGCGCGTGGGGGAGCCGCAAGAACACATAACTGGAGAAGCGAAGAATAACGATTAATGACCCGCTCCTATAAAGGTCCTCAAGAGCAATGAAAAAAAAACTCAATGTAAGCGTAGCGTAAAAAAGACCGACAAAGAGAAAAACAGGGAAATACGCGAGAAGGTTAGCAGAAGCACATCCTCTCAGTATGCGCCCACTGAGGGAAGGGATTAAACTGAAAATAATCTAGGGCTGCCAAAGACAATAGAGTTTGAAGCTTTGTATTGATTACCTAATCTTACATACCATTTTATACGTACATAATAAATGGCGGAGTTTTACGCGCCAGAATCACGTTCTCATTACAAGGCACACCGCAGTTATGAGACTCCGGATATATTTTGACAGCCCGGGGCTCTGCATTGCGCCCCTAAATCCACGTACACGAGCGTTCTTTTTGCATTTCACACCCTACACATAGTTAATTAGGTAGCACATGCAAGACGGATTAGGTAACAAATCTACGAGGAGAAAAATATAGGTTTTAGTTTAATTGAATTGCGCCGAAATGCATCACCTTTGTCCGAACGACGAAACGAGAAAGGAGTATCGCTACTGGAGTACAGACATTATTAGGAAGGATTGACAGATTTTCAACGTGACGTACACAACACAATATATCCTTCAGAAGATAATATTTAGCAATAACTTTGCCACTGGTTTATACAAATATGCCTTTATGCAATGGTGAATCATCAAATGCGTAGCACTCGGAGCAGTTTTTATTAAACTGAAGCAATGCCTCCATATTCTCCTGTAAAGCAAGAAATGCTGTCGTGCGGATATCGGATGCATCGACCTAATTCGGAGAAAAAAATCGCCAAGTTCGGAGATCACAGGATCCAGCAAAGGAAGCTCTATGAAAGACAACATCAGGTAGTACTGCGATGTAGCGTATGGAAGAAAAAAATATCTTCCACCGCAATGTATCACAAAGATACAAAGAAAACAGGTACGGGTTTCAAAGATAGAAACATGTGTATGTAGTACCATTTATTCGAGCATATTTGGGATAACACTATGGTAATTTTTGATTGTGTGGTACAGCGTGAAGCAGCGACAAGGAACGCAAGAAAAACGAGGACAAGCGTCCCTTGTTACTGCTTCGCGCTGTACCACACAATCTAAAATGGAAAACCAACTAGCCCAAACCATCCCCCTACTATGGTAATCTTGTGCAACTGACTATTTGTGACTCAAATTCACGTGCAGCAGCAGAAAGGCAGAGGGGGGGTACCTGTACAATAATTTTCCAGTCAAAGAAGTTTTCCAGTTCCGGTAAAAATTTCTCACCGGCCTCGTTCACCCACTTCACCGTGTCTGCTACGAGCAGAGCCACAGCTGTTGAGCAGGCGTTCTTGACAGCGACACCGCTTACAAATAACGCTCTCAGATTAACACTGCAATTAAGCTGCTTTCTTACGGTCAATTAGAAGCTGCAAGAAGGTCTCCTGCACGCGTGCGCAAAGATTTAAGTAAACATTTGCTCCAATTTTCTTACCGTTTCGATTCTAAAACTTAGCTGCGCAAAGAATTGTTTTAAAGGCCCCTCACTCCAGCTTAGCAATTCACTACGGCACTCCTCACGTGCCTAAAGACTGAAAATTTCGCAGCGTGTTTTCCTAATGCTCACTAAATTTTTGGTGGATAGAAATGAGATTCTGAAAGCGGGGAGGTGAACCTAAGGACAAATACCCAATTTGCTACCTTAAAGTTCATCTACGGATACGCCTTAGCTGCATACGTTCTATTCCTTCGGCAACCACTGAGCGCAACCCCAATTGGCAGAAATTTGATGATTTCTTATGTGACCCCCAGCCGCCCTTTTTATTAAAGAAAATGCGAAAGATGTAGTCACCCAACAGTGACGGCTACTTCTTCTTGCATAACACTAGCAATATAAAAAGAATAATAATCATGCTTGTACGTGACGAATTAGATTTACTCATAATCAATCACGTTTGTTAGTAATGTTGTAATTTAACAATCACTTTGTAAAATGAACACATGTAATTAAATTACTTTTTTCACTAACCGATTACTGCAGTATTTCATACATAAAAAAATGAAAGTAACTGATTTAAGTTTGCAACATTTATCGAACAATGAAACAATGAACAGAGTGTTTTTTTTCTTATTAGACATTGACACGCAGTTCGGTTCTTGCCTACTACGCGGCTGTGTACCAGCCTCCCATCGAGCTGGCTGCTATACGATTGCTTCGGCACACGACGCGTTCAATCAGGGCTAGCTGAATGGAAGCGAGCACAATGGGCGAATCACTACCGAAGGCCTGTCAGTGTAGATGTTTAGGCTTGTTGGTGTTATATTTTGCAGTTTTTTCCTGCAGCGCAAATAGCACGTCCTTGTGTGTGTTTTTTCTTCCAAGTCCTTGTGCTATTTGCGCTACAGGAAAAGTCTGCGAAGTTCTTGTGAGAGGGACAGCAGCTGAGGCAGACAGCATGGCGGCATGCTGCACACGCAGAGGGTGAGCGGATTCGCTGCATTGTCAAAGGTGCAGGGCATGTGCGTTCGCCAATACCGGAGCCAGTGCTTCTCTGTATCTCAGTGCGTGGTCGAGCCAAAGAAACAGAAAAACGCGTGCCGGAATTTAAGCAGTCAACAAGCGCTTAATGTTATCAACGAGTTAGGTCTCCTTCGATGAAAACGCGATAAATCGCAGCGACTCTCCTGCAGGCTCGGATCTATCATTTTGCCATACATTGCGTCACATCCATATTACGATGATGGCAGTTTTGTGATTGCGGGCTGTTTGCATACGTGGTTAGCACGGCTTGACTGTAGTCTTCGGAACTTGTAGATGCCGTAGAACATTAAAAGCGACACTGTGTTTCAACTGCAGATCGTCCGACTATAAAATTGCTTCGGAATTCTGATTGTTATCGGTGACTCCCAATCTTTAAATATGGACGCGTTTTCTGCCACGGAATACAGTATTGCGCAACTGGGATCGAGAGCTCAGCCCACAGAATTTTTCTTCCGGATGTTCCTAAAGGGCGCCCACTGTGATAATTCGCCCACAAGCAACACTTGCTAACCAATGCTGTAAGCACTCACGGCTGCTAGGTGACAGTAGTTGTTGGTGTCCCGAATCCTTGGTTGTGAGAGTTTATTGCGCTATCTCTAATTGTGCTGTACATCTTCATTCTCACGTCGAGCGTACACTCAACTGCATATATTCTCAAACGAAAACGAGGGAGGTAATCGCACTGTGACGACTGACATCAGGTACTTACGGTGGTCTTGGTAGATAAGTGCTGCATCGCTGCTAGCGATCTAATGGAACGGCTTTCTGTAAAACAAATATTTTGGCACCGAAATGTATACTCACACCAAATAACGATGGCAATGAGCTCACTGCGGTAGTGCGAGTTTCATTTCAGTTTCTAACTACGGGACCTCCTTCTGTATATACTTATCATGTAATTATCCCCATTTTTGTCTTGAATAAACTGATTCTCATTCTGATTCTTAATCTCATAGCCACGGTAGAATGCTGCTAGCTACCGCTGCACGATTAGCTAATCCCGAACAAAGTCGTACCCTAAGCTGCTCTGACCTACTTGTGCACATCTGCAATAACATTACCACGAATAAATCAACCAGATATGCCTGGAATAGCAAGTGGTGCGCCAATTTCATGCAACGTTTTTATTCCATTACAAAGTAATTTGTGCCGACTAGCGGTAGTACCACTCGGAGTTGATAGCACCACAAAAAAGCATATGCAATGGCGCGGTATACTCGTACGTTCACAAGCTTCGCGATGCCAGCAGGAAAGAGATTCATATAAATGCGTTTCAGCAAATTAGAGACCATTCTAACGCAACTTGTCGGCGCTGAGAGAAAGCTAACGTCGTTCCGTAGCTCACTCGGCGCAAGCGTCTCCTTGATGTCACCGAGCATTTTGCGCAGCGCAGCTAGCCAATCACCTGCTGCGCCGAAGAAATCTGGCGGAGAAAGGCGCCGAGCACTTACAGCAGTTATGCTTGTGAAGCAACGCAAGGACGGTTATTCAGCGAAAATTTCAATCTAGAGGGGGCTAACATAAAGCCACTATCCCAAAGCGTTCTCGACACTGCCGTCAAACATGACGTCATCTCCTCCTTCCACGTTACTAGAGATTCGCAATTTAGAGGATCATACAAAACAAGTTCACCCATTTGCATCCACACCACTCCAATCTGAATCATCACCCGGTAGGGTCCACAATCTGCAATGCCGTGAATGGGTGTGTCCCAGGAGCACGCTAAACTTTTTCATCATCATCATCATCAGCCTGGCTACGCCCACTGCAGGGCGAATGTCTCTCCCATACTTCTGCAACTACCCCAGCCATGTGCTAATTGTTGCCATGTTGTTCCTGCAAACTTTTTTATCTTATCCGTCCACCTAACTTCCTGTCACCCCCTGCTACGCTTTCCTTCTCTTGGAATCCAGTTCGTAACCCTTAATGACCATCGGCTATCTTCCCTCCTTATTACATGCCCGGCCTATGGCCATTTCTTTTTCTTGATTTCAACTGAGATGTCAATAACGCGCGTTTGTTCCCTCACCAAATCTGCTCTCTTCTTATCCCTTAACGTTACACCCAGCATTCTTCTTTCCATAGCTCCTTGCGTCGTCCTAAATTTAAGTAGAACTGTTTTCGTAAGCCTCCAGGTTTCTTCCCCGTAGGTGCGTACCGGTAATACGCAGTTGTTATACACTTTTCTTTTGAGGGATAATGGGAACCTGCTGTTCATGATCTGAGAATGCCTGCCAAATGCACCCCAGCCCATTATTCTGATTATTTCAGTCTCATGATCCGGATCCGCGGTCACTATGTGCCGTAAGTAGACGTACTCCCTTACCCCTTCCAGTACCTCACTACCCATCGAAAACTGCTGTTCTCTTCCGAGACTGTTACACATTACTTTAGTTTTCTGTAGATTAATTCTTAGACCCGTCCTTCTGCTCTGCTTGTCCAGGTCAGCGAGCATTACTTGCAGTTCGTCCCTTGAGTTACTAAGCAAGGCTTTATCATCAGCGAATGGGCAGTTACTAAGGTATTCTCCATTAACTCTTATTCCCAATTCTTCCAATTCCAGGATTTGAATATCTCCTGTAAACACACTGTCAAAACCATTGGATAGATCGTATCTCCCTGCCTGACACCATTCTTTATTGGGATTTTGTGGCTTTCATAATGGAGGACTACAATTGCTGTGGAGCCGTTATAGAAATCTTTCATTATTTTACATACAGCTCGTCTACACCCCGATTCCGTAATTCCTGCATGACTGCTGAGATTTCGACTGAATCAAACGCTTTCTCGTAATCATTGAAAGCTATATATAAGGGTTGGTTATTTTCCGCACATTTCTCTGTCACCGGATTGATAGTGTGAAAATGGTCTATTGTTGAGTAGCCTTTACCAAATCCTGCCTGGTTCTTTGGTTGACAGAACTCTAAGGTGTTCCTGATTCTATTTGTGATTACCTTAGTAAATAAAAATGTAGGCAACGGACAGTAAGCTGATCGGTCTATAATTTTTGAAGTCTTTGGCGTCCCCTTTCTTATGGATTAAGATTATGTTAGCGTTCTTCCAAGATTCAGGTACGCTCGAGGTCATGAGGCATTGCGTATAGAGGGTGGCCAGTTTTTCTAGAACAATCTGCCCACCATCCTTCAAGAAATCTGCTGTTACCTGATCCTCCCCAGCTGCCTTCCGCCTTTGCATAGCTCCCAAGGCTTTCTTTACTTCTTCCGGCGTTACCTGTGCGGTTTCGAATTCCTCTAGACTATTCTCTCTTCCATTATCGTCGTGGGTGCCACTGGTACTGTATAAATCTTTATAAAACTCCTGAGCCACTTGAACTATCTTATCCAAATTATTATTGGCATTGCCGGCTTAGTCTCTTAACGCATACGTCTGATTCCTGCCTATCCCTAGTTTCTTCACTGTTTTTAGGCGTCCTCCGTTCCTGAGAGCATGCTCTATTTTATCCATATTATACTTCCTTATGTCAGATATCTTACGCTTGCTGATTAGCTTGGAAAGTTCTGCCAGTTCTATTCTAGCTGTAGGGTTAGAGGCTTTCATGCATTGGCGTTACTTAATGAGATTTTTCGTCTCCTGCGATAGCTTACCGGTATCCTGTCTAATGTGGTTACCACCGACTTCTATTGCACACTACTTAATGAGGCCCATAATATTGTCGTTCACTGCTTCAATGAAGCAACTAAACTTTTTAAACAACCTGTAACCAAGTGCGCGAAGCAGTCCGGTCTTGTTGAGGTGAAGGAGGAAAAATGACACGAGAGGCGAGAAGGTCAAGTCTAACCAGATAAAGCCGCTTGGCTGCCACGCACTGAGGAAAAGGTCAAAAATTCAAAAACTAAATTCTTGGCTTCGAAAAGCTACAGCGCTAAACAGACAAGGGCCTAGGCAAATAATAGCACACGGGATCTTTCCGAAACATGAATAACCATCAACTGACCCAAGTTTCCATTCTACTAAATTATCTGCTTTCCCGTGCCACAACCATGGTGTTATTACAAGACCGGCCTTAGCGGAGGGCTTCAGATTAATTCTGACCCCCTCGGTTTCTTCAACGTGCGCCCATCAAATGGTCTCGGAGTGTTTTTGTGTCCTATGTGGCCGGTAGGGAAACCGCCACCGCTAGGTCAGCAGGGCAACACCATAGCCACTCTTACCATGCCAAATCAGGCAGGGGAAAGTGGACTGAAAGTTGAGAAAATAACTTCACAGTATGCACAACCGCAGGCGCAATGAAGTGGTCGTCGTTCAGCTCATGCCAAGTAGTCTTATAGCAGATTCATGAAAATAAAAGGCCCACAATACTATCACAAAAGCTAATATTGTTAACGCTCATGCTTATTCACGGCAGCTTTGATCGCAGTCACATACAGTACGATTCGGCTTGCACGGGCGAATTCCGTGACCTAAGCCAGCCGTATAGCGTTAATGCCCTCCTAAGCTTGCAGCCACATCATAATCATAATCATCATCATGATAATTATGATCATCATCCTGTTTTATGTCCAATGCAGGACGAAGGCCTCTCCCTGCGATCTCCAATTACCCCTGTCCTGCGCCAACCAATTCCTACTAACAGCCGCAAATTTCCTAATTTCCTTTGCACTGCCTAGTCTTCTAGCGTCATCTACTTCGCTTCTCTTCTCTTGGTACTCATTCTGTCGCCCTAATGGTCCAACGGTTATCTAATCTGCGCATTACATGACTGGCCCAGCGCCATTTCTTTCTCTTGATGTCTATAAGATTATCGTCTATCTCTCTTTTCTCTCTAGTCCAAACCATTCTCGTTCTGCCTCTTAAAGTTATGCCTAGCATTCTTCATTCCATCGCTCTTTGCGTGGTCCTTAACTTGTTCTTAAGCTTCTTCGTCAGTCTCGAAGTCTCTGCCTCATATGTCAGCAACGGTAAAAGGCACTGATTGTATACTTTCATCTTTAATGATAACGGTAAGCTCCCAGCCTGGAGTTCACGATTTCTGGCGTATGTGATCCAATTCATTTTTATTATTCTCTGAATTTCCTTCTCATGGTCAGGGTTCCTTGTGATTAGTTGACCTAGGTAAACGTACTCCTTCACAGACTCTAGAAGTCGACTGGCGATCCTGAAGTCTTGTTCCCTTGCCGGATTATTTATGATTTCTTTGTCTTCAGTATAATATTCAGCCCCACTCTTACACTCTCCCTGTTTAGGTCTTCAATCATTTGTTGTAACTCGTCCGTAGTGTTGCTGAATACAACAATGTCATCGGCAAAGCGAAGCTTGCTGAGGTATCCGCCATCGATCCCTACTCCTAAACCTTGCCAGTTTAATAGCTTGAATACTTCTTCCAAGCACGCAGTGAATAGCTTTGGAGAGATTGTGTCTTCTTGTCTGAACTTTCTTTATAGGTACCTTCCTAATTTTCTTGCGTAGAATCAAGGTGGCTGTGGAATCTCTAGATATTTTCCAGGGTATTTACGTAAACGGTCTGTGCTCCTTGATTACGCAATGCCGCAATGACTGTTGGTATCGCTACTGAATCAAATGCTTTTTCGTAATCTATGAAAGCCATATAGAGAGGCTCATTGTACTCTGCGGGTTTCACGATAACCTGATTAATCAAATGGATGTGATCCATTGTAGAGAATCCCTTCCTGAAGCCAGCCTGTTACCTTGGTTGACTAAAGTCCGGTGCTGCCCTTATTCTATTAGAGTTTAATTTGGTAAATATTTTATACATTACAGGGAGTAATTTTTCAGTTGTTTAACGTCTCCTTTTCGTGGATTAGTATAATGCTTGCATTCGTCCAGTTTTCTGCGACCCTTTCAGTCGATAGACACTTCGTTTTTCAAGTTTTTCAAGCAATAGATCTCCTCCATCTTTGATTAAATCGACTGTTATTCCATTCTATCCTGCCGCTTTTCCCCGTTTCATGCCTTTGCAAAGCCCTTCTGACCTCATCTTTAGTTATAAGCGGTGTTTCTGTCTACTGTTCACTATTGTTTCGAATAGAGTACTCCCGAGTCCTTTGGGTACTGTACAGGTTAAAATAGAGTTCTTCCCCTGCATTTATTATACCTTAGAGACTGCTGACGTTATTACCCTTCTTATCTTTCAGTGCATAAATCTTGGTTTGTCCTACGCCTAGTTTCGTGTTCACTGATTTAAGGCTGCGTCCATTTTTTACGGCTTCTTCAGTCTTTCTCACATTAGAATCTCTAATATCACTTAGTTTCGCATATTTGATCAGTTTTGACAATTCCGCGAATTCTATCTTATCTCTTGAGTTTGACACTTTCATTCTTTGTCGTTTTTCATTAGGTCCTTTGTTACTTGGGGGAGCTTGCCTACTGGCTGGCTTGCTGCCTTGCCTCCCACTTCAACCGCTGCCTCTGAAGCCCTCCGAGCCTCGTCACGGTTTCATTCATTACCTCTATGTCATCATCATCGTCGCCTTAGTTCTAAGGCTTCATATTAGTTTGCAAGTGCTAGCCTAAATTCATTTGCTTTTACCCGTACTGCGTCTAAGTTCACCTGTTTATTTTTTTAACCAATTTTACTCTTTCCTTGTTCAAATTGAGGTGAATCCTAGCCCTAACTAACCTATTGTCGCAGCACTGCGCGGCTGCGGCTGAGGTAGAGAAAGACGAAGTAGAGTGTGCGCGCGTGACCTCGCGGTACTTTGCGCCGGCTGGGCCTGGCCTGTAGCTTCCCTTTCGGACCTCGTTTCACCGTTTCACCCTGTAAATAAACATCATTCGTAACATCTTTGGTGGACGTGCGGGTTAAACCTTGGACGATCCTGGAGGACCCAGCTCTACCAACTGTCCCACGGAGTAGGCGCTTGGCCGGTTTACGACCACAAGCAGCGGACATGGCCGATTCCGGAGAAGGCAATGACGACCCCACCTGCGGAGGACCAGACATCAATCACGCAGGTCAGGCTGGCTACTGGACACCGCTGCGAGAGCCACCCACCTTTTCGGGGAAGGCCAACGAAGACGTCGACAACTGGCTTAAACACTACAACAGAGTGAGTCGCCACAACCACTGGAACACTACGAAGCAGCTCGATAACGTGGTTTTTTTTTCTCGCTGAAACCGCGCTCCTCTGGTTTGAAAACCACGAGAGCGTTCTAACAAGCTGGGATAATTTTGTAGAAGAATTCACCAAGTGCTTCGGGGACCCAATCTCTAAGAAAAAGAAGGCTGAGCAGACGCTTTCCCGACGAGCTCAATTACCTGGCGAAACGTGTACAACGAACATAGAGGCTGTTCTGAAATTTTGCGGAATCGTCAGTGCTACCATGACAGACGAAGACAAAGTAGGACATCTGCTTAAAGGAATCGCTGAAGATGTTTATAATTTTCTCATAACGAAGGACGATCTTAGTACTCCGTCTGATCTAAAGAAACACTGCCGGGCGTTTGAAGCGCTGAAAATGAGAAGGATTGGGCCAAAGTTTGGGCGATTGGACAATGTTACTACTATCGCAAGTGTGTCCGTCCCAACCCACGACGACATCTCCTCGGTGATTCGGCAAGTGGTTAAAGAAGAGCTTGAACGCCTTAAAGTTGTTGACGACGCTCATGTGTGCCATCAGTGTGCACTTGATCATCGTTCTCGCGTGCCACCGTCCACCTGGGCACCTCCGAGTTTCCGAGAACCTCGCAGGACCTATGCTGATCGTACGGAGAGCAGCAACTTGCCACCGCAACCGAAAAGTCTAGGACGCCGACAAGATGCACCACAACAATTTGTTCCGCGGGCTATTCCCTCCTACAACCAGTCTGAGTCCGTTTCTACCCATGACACTCATGTCACCGGTGTCACCCGCGCAAGCCGCGACTCCCGCACTTGCTACAGCTGCGGTGTGGCTGGACACATTGCTAGGTATTGCCACCGCCGCCAGCAGCGTGCCCCACGGTTTAATTCCTACACGCCCCGCGTGCCCGCTGATGAGCCCTGGCCATATCCCAGTTCCTTCCCGCGGCCGCAGCAGGGACGCGCAAACCGCAGTGACTCCCCCGTTTCCGATCGCAGACTGACACCACCACCGACACGACAACGACGCTCTCCATCACCTCGTCGTCGCTCGTTACCACCGCCGCCGCTGGGAAACTAGCTGGTGCGACCGACGGGGGTGAGGCCGCAATATGGTCATCTTCATCAAGACCCCTTTGTGTAAAATTGTTTAAAAACAAAGTGTGCGTTTTAGTTGACAATGCGAGTGCTTTTGCTTTAGTTGACACTGGGGCGGCGGTTTCTGTTATGAGCCTGTCCTTCAAAAATAGTCTAGGACAAAATGTTATGTTTTCTTGGGATCGGAACGCTACCTTTCGTGGAGTTGGCGGGGAAATGTTACGCCCACTTGGGGTCTGTTCTGTTTGAGTTACGATAGGGGAGCAGACATTTAGAAGTGAATTTACTGTGCTTGCACGTACAACGCATGACATTATTTTAGCAATTGATTTCTTGCGTGAGTGGGGGGCAACTTTGGATTGTGGAAGTGGCGCGATTTCTCTTCGCCGCGACGCGCGAACTTCAATGACAGATAGCACCAGTGATGCCGCCGACGTTCTCACCGTGTCACAAGATGTGTGTTTGCCCCCTAAGACTGCAATGTTTGTACCTGTCACTACTTCTCGCCCTCGTACAGGTTCTTGTTGTGGTTTAGCCGAGCCCGATTATAACAATGCGCTCAAGAAAAATGCGATAGTCCCTCGCTCCCTTGTGGTCAGCACTGATGGTTGTACTCGTTTGTGGACAGTGAACGTTTCAACCCAATCTATAACATTGCCGCTAGGACTTAAACTGGCAAGTTTCGATGAACAAGCCATTGTCAGCGTCGGAATGGTCGAAATGTCAACTGCCGAAAAAAAATCCAACCCCGACTCCAACTATGATAATTCTGCTGACTTTAAGCGCATGATTGACAAGTCGCTGTCTTCTAGTGAGCAGTGTCTGCTGGAAGCTGTGCTCGCTCGCTACGCCACAGTGTTTGATTTTGCTCAAGGCCAACGAGCGTCCCATACACCACCGGCGTCTCGTATGCAACACCGCATCCATACAGGGCAAGCAACGCCAATTCACCAGAAGCCCTACCGTGTTTCACCTTCAGAGAGAAAAGTCATCGCCGAGCAGGTCGAAGAAATGTTACAGAAAGGAGTGATCCAGGAATCATCTAGCCCTTGGGCTGCTCCTCTGATTCTAGTCAAGAAAAAAGACAACTCATGGAGATTCTGTGTGGACTATCGCCGCCTAAACACCGTCACAAAGAAAGACGTGTACCCCCTACCACGAATAGATGACGCCGTCGACTGCCTCCACTCCGCGTCGTATTTCTCTTCTGTTGATTTGCTGTCAGGATATTGGCAAATTCCCATGCACCCCTCAGACAAGGAGAAGACAGCCTTCGTGACACCTGACGGTCTCTTTGAATTCAACGTTATGCCCTTTGGCTTATGCAACGCTCCAGCGACATTCGAGCGATTTATGGATACCGTGCTCCGCGGACTCAAATGGGAAATTTGCATGTGCTATTTAGACGACGTCATTATCTACGGCCGGACATTTCACGAGCACAATCAGCGCCTGTCGATCGTTCTTGACTGTATCCAGCAAGCTGGCCTTATTTTAAACTCGAAGAAATGTCATTTCGGTGAGCGTCATGCCCTCGTACTAGGCTTTCTAGTCGACAAAGACGGCATACGACCAGACCCTGAAAAGATAGCAGCGGTTCGCGACTTCCAACAGCCACAAACGGTGAAAGATCTGCGAAGCTTTTTGGGCCTTTGTTCATATTTCCGACGCTTCATCAACAATTTCGCACAGCTTGCCTCTCCCCTCACGTCTCTCCTTCACAAAGACACCCCATACTTGTGGACTGCTGACTGCGAGTCGGCGTTTCAACAGCTGAAATTTTTGTCGACTTCTGGACCGGTACTGCGGCATTTTGATCCGGAGGCGTCAACTGAGCTGCACGCTGACGCCAGCGGTGCGGGTGTTGGCGCTGTGCTTGTTCAACTCTGCGATGGCCGTGAACATGTCATTGCCTACGCTAGTCGGACACTTACAAAAGCGGAGACAAACTACACCGTTACTGAACTCGAGTGCCTAGCAGTCGTCTTCGCCATTAAGAAGTTCCGTCCCTATCTACATGCCCGCGCATTCACGATAGTGACTGACCATCATTCACTCTGTTGGCTGGTTGGGCTGCGTGACCCATCTGGCCGGTTGGCCCGCTGGGCTTTGCGCCTTCAAGAGTACAGCTTTTCCGTTAACTACAAGAGCAGACGCTGTCACACGGATGCTGATTGCCTATCCCGTCTCCCTTCGCCGCACACTAAAGCTGAGGATGATGACTTCGACGACTACCTAGTTTCCATCTCTTCCGACTTTCCAGACCTGCGTACCTTCGAGAGCGAGCAACGTTGAGACCCTACCTTGAAATCCCTACGGGCAGCTGCACGTGAGCCAGCACGAACAACACCGTTTACTTTTCGTAATGGTTTGCTGTACAAAAAAAATTACTTGGCTGATGGTCCCCCAGTGCTTCTAGTTGTGCCCGAAAACCTGCGCCCTGCTGTCCTTCGTTGTATGCATGACGATATCATGTCCGGGCACCTTGGCTTTACACGCACACTACACCGACTTAGACAGAGATTTTTCTGGTCCAAGCTCTGCAAAACAACGAAACAGTATGTCGCCAGCTGTACTGTTTGCCAGCGCCACAAGCAAACGACGACGGCCCCAGCAGGCTATTTACAACCAGTTAAGCCACCGACGTTACCCTTTGAAAAAGTGGGCATCGACTTGCTTGGCCCGCTCCCAAAGACGTCAGCTGGCTACCGCTGGATTATAGTATGCGTAGATTATCTTACTCGCTACACGGAAACGGCGGCACTTCCATCTGCCACTGCAGCAGATGTCTCTTCATTTTTGTTGCATCACGTCATACTCCGTCACGGCGCTCTCCGTGTTGTCATCAGTGACCGTGGACGGCAATTCACCGCCGACGTCGTTGAAGAACTTTCGCGGCTTTGTGGTTCTGCATATCGTCATGCCACTCCTTACCACCCGCAAACCAATGGCCTCACGGAGCGGACGAATCGAACCCTTACCAACATGTTATCAATGTAAGTCGCTGCTGACCACAAGAATTGGGACGCCGTCTTACCTTTTGTTACGTACGCGTACAATAGTGCCAAGCACGAAGTTACTGGATATGCGCCGTTCTTTTTGCTGTACGCCCGCGCACTCCAGAGCTTTCTGGACACTATTCTACCTTTATCGTGCCAAGAAGATCCTTCCATCGCCCAAACTCTGTGTCGTGCTGAGGAAGCACGTCGACTAGCTCATCTTAGGACGTTGTCCTCACAAGGCAACAGCAAGATTCGCAATGATGCGCGGCATATCCCCATCAGTTTTACTCCCGGTGATTAAGTTTGGTTGTGGACACCTGTTCGCAAAAAGGGATTGTACCGCAAGTTCCTCGCCACTTACACCGGACCATTAGTTGTACTCAACCGCTTGAGCGATGTGAACTATGTCGTCGCCAAAGTGACGGCAAGTAATCAGCGTTCACGGGCGACGCAAGTTGTTCACGTGGCCAGACTCAAGCAGTGCCATCACAGGTCCCTTTAACTCGCTCAGCGAGCTTCGTCTGCCCCCGGGGAAAATGTCGCAGCACTGCGCGGCTGCGGCTGAGGCAGAGAAAGACGAAGTAGAGTGTGCGCGCGTGACCTCGCGGTACTCTGCGCCGGCTGGGCCTGGCCTGTAGCTTCCCTCTCGGACCTCGTTTCACCGTTTCACCCTGTAAATAAACATCATTCATAACACTATGATCACTGCGCTTTACCCTACCTATCACTTCTACATCCTGCACTATGCAGGGGATTGGCAGCAAGTATGAAATCAAGTTTTAGTTTAATGTGTTTATAGCGTACAGCGTTAATGCCCTCCTAAGCTTGCAGCCATATGCGTGCATTCAAATCGCAAGCGCACCTTTCTGTACACTTAGTTTATGATGTAAATAATGCGTGCCACAGCACTCACCGACGAACTCCGCACCCTTTCCTTGAGATGCGCAGACAAGTCGAGCGGCAGTGTGCACTTGTCCCAACCAAAACCGTCGAGCAGGTTTGGCTGCAGTGCTACATACGACGGTGCGTGAAAAGTGAAGGCACCAATTTTGAGCAAGAAAAAACACTCTACATTCGTGAATATAGGGGGTGAATAAGCCAGCAGTCGAACTCAAAAATAAGCGAGAAACTTCGAAAACTGAAGAATGGGCCAGTACGGGAGTAAGCATCGAAAATTAGAAATGAAACTTCAGCTAAACAGCGGTCCATTTGCGAAATGACTTATCTTGAAAAATATACCATTTGCAAAAACATTCTGCGCATGTCTCAGAAAGGCGTTTACCAAACGAGAGTGCTATTCTGAGCTTCCCCTCATTGTTAAAGAAACACAAGCCTTCGTAAACTGGCGCCAACGCGCAACTGCACAGTGCTGAAGAGCACGAGTTCTAGGCCGGGTTATCGCCATCTCATGAAACGCGAGTGCCGAAGCTCTACTCAGCTGGCCGAGAAGCGGTCAGATATCGCCAAGTAGAAATGACATCGTCGAGAGCAATAACAGGAATACGCCTTGTTTTCCAGCCAGATTTTCCAGTTCTGGCTGCTGCACGGAAGAGGGCGCGCACTATTTTGCGGGTCATCTACCATAAGTCACAGCAGGCATGGCTTACTGGGGTTCCCTTTTAGTAGTGAAGGAGACAAAATTACAACTACTTATTCTTATGCGAGACACAAATACATTACACGTACCATCAGAAGAGATCCTACACCTTCCATCGAGAGCATTCTTTACAATTTAATTACGTTTTATTCATTTTTTTTCAAGATTATTGCCGTTCGTGGCCGTTCCCTATCCAGCCACACACTAAAAATAGAAATGTAACGAATCGCTGCAGAAAAAGCCTACCAAAATGTTTATTACTAAAATAATTTAATTTCAAGGGCGTTACGTCCCTAAACCACAATGAGATTATGATATTGTAAGAAGCCAACAAAAAACTGACACCGAAGACAACATAGGGTAAATTATTTGTGCTTAATAAATAAAGAAACAATCAATCAATGAAAATGAAAGTGGATGAAAAAACAACTTGTCGCAGGTGGGGAACGATCCCACAACCTTTGCATTACCTGTGCGATGAATATGATTATAAGGCACACAGGGACTCAAGAATAATTTGGCCCTCCGCCGTTCTGTATCACGCAGCCAAGGACCGGAACACGGTCATTTCTGCATTTCGTCCCCGCCGGGCTTTAAGGCATTGCATTTATGTGGCTTACGTAAGCTTTGTTAGCCTAAGTATAAAACGCATGAACGCTAAGAAGTGACGCTGTCAAACATAGGCCATATGACGTAAAACTATTCTATTATCCTGACGTCAAATTCGCGTAACCGCCTACGCAAGCTCCGAGCGGTGACCCACAGCGTTGTTTGAACCGACCAATCGAACAATTCTTGTTTATAGGCGGTCAGTTTTGTTTACTTTCAAGACGAATAGCATTCATGACCTTGACCAGCTTTTCGAATCTAACTGCCTGACAAGAGGCGAGTACCACGTGGCCGTACAAAAGTTTTCGATGGGGCCGAGCTAATGCAGTGCAAGTAGATAATCAAATGAGGAGGTTGGTGCTGGCGTCTGATTTGCCGGATTGGTCGAAAATTGAGACGAAGTGCAATGGAATGTTAAGTATGCAGTGAAAACGGATCCTCAGGCCAGAAAATTTGGCAGAACGATACCGTAAATGTGCAGCAAGAACTCGACAACGTTATACATACAAACAAAAATGCTCATTGTATGCAAATAAGTCGATGCTAGCCAGCAGCTCCGAGTAGGCAGTGTTCGAGTAATCTGTTGGCAGGCAGTTTTTATTTTTTCTAGAACTAGTCAGTCAAGGGCCATTCCGAAATAAAATTTAACCGACGATTATGATACTCCCTAATGCGAAATTTGAGCGCAGTTCTATACGTGTTTATTTCGCGACATATTCAGCCAAAGAATTTCACAGAGACATGTAGTAGAGCCGGCAGTCATCAAAATTCTATGCCGCGAGTCAAGCTCGTCGGCTTTTATACAGAGCTCGCCGAAGGTTCAAGTGCAATCGTTGGTGTCGCGTAGCTTCCGGAAAGTACTACACAATTGGCAGTCGCTCGTACAATCAGACTACAAAACAATCGCAAACCAGGGCAATCGAAACAAGGGCGAATGAGACCTAACCATGCAGACGAAACCAGCGGGAACGAGAGCTCACTCAAGCAGACGATAGTACAAAGCGAGCGGTCTACTTGAAACCAGACACAAATTCGCATCGAGCGTTCGGGTAGGTCCACATGACACCAGTATCCCGCCGCTACGAGGGGCGCTCACATTGGTGCCTGCCATTCGTGGCTAGCGTCTTTCATCGCTCGCTCCGCGTTCGCTATTTCATCTTGCGCTTGATGGTTCGCTCGGTTGTGCCCCAGAAACCGCCGCCATTGAGGCAGGAATGGGAGCCGAAGAGCCGCGCTTTTAGAATCACTTTTATGCAGCATACAAATGCACCTTTAATGAGCACAAGTCACTTTGACGTGGTGAGCGTTCGCAGTTTTGGGACATTGCGTTTCTGACAGAAGTGGGCACAGCCCAAAAAATGTTGATCAATTGCGGAGGAGTAATGGCAAAAAAAGTGTAAAAACGTAATTATTTTTCTTTTGTTTCGTGTAAACACGCATAATCAGTGTGTACACATCATATCAGATCTTTGCGGTTTATGTGACGTCGCATGACAGACAGGTGAAGTGGGGTTTCCGGAATATTTTGTGCAATCGTGGAGGGCTGATTGCAGAAATGCAATAAAAAGAGTTTGGAATATATTTGCGTTAAGGCGCCCACAGTGGCACTCATGCCTCCTGCTTTAATCTGAGTTGTCGAGAAGCATGAACGAGCTTGCAATGGTTGACAGCCTACAAATTGAAAATAACCTCTGTACCTCCAACATATTCACTTGTCAGAATCTATTGCAAAACTGAAGCGCATGAATGTCTGCATTCAGGATGCGACGTTCCTACCTGAGCCAGAAATTGAAACGTCGACTTCGGGCTTATTAACAGGATGGGGTTTAACCCAATTAGCCGCCGATACTGCTAATAAAAAAAGCACTGTTTTCTCATAGATGTGACGCAAAAAAAGAAGCGTTCGTGAAAGTAGAAAGTCCCTACTTCACTTCTAGGAAAATGCTTTAATTATAGGTACGACTTAAGCAATGGCCGACTCCAGAATCCACAGGCCCGCTCCAAATGATAATCTTTACATTGACGGCTGTTACTACGGCTTATGTCCTGCTCCACCGTCTCCTGTGAATTGGAACGACATTGTTTTATCCATCCTCCTCCGTGCGCGGCCTTGCTTTTTCCGTCCTCCTTTTGAGCGCAACGTTCAAAAGCTTCTTACCCGCGTGCGAGGTGCCCAAGCTATACCACCTGCGCATTGAGCAGCCTCTTCCTGCGAGTGCTTTTACATTTCAACTGAACACCTCACCAATGCTGCACTCGTACTTTTGAGCCTTGCTCACAACCAGAGTATACCAAAGGTTTTACGAGATTGACGTAGCAGCGTGCCTCAGTAAGTCACCAGCACTGGTACGCCAGTCTCGCAAGCCAAACTGGCATGGAGCCGCCCCTGTCACAAAAGACTTGTGTGTTTTTTTTTTTACGCTGTTCACATGGGGACTCACTCATCTTTGGGCTGTTTCTTTGATAACTGTCCTTTTGTGTTTCGCTCTACTGTTGTGGGTAGCATCGGGACGATGCTTTTTGAGAGGGAAGCATTGACACGTGGACTCGTTTATCTTGTTGGGGGAGCACTTTTCGCGGTCTAATAAATGTTGTCGCTCAACGCGGGATGCGCCTGCATGTATCAGAAGTTTCTGGAATGTTATCGATGGTTCTATCCGCTGTCTGTTGTCAGCCAACCTTGTGTAATCTCATGGCATGTAAGCGCGATGTGAATGGTGTTGAACTTTCTGGAACCATGCGTACACCAGTGATTACTCTGGAACCTTCGATGACTGACGCAGAAAAAGCGACGCGCTTGACCAGCGCATCAGATTTTCGGCGATCGCTGACGGTGTTCGCCGCTATCGTTATTGAGTGCAGCCTGCTTTTGATGGCACAAGTTCACCCAATAAAACGCTTGTTTCGTCAATCCGTTTTGCTGCCTTCTTCATCGTCACTACTACTTCACACTATATACGCTGGCCGCAAGAAATGTTTCCCTCCCACAATGCTATGGGCAACCAGCGCTGAAGCTTCGCGTGCCGACAGCAGCGCCGTAACACACAGCCTAGCGAGCGGTAGACACAGTTTCCAGTAGCACACGCAGTGATTTCGTGTCAGCAAATTCACCGATTGTCTTGAGTCACACTTTTCACGGCTCCTCAAACGGCAGGGAACCGACGTGCTAGGACGTAGCAGCGCATGCGCTCTACGCAGCGCGCATGGCCATGGACAGAACTTGGCTGGCCGCATCGGGCTAGACAAACATTGATACAGGCGCACGTTTCTTATCGCTAAATATGTCGTGCCATCTTCGTAGCCTCCCTATCGGACGGTTTCAGCATATTTTAGTAATGCATGAAAAATGTCGTAGCGCCTCCTGGCCAGCGCTGGTTCCCCATAGAAGAAAAGAAAATTACAAAAATTTCGAACAGGATTGAAAGACACCCTCGAACTCACAGATGTCGTCAGATGAGGCACTTGTCTCTTCATAAATCTGAACGTCCACGAAGACGAAGTAGCGCTGCAGCGCCTCCATCCCTTGAAGTTGCACGTGAAGGCAGCGGGAACTGCACGAGGGAAGAAAACATTTTCTTTCACCATAATGAATGTTTCATGGGAACTGACGGTCGCACATTCAACCAATGGCTGGATTGAGTATTGTTGTATATTGTTCGCTTCAGTTGATTCTTCATAGCCGTAATGTGGTTATTTTTACCTTCTGAAACCAATATCTTGGTCTTCAAGACTTCAGTGGCACCAAAAATGTGACAACAAAGGACGCGAGAGTTCGAAGGGATGTGAAAAAAAAATGAATCGCCATCCCAGCCCTGCGAAAGTGAATGTCTAGCGAAGCTTCTGAAAACCAGTAGAACTGCTGAGGGGGGTATATACAATGTTTCAATAGCCTTAGAGTAAGGCTAGTAAGGGGAGCAATTGTAATTTCGGCACCAGGCCACTACTAGTCGTATTGCCGTTTCTTTTTTCCTTTGACACTCCCCATATTCACGCTGCTGCTGCGGAGTCGTAACTATATGTTTCGTACCCATAGCGGTGTTACGAGAACAATGAAATCAGCTGCAAGGTTGGTTCTCTAACGGAAGAAAGGCTAGAGGCGTCACCTCACACGTCGCAAGCTGTGGTCGCCGCCGCAGCTTCCGCAACAGTAATACTTATAGGGAACCGCATGTGGGGAGCGCTACGTGCTTCGCATAATCAGGAGCGCCTGATCAATGATGTGGTCTGGATGCTTGTTTTGTGCTTGTTCTGTATTGAAACGAATGGTGTTTGTGTGTTAAGCCTCTGTGTTAACGGGGTACAAAACACTACTCCTCCCCTGCACAGCTGCCGGGATGGGCCCGCGTTTGAACTTGACAGCGCTAATGGCCTCATGTTGCAGTAAATCCGGTGAGTGAAAGTTTACGTAGATATTTAGGTATATTCATTAGCCACGCCTTGCTATATGACATGCGAAATGTGCGGGTTACATTGCCACACCATTATAACACTAAAGTTGGTCATACTCTTGTCGTACATTCTTGACAAAGTTGTTTCTCGAAACTGAGAATGACAGCCCACAACAAATATCCTGAAACAAAACTCCGATAGCGCATGCTTTTACGTTAAATCTTCAGACCAATATATTAAGCGCGCGAAACAATATCAGAAACCTGTAACCGATTTAATTGTGGCGTGGTCCACAACCTCCGGGATCGGCTGACGCAAGAGATCATGTTTCTACCAGAAAACTCGCCCTTGTGCACAGCGTTCGTCGCCAACGTTTACCGGTACACATTACGGTTACATAAGCTGCAGTTGTCGGGAAGCGTGAGGACGCGTCGGGGATATTTCGATGCTATCGCGTTCCACTCTTAAAGACGAAGCTTAAGCATCCTTCAGATTTTTCGCTAACGGACGCTGACAATAAATGCCAGCTATCGAGAAGCTAACTGCTTTGCTGAAAAATATGCAAAGCGAGCCATTGAGCAGTGCAGAAATTAGAGTTTCTCGTTGATACCTCAAACTGGAGTCAATGGTAGTGCATACGTCCTTTCAGCGTTGATTGAAAGCTTTCTAGTGAGCTTTCATTTGTCGTCCCAAGTAGTCCGAACCCGCCCAACGCTTAAGCAGGAATATCACAGCTAAAGGGACAGCTAAAAAGCCATTTGAGAGAAGTGCATACCATGCGTGCACGCTAGCCGACAGAAGGCTATCGCTGCCGACGATGGTTTCGGCGTTCCCGTTGCTTTAGTCAATTCCATTTTGATATGTGCGGAACATTAGGATATCCAGTAACAGCTTAAAGTGAGCTACTGTCACCTTTTCGGCGATGACGTTGGGCACAGACGTCAGACACGGCCGCACGAAGTTACTTGAAGATTATGCTAGCGGTGTAATAACGCCCTTCTCGTTTTCACGAGAGCCTACAAGTTCCTTAAGGTAACCTGGGAGGCTTTCCGTCTATTCCCGAAAGAGATCAGCATCATCAAAATACGGCGAACGCGCGCGCTCTGCAGTCCTGCTAATGGAGGCCCACAGAAGACGCCTCGGCGACGCGCCCCGCTCGAGCATTGCCGTTTCCATGAAGCGGAGCGCTGAAGGGTGAGCACGCGGCAGCACAACCTGTTATGGAGAGAAGCGTTTGATGCCTAAAGTAGTGTACTGCTTTTTCCTCGATGCGCTCGATATGTCAGTGCTTTCTGTGGTGGCGCTGCCGCCACGACAAGTGATATGCTCAGTTATGTGACGTCACTTTGCGAATAGTGACACAGTGAACTTGGTCAGGAGGTGAGCAGGTTGATGCAATGTAGTTGGAAATTAAATATGACAACAGTTTCTCGCCAATGGGGAACCAACGCCGTCGAGGAATCTCAACCGTAGTGTATCTATGGCAGAAGGAAATTCCCACGATATGCGTCGGAAGTATGTTGATTTGTCTACATACGAGGGACATCTGTTTCTATATCTATTCGCCATCACATCTTCTATCATGCAGTCACACGCCAGATATTCTTCGTGGTCTCGCTTGTCGTTCGTGCACAATGAACTGATCTACAGGTGTGCACAGTGCAGGCGGCGGCAAAAGTGTGTTTACATAAAGAGGGAATCCTGATAAGCGGAAGTGCGCGAGCGTTCTTAAACAAGAGCGCCAACATATTCCGTAGTGCCGTAGCGTCCTCGTCTCTTCTACACAAATACACGGCTAAGAGGAAAGCGCCTCGACCACGGGAAAAGTAATTCAGGCGATAGAGAAACCGATGAATTGCCTTCAAACAAATAGTAGTTCAGGCACTGTAGGGGCAAACGGCACCAATGAAAGGTATTCTTCTTAGAAGCGGGACAAATTGTCCAAGTCAGTTGACGTCCTTCGTAATTAAAGCGCAGACAACTCTTTGTAAAGAAGTTTACAAAGGGTTGAAAAGAATGCCAATTCACAACAGACATTTTAATGATATCACCTGAAACATGTTGCCGGCAGTAGTACGCATAAATTTAGAGAAAGAACAATGCGCCGTGAGAACAGCCAGAAGCAGGGATAACCCCGAAGTCGCAGAAAAAAAAATCACAGGAAATCACAGGCAAGCGTTGACTTTCCCGTCAGCGCTTGCCTGTGATCTATTTTGCTCGCCTGTGATCGATCTTCGTTTCCCTGCCCATAGCTGCAGGTTCAGTGAGTCATAATTTTGAAAAGGAGATTGAAGAACCAGAAGTTATCGCTGCCTTGTCCCTTTGCAGCAGAATCCGAGTATAGACACTGAATGATTCAAGATTTATCTTGCAATTCACAATGTGCTGTCTTCGCTTCAGCATGGTGCAGAAAAATGCGTTTTGCCGGTTCCATTATTGCCGGGCAGTGCTCGGCCGTTGTGTGCTATGCTTTGTGCCATGATGTTTAGTCTGCCTAATTAGTTCCTCTTCGAATATCTGCTGAGCGGTTTCCGCCAGATACGTATCCAACTTTTACTATGCAAAAAAAGGTGAGGCGTGCAGACAGGACACACGCCTCACCTTTTTTGCATAATGAATCCTTACCAACTAGCTGAGATTTCTCTCATTCCATCTTTTATATGTGCGTGGGTGCCACCATATGACGTATTCAGGTTAAATTTTTCAAACTTCCCGTCGTGTCGTAGTAATGATGTCAACTGAACAACTCAAAATTAAAAGTTACCCCTGCGCACTGAACTTCAACACAAAGCTTGTGCCGCCGGCCTTATCACTGTTCATGATAAAAAAATTGAGAGCCATTACATAATGTGAAGGTGGATGACCAGCGGAGCTGCATATGTGTTGATAAATATGGTGATAATAAATATGTTGATTCAAAATAAAAGCAACATATCACAATTAATTTTCTTTTTCACGATTTCTTTTATTACATTGCATACTGAGTGCTTCTTTTTTTATTCTTAACCTCCATTTGTTTGCATGTTTGGATGTATTATTTGGACACTGAGGTGACCTGTCGCTTTATGATCGTGATGGTATATGGCCAGTGACACTAGAAAGGTTCTTAGCCAACGTGAGGTCTATACATGACCAGTGACGCGTCGTGGGCACACTGATGTTTGTGTAACGTTGAATACCGAACCTTTGCAAGAGAAACGCCACGAACCACTTTCTACCTGGCCCAGACACGACTATGTCGAAATCACCCACAATTACGATGGGAGCGGAGTCGGTGGTGGTGATCCAACCAAACGTGCATACACTTGGCGTTTGCGGCACGGATCTTGTCCGTGTCACGTGCCGCCCGTCGTCGCCGCGCACATTCCCGCTTCTGTACACGACAGTGCTCTTCGTAGGCGCGCTGTTCTTCCGCAGTCCTCACCGCACGCGGTCTGCCCATTGCACGAATAGAAGGAAACAGATAAAATTACGTGGTCTGCATCTACCACCCGTGACGTCAAACCACAATCCATACTAAACAGTGTCCATTCTGGTTCTACTTTTTTGCTACGTTATTTTTTTATTACAATGCGTTTTGACGCTTCTCGTGATTAAACGCAGCTCGGGCATACCCGGCGATAGGCTCTTGCTTTATTCTTTAGCTCTTTGAGCATTCGCTACGAAATGTATGTAAAAGTGAATTTATCAGTAATGCCCCTCATTCACCATTTACGCACGTTTCGCCTCTACACGTATTATTTCTGTTTGGTCAATATAACAAAATGATACATGCTTGTAATTTACTTTTTTTCAGCTGATGGCATCCGGTGGAGCTTCGGGCGGCAATAACTGCTGCTTACCTGGTGCCACAACTTTGGATGAATGCACAAGAAGCCCGGAACGAGCATTTATATAGAGCAAAATAAACATTTCATCGTTTCAGAAGACGTGTTGCGCTTTCTTTATGAAATTGCACGTGACACCGATTCGGTGGAGGCTTGTAAAGATCGTTCGCAATCATTTTTACTAAACAAAATGATTCCGCACCAAGGCCACCCGTGGTTCAGCAGTAGAAGCAAAAAATAAAATAAAAATAAATGCGGCACCGATTAGGGGAGCCGGCGTGGCGTGCACCTGCTTACATTATAAATGCCTGTGTCCGAAACCGGAAGGTATTATTACCATCCGCTTAATGCGCTAGTCAATTTGGCCGCTTGGAGGGGGTGTCCGCTCTTGTTGAACCTCTTTGTCTATGGTGGAACCACGGACTCTTGCGTGGGCTGCGATCCGGCGGAGGCGAGCGCCAGCTGGGGTTATTACAAGGATCCAGGCGCGCCGCTCCGTGGCCCCCAAACGCCCATCGCGTCGGCGCGCGAAATGGCGGAGGCCGTGGTCGGCCTGTGAACGCCGTGGAAGGTTTGTGTGGGTGAAGGGCTTTCTTTGAGTTTTCGCGTAACAGAATTATGCTTTCTTGTAGAGTCAAATTACAATCCGAGAGCTATCGTGCCTGTAGGTTCTGCGCAAGTCGTAGTTTTCGATTTTTACGTATTTTCTCTTCAGAAATTCAATTAGTTCGGTCAACGCCTTGCATCCCATGGAATGCATGGGTATATGTAGTACGAAAATCTTTTTGCCCATAGAACGTCTGACGTTGGCTTTTCTGAGAGGCGAGTTCCTCAACGCACTCGCGTTAATACGCAATTGAAAACTCGACTTTTTCTTCCTCCCAGGCCGGCGCTGTCGCCACCGCGGATTCACGGAGGCGACGCCACAGGGCTGGATTTCCCCATGGCTTCCAGTGGCTGTTTTTGAGCAGACGTTTTTCGACGCTAGCGCCAACGTCCGCTTCAGTTACGGTCCTACCATGAGGGCGATACTTAGGCAAAATGTTCTTTTCTATTTTTATTATGGCAAACCGCTCCGCGCTCTCTCCACCTTTCCCCATGCCTCCCGCGCCCTTAATTTTGCTTTCTTTTTTCCTGTCCGTGGCGCATATACTTTTGTTATCGTGCACGTGCGCTACCTCAGGCATTGTTTGTGAACTGGCGGGTGATGCGCGGTGGGTTCTTTATACGATAGCACGCACGCATTCTTGAGTTTGCCAGCATATGCCAGCACATATGTAAGTTCCACTTCCAACAGAACAAATCTTTGGCCTCATTTTATTGGCTTCCGTTTCCGAAAACAGTTATTTTCGCATAACTTGGTAGGATACAGGCTAAGAAAGCAAAGGGGGAAAATAGATGACATGTACATGATTTCTAAACACAAAAGTTCACAGACAGTGAAATAGCAAAAAAAATATATGTATATAAAACTCAAGAAAACGCGTAGGCCGTTTCATGTACACGCATATAAAGGATTTTCATATAATGCCCTCAAGTCCAAAGTATAGAAGAGCTTCTGGTATACTCACTAATATATTGCACAAAACTGGACGACATGTGTGACATAGTCATGACAAATAAAGAAAAGAAAAATTTACTGGTAATAGCAAAACCGGTGACACAAGATACCTAAACAATGGAATACAATGGTGATATTGTTTGCCTGACAGCTATACCAAGAAAAAATACGAGCTTATTTATGGATTTGCACAAAGGTATATGCAATGCGTGACATGTTCATTATTACTGAACAAAATGAAAAAGACATGGCAGAACAAAATAACATTGTAGTAAAAAATGAAATACAAAGTATCACATTATTTTGCACTTGGCCATAACTTGAGTAACGGTGTTAAGGGGAAACAGAAGGTAGTCAGCTTTTGCAGCAGCACATAGAAAACTTTCGCAGAAAGGACTATTCCTCAATAGTCCTTGCAGGTAAAATAGGCCAACAACAACTTTTTTCCCCCTGAATGCAATGCTCAACAGTAAAATTACGTCACTTAAGGCACTAAGTCGTACCTACTGGGCGCTCCTTTGTGCAATCAATACGAACTTGAAAAATTTCCATTTAGGACACTTGCGATGCTCATGCTTACCACAAGAAAAATAAGCGTATCATGCCTACACATGAAGGTTGTTCGCACTCTTTTCCCATCGGCGATTACCGAGATAATCCACAAACACGAGCAGTAATTTCAGTAAGTCAATGTAATTTGAACAGTAATGAATGAACAGTAAGTCAATGAAGTGGCAGAATGAGACTTGGCACAGAAAAGCAAGTCATAGACCAGGTGACAATGAGGAGGAGCACCTATTTGTCAGCATTCTCTACCGGTAAGAGGCAAGTGTAGCACAATCAAGGCACAACGACGCCCGGAGAGTCATGGAGCAAACACATACACAGGGTCGTGTTCGTGTACATGCGCCTTCTGGTATCCTCGGGTCTGCGCGCTCACCTGTTGTCTTTAGACACCGGGAAGAACCATGCAGGGCTTGTTTTTGAGGTATTCGTGCTCCACTGCACGATGCACGAGCGCTGCTAGTCGTCATACAGGTGAAACATCGCGGAGCGCAAGCGCACAGCTATCGAGGACCACGAAACTGACGAACCAACGCACGTCGGTCAACACACAGCAGTGCACGCTTCCGGATAACGGCAGATAACGAAATATGAAACGTCATGAAGCGGGTTCAGCTGGCGCCGGGCTGGCGGGCGCGCCCAAACACAGTCGAAATTGAGGTGGTTACTGCGGAAGGCTAGGGCAGAAGAATTGAGAGGAGGGCCGAAAGGGCATGGCTTCCTGAACAGGCGAGCGCAGGCGCGCGCCGATCTAGGAGGTAGTACAAGGAAAGGGGATTTTCCGTCTCGCCCTCCTCATGAATGGCGCCAATTACCTCTGCCACCGGTGCTGCCGAGTTGGTTGGATGCTATGAGCGTCCCCTTTGAAACGGGGTGGTGGGTTGCTCCGCCAAGCTATGTCCTTCCTAAATTAAAGAAGACAAAAAGAAACAATATGTACTCCCACACAGTGGCGTAGCAACAGGGGGGGGGGGGGGCGGGGGGCCATGGGCCCCGGGTGCAAGGGGCTAGTGGGAGAGGGGGATGTCATAGGCCTGAAGACACCCCTTTTTCCAACGGCTTGACTGGGCGCAAATGGCAAAGAATGCTCCGGTATCCAGTAGCCCGAGCTCATGTACCCGACGCGTTGCGCCGCAGAATTGTCTGCTGCAGCTCTATCAACACCCCATGAAATAATTGCACCAATGTGTGGGCTAAAAAATTTAATCCCCAAAATGGTCGCTAAACTATTCGCCTTAGCGGAATGTTTCATGTAGTGTGTGCCGTGCGTTCGTACTGGGAGCAGGAGTCGCTAAACATAGAGTAAAGCGTTGTAGAGTCACTGGAAAAAATTTCAGAGTACCGCATTTGTTTTCCCCGCGCCGCCGCCGCGTTCATTGGCCCAACCGTACCATGTGACCTCCGGGGTGTCATATACCTTCCAAGCGCCGGGCGGGCCGGCTGAGTTAAAGTGCAGGCAGCGCAGGTTCCCTACGTTTGTTATTTGTGTTCAGATTGTAGCGCTCGCGTTTGACTAAAGAAATCATGCCTGGTTGCTGCGCCTTCGGATGCAGCAACCGAACCGAGTCTGGAAAGACTTTTTTCTCGATTCCGATTGGAAAAAATGACCGAGAGCGTCGTTCTGCGTGGCTACATAGAATCGGCCGGGATAACTTCAAGCCTACAAAAAACACCTGCGTGTGCGAGGTAAGTGCACCTTGCTTGTGCTTCTCGGCGCTGTTTTAGAAGATATTTAAGCGAAGTGCACGCGGTTTTAGCGATGCTACGAAAATAGGAGTTCATTGTAGGGATCGTTCGCGCCTTGCACGCTTGACGCGGGTACGCTTTTGTTGCTCAACACACGTGGTTATTCCGTGCTCGTGGCACGCGAAGGCACACTTGCGCGAGAATTCCGCGTCCTCACGTGCACCAGGTACTCGCATGATTTCCCCGCGCATGTGAGCGCGCTCTCGCTTCGAGTCACTTGACCCATATGGCACTTGTTTTTCGCAAATTGTGACGATCGCAGTCAATAAAAACATGGTCAGTGCATGTCGTGCGTCCACATAACGGCTGCTTTCTGTGCAGTTGTGTTGGCACTGGTAGAAAAATAGAAATGGGTTGAATATTAGCAATCCTTGAAGCTGCGTGTTTGCGGTCACGTGCGCGTTTACATCCCGATTGAGCTATTTTAATTCTCACTGTGTAAACCTTGATAACTTTATAACGTATTCTTCGTTTCTTTAGTTGGGTCTTTCAACTTATTATTACAGCTATCTTCCATGTTTTTTTTTCTTATTTCACATGTCTCGAACAGCTTCATTCAATAAAGCCCTGGCAGCCGCCTTGGGCAGCCAGCGTTACTGTGACCAGCATCACACTTCTAACCATACAACAAACATTTGCAGGACCACTTTTGTGCTGAAGACTTTGTGAAGCCTAGAGTGGATGGGAAGAAGAGGCTAAAGTATAAAGCTGTGCCAAGCATTTTTGCACACCGTGTGCCAAAGAAAACCAGAAAGCCACCATTCGCCCGTCTTCCTAGTTCGCCAGCAAACAACTTGGCTGAAGAGGCTGAACCTGAAGGGGAAAACTTGCTAATAGGTAATTTTTCCTCAAATGAAACTTTTTTTCATACATACACTGCAGCAGTGCTTTGTTGGTCGGTTATCATGTAGCCACATATAATGCAAAATGGATGATTTCGTACCTGAATGTATACTGGCATTGATCTTGTAACTTTTTAATGATTTGAATCGGGGCGTGATACTGTGACCAAACAGAGAAACCTCAACTATTTCATTGGCACTGCTCTTTTAAGTGTAGCACTTACAAGTAATGTGGTTGCATGTGTGGGCACAAAAAGTGTTTGAAACGAAAAAATCACTATGAAAACTTTTGCAGCAGCTGACAGAACAGCAGATGGTCTGGACTCTTCAAAATAGCAACAGGAGCATACTGGATCTGCTGATGTGGCAACAGAAGTCCCAAAAACCTCAGATGTTCAAGAGGATGCACCTCCCAACATGTTCAATGAAGTTGACACAATGAAGCGCCAACTTAACTTGGAAAGAAAAAAGCGTGCGAGAGTGGAAATGGAGTGTGATGCCCTGAGAAGATCATTTAGTGGACTGCTTGCAGAAGGTCAGCTCCGTGTCCTGCAAAAGGGAACAATGAGAGGGTCATCATGGACTCAGAAGACAATTCAGGAGTCTCTGAAGGTCCGACTTACCTGTGGGGGAAGAGGATATGAATACCTGAGAGGTAATGGCTGGCCGCTCCCTGCTGAACGCACTCTTCAAAAACATATTGAAGATATCAAGTTTACCCCAGGTATGCAGTAATGTTTGCAGCTCCATAATAAACATTTTCCACATTGCAGGTGCGACTCAAGGCTAGCTACTGACTTCACTGATGATCACATAGCAAGCATAGCTAGAAATATTGGGCGGCAGCAGAAGGCTTGCACTCATCTTTTTAGAAAAGATTTTATAAAGGCTCCGATAGTGAAAAGCGAGGTTGTTTGAAACGACTGGGCTGAAGCTTGTACTTTTTAATTTCAAAGAAAAGTAGCCGTGATCATTCCAGGACGCATGTTTGTTAGCAAAGATACACTCCAACTATGCTTTCTGCAATACCCTTAGGCTAGTGTTAAAGCTATCAAACATAATAAAAGGCTCATTTTCTTGTCATTCTAGGTATTCTTGAGGAAGTGTTTCCACCTTTAGCATCAAAAGTGGCAACATTCAACTCTGAAGAGCGTTATGCAGTCCTAATGTTGGACGAAATCCAACTGACGCCTGGTTTGGACTATGATATTACAACACGCTCTGTCATCGGTAAGGCTTCATCAAAAACAAATGTGGTCTGCTGTTTACATATCAGGCAGCGTAGTTCTTTTGCAGCTAAAACCAATGCAATAATGAGCACTGGCATGTGATACTTAATTTAGTGATGTGAAAAAAAATTAATGCAACTAATTTAACTGCTCTAATTTCAATATCTAAGCGTTAATGACTAAATGTGTGTGCATAGGTACACACAGAAAGCCATTCAAGCATCCTTGGGATATCTTATATTTATGTAGTTTTCGATGAAACCTGTTATACCTTATAAACAAAGTTATCAAAGTGGTGTCCAACTTAACTCACTTGAGCTTGGCACATGACAGGCTTAGATGCTTATGTGCTACTAAACCCAGCACAGCAACATCATTTGTTTTTCTATTTTTGATGCTTTCCTGTGCTAATAAAGCACACTGCATGCTTACTTTATGATATATACTGGACAGCTCTGAACTGCTATGCCCCAAATAAGCATTCTTGAATTATCCCTCAGGCCGCCCTACTCTCCCCTCCTCGGACCCAAGTGCAGAGCCTGTACTGGCGACACATGCTTTGGTTTTTATGCTTGGTGGAATTGCATCAAGATGGAAGCAGACCGTCGCATATCATTTCACAGGTAAGTAGCAGTTGAAAGTTAGTGTTAAGTGAATTTTTGCACGTAAAGTTGGGAACAACACAATGTTTTCATTTTTCTTATGCGCATAACTGCAGAGACTGTTTGGCCAATTCCTGAAGAATTGCGTGCCAGTGATGTGTAACACAGGGTGGCAACATTCCTTTTAGAATCTTTACTGAACTGCCTACTTTTTCTTGGATGGTAGCGAGCTAATGCATAGGGGAGGCTTACAGAAAATGCAGTTGGTGTCGGTTAAGACCACCTAGGGTCACAGGCAATGACAATCCACAGAATAAAGCCAAAATGAGTTGTCAGTACTGTGTAGAATGCTACGTAGCTATATGAAGTGATGTCTCGCACAGGTAAGGCAGCATCCTTGGCATGACCACTGGTGACATGCTGTCGTCGCTTGCTTGCTAAACCTCCTAAGCGGCTGACGAGTGAAAGAATGTAGCATAAAAAATGAAGCAAGGCGGTGATCGACTTGGCCTTGTGCCTTTCCATGTTGGCTGTGCGCCAGCCAAGTGTGGAGCGGGTGAGAGGCACCACTAATGGAAGCATAATGCAATAAATACAGCATCAGTATGCATATCCCAATGAGTGAAATGTGCAAAATAAATGAAAGGTTTCAGCATTTTGTTTTCATTTCAGGTGAATCCTTTGATGCAGCAAAGGTACTGGACTTGCTATTTGAAATCATCAGGCGCAGTGAAAGCATCGGTCTAGCAGAGGACTGCATTACTTCAGACATGGGTGGAGGAAATCAAGCCAACTGGAAGCTGCGTGGAATCATGGCCACAAAGTATGGTCGTCCAAGGACCAGCTGCCCCCATCCATGTGGAAACGACCGTAGCCTCCATTTCCTTGCGGACGCACCCCACCTGCTCAAGAACTTGCGCGGGCACCTGGTTCGGCAACAAAGAATCCTTCTAGACGACGACACGGTGCGGAATAACAAGTTGCCATCCAATGAGGTAAGTTGCCGAGTCTCACACCATCTTACATTGCTGTTCACAACGTAGCGTGCACAATGTAGTTTAATTATTTGGAAAATGTTGTAACTTTTGCTTCTGCAATGAAGATTATTTACTTCAGTGTGAAGCATCTATAGGATTCACCTTAAATAAATACAAATATGGTTTTACAGTTTCATTTATTTATTCATATAACTCAAGAGTCCCTTTTTGAGGGCATTACATGAGAGGCAGGCACCTGTAAACATACACTATGCTACATTAGCCTACACATGCAAAATGACAATGATCATTTGCTGCTTCTGCAGGTCTCCATGAAGTACCTAGAGCAGCTATGTGAGATCGACGAGAAGCATAGCCTGAAGCTTGCTCCACGCCTGAAGTCAAAGCATTTAAATGCCAGCCATTATGAAAAAATGAATGTAGACACAGCATATGCTGTATTTAACCATGCAGTAGCATCTGCCCTACGGCTTCTGGTCGAGCAGGGCAAAATGGACGAAGAGGCCCTTACGACAGCATGGTTCGTGGACCAGGTGTTCAAGTGGTTTTCCCTCATGACATCTCGGACGCCAACCATGGCGTTGAGCGACCTCTGCCCTGAAAAGGGAAAGGAAGCTGTGACCTTCCTGACTGACTTCATGGAGGTCTTCAGGAACCTCCGCATCATTGACAAAGGAAAGACGAATGCAGCATGGAAGCCTGTCCAGGCCGGCATAATAATAAAGACTACAACTGCACTGAACTTACGCAAACTGTATGTGCAAAGCAAGAATCTGAAATTTCTGCTGTTGAGTCGCCTCTGCCAAGACGCGCTCGAGAACCTATTTAGCACAATAAGAGTTAAGACGCCCGTACCCAGGGCACGGGAATTCAAGTATACCTTAAGAGTCATTGTCCTGGCACAATTCTTCAAGCCAAGCAGGCATGGCTCTTACGACATTGATGACTCTGTTCAGCTAACAGATTTTCTTTCCTCCCGACCTGATTTGGCTGAAGAACTAGATAATATAAATATGCCAGAGGACGTAGGAGACCTTGAGCCTGAAGAACAGCAGTCTCTACAGTATGTCGCTGGTTATGTGGCACGCAACATCATGAAAAAGCACAAGCTCTGTGAGAGTTGCACAACTTTATTGGTTCAGCCGGCAAAGAATGAAAACAGGTTTTTGGCACTCAAGAACTACATTCCAGACAAGCAATCTCTTTGCACACCATCCGAAAATATTATGCACCTCAGTGAGTGTGTGGAGACATACTTCAGGGTGAATGAAGAGTCTCTTGTCATGGGGAAAGTCAACGTTGATCAAGTCAGAACCCTCATTGCAGCTGTGGAGCCCACGTTCACTGTTTTTCCTGCATGTCACAATGTTGCAGACAAAGTTGTGCATGAATTTTTGTTGTGTAGGCTGCGCTTTGCATTGCGTGCAAAAAATGAAATGCTGCAAAAGAAAGCAGCACAAAACTCTAAGTGCGGATCAAAAAGTGTTGGCATGCGTGCAGCTATTTCAAACGTGAAGTGAGCTGTAACTTTATGCTTCAAGAGCTAGACCATTCTTAAATTCTGTGTCCATATCAATATGCTGTTGCACTGTACTAAGAGTTGACAGTGGGTTACCATTATTCCACGTTTTGTATGTCTCAGGCTGAAAAGGCCGACATGTTTTTGTAATATGGGCTTGATACACTGTCTTTAGTACCCTTAAAGGACTATAGACGACAAATTTTTGCTTGCGTGTTTTCTTATTTCAGACGATGTGTTAGACATTCGTATACATGGAGCAGCCTGTGGTATTCGCGTACAACCGCTAAATAATTAACAATTTAATTTCTTCATGACGCTATTCCAGTTTCACCGAACGACGACTGTGATGTCAAGTAGATGTTTTCGTCACGTGATTCAGTAGAAGAACTAATATAATCGCTGACAGGTCATTTTTCGTCATTCCAGGTCTTGGAAAAGGTTGGATTAAATGTCGCAGTAAATTATAACTACACATCAATGATTGTTAGTTTTTTTAGTGGATCACGTGACCAACACATGAGCTTGACATCACAGTCATTCGTCGATGAAACAGAAACAGCATGAGAGAAGAAAATCCATTATAAATTATTTAGCACTGTAGGCAAATACTGCCCGGTAACCCATGTATTCTATTTTGTAACGCATCGTTTGACACAAGAAACCACAGAACAATATTAGGTGTTCATAGTCCTCTACTAACAACTGCCATGTATGTTTGGTGTGAATTTTGTCACATATGATATTCCATGCTGAGTTCAGCCTCCAGAGTCAGGCAAAGAAGACATTATTCCAGTTTGCAATATTTAATTATTTTTTTCTGGCTTATTTTGGACTCTTGGCTCATCACTGCAAGCTGGTTCCGCTTTTTCTAAAACCTGACCAAGTCTGTGTTAGGGGAGTCGGATGGCACAGATATTGAATGCCTGCGGCTCTTTGTCTAGTTTCTCTTAGCCATTCCAGTAATGCTTAATTTCCTGCACTATGGGGGAAAAATTGCCTGCTGGAGTTTTGTGCACTTAACCCAGTTTGTGCTGTTTATGGTTGCTCTTATGTTTTTGTGTGTAGAAGCTGTATGCATGGTACAGAATTTTTAAAATTTATTCAAGCAGTTTGATGCGTTTTAAATGTTCTTCGATTGCATTGTTTAGGAGGGTTGTAAGCACACATTCATACTTGTGTGGTGGTTGATGCTGCATATAAGACCATCGTGCAAAATGTCGAGTGTATTTGAGCAGCTGTTCTAGTCCGTGCTTAGGATGAGAGTACTGGCCGACTCGGCTTATTATGGCTTGTATGTAAGGCTTCGCAGCTTCAAAAGCTATTTTCTGTATTCCGCAGAAGGATGAAATCAGACTTTGCTGTGGTTTTAAGGAGATATTGTGCAATCGGTGTTTTCTGGTGTTCATGCTCTTGCAGTTTCATTGTCATATATACAAAATTCATTTTGTTTTTGTTCGTACACACTAATGGTGTTGCTATTTGAGAGTTGGTACTTTTAAATGGTGTTGTCAGTACTGGGTAGTTATCTTTGTGTTGTACAGCAAACTCCACTTGCTGTTCAAGATGACTGCAGGGGTGATAGGTGTTTCTAGTCTTGCACGTGCTGTTTGCAGCGCTTCTACTTTGTTTATTTTCCACACTAGTGGTGTCAGCCTCCAGTGTGTTCCGTAGGTGAAACAAACGTGTTTGCTTCTGGAGGTGAGGTCAGTGATGTATACTTTTTGAATGACTGTTTGCTTGGAACATGCGGATGAAGAGGAGCTGGCTCACCTGCATATTTGCTAGGAAACAAGGCTTGTGGGGCAGGTTCTGGCACCAGTCACCAGCGCCCGTTCTCATGAGTTGTAAGAGGGTTCCTTTCTTGTGTAATGCTGTGCCTTCCCAGTGGTGCCAGATGAGGACCTCCGTGTGCTCCGTTGGCTACCTGTGTCTCTGTCGGTGCCATTCAGCTGCAGAGTAATGCAGAGTAGTTGATTTATGACAAGGTAGACAATTTCATAGCTCAAACTGTATCTGCTGATCTCGTGGGCTTTTTGAAAGCTTTTCACAGATAGCAAAGCATCCTCTGAAGTGCCATGAAAAATTAATGTATGAAAGAAACGCAGTTGCTGCCACCATAACTACTATTTATTCTTTAGTCAATGATTACCCCCCTTAGCCCGAGGGCGCAACAGCAGGGGCATTCGCTTCACCTCACTGCCATTGTGATGATCGGCGCTGCAACTGAAACTTGTTTGCTAGCACAGTAATTAGAGATCGTGATACATTCCAAGCAACACACGCATTGAAGCTTAGTTAAAGCTATGTTTATAAATCTGAAAAAAGAAATAATAAAGTTCATTGGGCTTCAGAACTTGTAGCTTCCGTACATGATGAATGTTGCAGGCAGTTTGTTAGTCGCAAGGAGCAAAACTAAGCCATTCTTAATTTCTACTTCAGGTGTACCTACACTTCCAAGTCTCTTCAGCATAAGCACATTTGCCTTATGTGCAATAAAGAGAAAAAAAAGCATTATAACTCACTTACGTGCACTTTGTTTTTAGGTGCCAAAGTGTCTTACTCTGCCCATTTTTTAAGTTTGCATGGTGTGCCTGCTTCATGATCACATTTGACAGGGAGACTTTACTCGGAAATACAGGATGACGAAGGAAAGACGGGATGAGCTTGAATTGACAACAGCATTAAGGAAAGCAATGTGTGCGCCCAGCCACTACATTTAAACAGGAATGATGTTTTGTGATTACATGAAAAAATTTGTATCCCAGCAAAAACCACCAAAAGCAAAGAAGGTGAAAGCTTCATACTTGTAGCAAAATTAAAAACAAGAATAAAGCCTCACCTTAAAACGTAAAAAAAACTATATTATCTAGAATTAAGTAACCTAAGTGCTCTTTGAAGAAAATCAACACCAGATATATCATTGACATGCGTCTCTTCCCAACCTGTGAATGAGAGGTGCCTCAAGAATCCCCCTAGCTAACTTGTCTTTTAATTGTCCTAAGACTTCTGTGTTTCTGTACAGCAGATAAAAACTACAAGCTTTACAGTGCAAACAGACATACTGAGCATTATTTTTATTATGTGAAGCACCATGTTCTCTTCGTCAGTTGTTTAGGAAACGACCAGTTTGCCCTATATAAACAGACCTACAGCTCAGAGATATCTTGCAAACCATGAGTGCTGCACATTCAATAAGCTTGGTGGTATGCTTCATATCACAAACCAGTTTCTTCACCTTACTTCAGCTGAAAAGTGTGTAAAGGCTTGACAACTTGTGCGGGAAGTGGGAGCGTGTGAAGATTACGTCTGTGCTGAATTTTTCTGCTACCATTTCGGAACAGAGAGATATGGTGAAAGCAGGGCAAAATCTGAAATTCCTTTTTCTGCTGTTCTTTTGTGGCACTGAGGACAGTGGGTCATCTATATTCTCTGCACAATTTCTGAAACAGGCTTTCTGCATCATCTGTGAGCACCGACATGTTTGTCTCCTTGGGTATGCCTCTGAAATAAAAGATTTGTCTGTTTGCATTTGTGCCATCCTCCTTTCCCCGTCCTTTGTTTCTTCGGCAGGTATCTCTGTAAAAATTATTGCCAACTAGCCCAAAGTTCGACTTTGTTCATGAATAAAGCCGTAGGCTTGTGGTCCGGAAAATGAAAGTGCAATGTACATGTTATATATGTCAATAAATGTGTGCAAGGTGGCTATCGCTTACCGCACACAAAGCACTCATATTGTTTACTGCCTTGCTTTCATTGTGCGATTTGTTCCTTGGATCTACATTACAAATGAAACTGACCTATACACATGACATTTAAGAAAATATTACCCAACACTGCATGCATGTAATATCAAGTAACTCATCTTTTGATTTATTTTCCTTTGGTCACCTACACACAAGACTGCAGAATCTGACACATTGCAGTCCTTTCTTAAAATTTGGTCAATACGAGGCCCTTGATACTTCCTTTTTTACACTTATCCTTTGCTCATTCATACATACGCATTTTGAGCCTGAAACCAACGGCCAGGTGATATTCAAAACGCATGCTTCAAATTTTGAGCTTGTAAGCCGAGCGCATGCAATGAACTGAAGTCAACATACATATGTTTTATGTTGAAATGCTATGGTGCATACCCAAATAATGCTGTGCTTGATGCATAACAAGAAATACAAAACAACAGAACACCCAGTAGCTTTAGTTTCACTCTGTCACTAAGCATGTCACATAAACCGCTCTAAAAGCACAATAATTTTATACATCGCCCATGCAACTTAGAAAAAAAAGTGCTGCGTCACCAGCGGGCGTTCCTGCCTTTTTTTACACGCAGCAATTCCTGGCAGTCTAAGAAAACAGTCATAAATCAGTTGAGAAGAGTAGCCGCTCATGAACGCACTAGACAGCCGCGTTCATAAATCGCAATGTAGCAAACTCTCGCTCATTATCAGTGTACAGAAGTACATATACGCTGCTGTAATCACACAAATGGCTCATATTGGCCTTCCTCAAGATTTAGTGCGCAAAATGGTCATCGCAGTTGGTTTTTACGCCTGCTGTGCACAGATCGTCTTACGATCACGGCCGAGCACCGATGCGCACACGGCAGTCGCAATGTGTCGTGCGTATACGGCGGACGAAGTCGCCCGGCAGAGTCGAGAACGCGCGGTATCGGATTACAAACTAAATTAAATGTATCCGATTTAGCTTGTGAAATTACACAATGAACGTACGTACCTGTGACACTGTCAGGTGTTTCGTCCTGCTTGGAAACATTCAGTAGAAGCCGACGGCGGTCCACGATATTCATGCCCAAAAGCACAAGCTTGCCTCATTGCGGCTCGAAGTGACGAAACGTTTTCTTCGTAGCTTGCTCCGCGGAAGGGGAAAAAAAAACGCGTGCATAAGCTCGCGATAGCAGCGCTAAGCTGCTGCCCGCAATCGTAGCACAGTTCCAGGTGTAAACACGATCGGCGTGCAAAACAACCACCGGCTGGATAACATCGCCAAAATAACATGTCCTTTTCGTTCTTGGCAACCATTATCTCCGGGCACAAAGTATTTGTACTTCAGTAAACACTCAACCCGATGTGTCGCCGAATATCAAGCTCTTCCAACACAGCGACCTTCCCGCGACGCAGTCGGCTTGGAAGGTGTATGGCGGTGGCCGCTCAGTGTTGCCAGTCAAATCCCAACCTTTGCGGTACTCTGAAATTTTTTCCAATGACTCTAAAGCGTTGGGGCTCTTGGGTCCCTCTTCCGTTCAGAACGCGCAGCGAAGACGAACAAAGACAGCAGGATGAGGGCGTTCAACGAGCGCGCCCCACGCTCTCGTTTACGGCGAAGCGTTCGTTGAGAGTGACGTCGCATAAGTGCGGCCGTCGAAAGTCGCGAATTAGATTAGAATTAATTAGTCGCGATTAGACTCGACAGGCTGTATATAGTCGCAGGCGCCGCGATGTTCAGCTCGCTTTTACTTCCCCTCTCCCGCTAGCTCCGAGAAGCCGCTCCGAAGCCTGCCGTTATGTTTCAAGCTTTCCTTCTTACCCTCGAAAGTTTCGGAAAACTGTTGTTATTGTGTGACTTCATGTCATACGTACAGTGTTTGTGTGAGCTGCACAGAAATAAAGAAAAACGTGAATTTCGTAAGGATATTTCCGGATATTCTATGAAGTTATGTGTCTGTGATTACTAGGAACTCGGTAGCGCGAAAAATATGGCAAGTATGTAATCAGCCATTATTTTATGATTTTCTGTAGGAGTTTTTTTTACTTCTAATAACCATATCCTTAATAATCCCTTAATTAGTACTTATAGAGGAAGCACTTCAATTCCAGAATTGAGAATTCAAAGTCATATTATTAACTCAACAAAAACTTCTTAAACAAAATCGTTTTGGGTGCTACAACCTATACAGCACTTTGACACTGCGGGCGGCGCCCAGTATGGCAGTAGCGAAAGAAATATGAAATGGTGGACCAGTGAGGTTGATCCCTCAACCCTCTCCATTGCGAGTGCGGACCAACAGGCTTCGCTGGCACGGGCTTCATCGAGGTCCTTTTTTTTTATGGTGATGCCAAAAATCGACGCGAAGCGTGCTCTATTCTGTTCCCAATCTTTTGGTGGTACCGCAGCTGGGATAATCACGTTTGTCCGTATAGCAGCAAATAAAAACGAGGCTTTATTGATCACAATAAAGAGAAGTCGTAATTGTTATAACATTGGCGCCCACGCAGCAGGGAGGCAGGTGGCGTTTTTCGTTTTTCTAATATGGCGGGGAGATCAGCGCCCCTGAGACACAATTTAATTTTCGTTTTCGTTCAGGGCTGCCCACAGCCAAACTACTGCGGGCCATAGCACCTACGATGATTTTTGTAAAGTTGTTCTTAGGCAAGATATGAATGTCGGCTGTCAATTTTCCAAATGCAATGTCGCCGCTAAAATTAGTAATTAAAACTTTATAATTTTTTTTTACTTGTGATGTGAGACGTATTTGCCACGATGCCGCGTTTGTATTGGTTGTCAAGCGTTACAGTCTGACAGAAGATGTGCACATGCGCTTATCACAAGTTATCAGCGCAGCACACTGTGTTATTTGGCGCAGAAAAAAGCAGTGTGTATTGGCCTCGACCTCTACCACTGGAAAAGCTGGCGCCACCGTCGGCGCGACGTGCTATTAGGGATCACGTGGACATAGCGGCCGCGTCGGCTGCTTCGGGAGCGCCAGAGCGAGCTGAAAAGGAAAGTTTAGGTTCCCTCGTACGCTGCGGTCCTCATTTATTGGCGGGATTTTACTGCTTCGAGTGTCTCCTTTACAACGATTGAAAGCACTAGAATAGGTAGTGGCTGCCTATGAAGGTGAGCAACATGGTAGGCTACTGCTCGGTGCCGCTGTGCCGGACGTACGCAACGGAGCCCGGTGTCAGCCTTATTCACACGTAGCCGCAGGACAAGAAGCTGCGTGAAGCTTGGCTCGCGAAACATAAAACCGGCAAACAGTCATCGGCTACAACTCGGCTATGCAGCAAGCACAGTCGCGAGGAAGATTTCTGCTTCGGCGCCGGGTCTGCAATGTTCGAAAAACGCGCGCTGAGACGCTCGCCCGAGTCCGCTGCCCGACTAATGTCATGACGGTTTGGTCTGTCAACTTGTCGATGCGATACTGGCAAGTTCACTGAAGTGGATAGGGAGCGGTAAGCACAAAAAAAACGCATGGTATATGGTAATGTTTGTGTTATGAGTTAATACACTGGATTACAAAAAAAGAAGCAGTGAGAAATCGCACGCTGAGAAGACCGATAAACATATAGTGCGACGCAACTTGATAAATAATATTGAAACGTCCAAGAATTTAGAAAAAAAAAAGAAGATTGAATCGTCGCGACGTCCGGCACATCAGTCCCCGTAGGCGTCGAAGTCTCTACAATGAAATTAATTTTGAGCAGCTCTGATAGCACCCACGCAACATTGGTTGCTTGTATACTGTCAATCGCTCATATTCTGCAGCCTAAAGCTAATGGCATGGTGCGAATACGCGCACGCGGCCAAAGCGAAACAGTGCGCGGACAAGCATGCAGACGCGCAGTCGGTCGCTGCGAAGCTGTGCGATCGCTGCATTGAGGCTTCATTCTATTACGCTCCATTTAGATATACAAACACTATAAGAACATATTTCACATAGTTTGGTCTCGGCGTTTGCCTACCACTCACGCAAGAAGCGGGTTCGGGAGACTAAATCGCGGCGACCGCGCACAGTGGCGTCCACCGTGCATATTCGGTAAAGAGATAGCGTCTGTAAACGATTCTGTGCTTTCAGTTTGCCTAAGATTACTATTTAGACAGTAAAAAACTTCTCTCGCTTCGAAAGTACTTACAGAAATTTCCAGGAGAGCACCCTGGTGGTGTTTTCAGTGAGGGCTGTCAGCAAAACCTATGAGGAGCGCGCCGCGTGATCCCTCATACTACGCCAGCGAGGCGCTTCCGATAGATGGTGACTCCGTAACTCCTCGCCGCCAATACCTCCTGCATTCGCGACCTCTGGGAAAGAAAGCGAGGGAGAGGGGGACCCGTGGGACGTGCGCCGTGCCCAAGGCGGCTGTACTGGTGCTGAAACCCGGAAATTGTCGATATCCTCACCTTTCTTGACTACATCCGGGGGGGGGGGGAGGTGACAGTAGACCTATGGGCCCCGGGTACCAGACGACCCAGCTACACCACTGCTCCCACAACCAAATTTTCAGAACCCCTATTGCGAACTTTGCTGTTGTACGTCCCCGTTTTCTATCGATTCCCTACATTTATTCCACCAATCATCAAATCACCTCTTACTCATCTTTATTGCGGACATGTTTCCTTCTTCCCTGCACTCGTTGAATCAAAGGGTTTCAAGCAGGTCAGTGGTTCCTAAATCGACTGGTGGGCACATTCTAATAAAACATGCTAAATCATTTCCCTAGCTTTACCGCAGCACGCATATGCTTCTTCCTTCTGATGGCTCGATTTATAGGTTCATGTTGTAGGGCATCCTGATCTCACTTCGAAAAGCATTGAGTGATCACAAATTGTCTCTTTCCTGATTTCGTTTTTTCCTCTTAAGCCGTTGCTCAATGTCGGTTTCTTTTTCATTGCCACCACCGATCTGATTATTTCAGCTTCTTTGACTTTCCGATTTATGTTCTTGCTTGCTGTGTTGCCCACTCTACAGTGCGCATTCTTCATGGTAAGCTTCCTATTTCTTTTCCTCCACTGTGAATCAATGTTTTTCCTGTACAGACACCTCTACACTCTCCCAGCCCACTTTCTTTCTTCCATACTCCTCAGTCGTTTTTCATACTCAATTTTACTGCGAGCTTCCATCACTTCAAAACTCCTACAGACCATATAACCTTGCACAGCTTAATTTGTGATCTGCCTGTGAGCGCCCAATGTGAGGCATCCCACTGACATTTGGTTCCCATCGAGTGCTGCTTGTAGCCCTGATTTTGAGCAAACAACCGCATTTCGAAAAGTAAGTCGTGGAACCATTACACCTTTCAACATACCCCGGGGCACCTTGTACCTATTGTATCCCCATAGCGCTCTGTGCTTCATTATGGCTCCATTTATCTTCCCCTTCACTGTTATTGTTTTTTCTTGTGTTTCCATATATCTATTGCCTTTGTTTATCCATATACCAAGGTATTTATATTTTCTTACCCGAGGTATTTCCTGACCCTGTATTGCCACTGTCCACTGTTTTCATTGAATACCATAACGCCTAATTTTCTAAAACTAAATTTCAAACCTAAATTGCTGCCATCCTGTCCACAAATATTAACCAGACGTTGCAAATCACTTCGCTTGTTAGCTAGCAACACAATATCGTCCGCGTAAAATAAACCTGCAAGCTGCTGCTCTACTACTGTACCCGCGTGTTTGTATGAAAGATTAATCCCGATGATACTTCCTTCTAGAGCCCTCTCCATCCTCACCATGTACATCATAAACAGCAGTGGGGGTAAAGGGCAGCCCAGCCTCAGTTCCTTGTTTATATGAACTTTCTCCTGGCTTATCCCTTCCCATGTAACGCAAACGTCATTTCCAAGGTAAACCTCTCTCAAAAGCTGTAGGCAAACGTCACCTAAACGTTCCCCTTCCAACATATCCCGCAAAATATTGCGGTATACGTTGTCAAAGGCTCCTGTAATATCTAAAAAAGGCCACGTATTATGGTGTGCTTTCTACTTTCGATATGTCAATACACTGAGTAAGAAGAAATAAGTAATCATCCAAACGCCTACCTGTTCTGAAGCCATTCTGAAGTTCTCCCAAAATGCTATTATTCTTTTTTGAGGCTTGCAGCTTTAATCTGATTGCCTGCATTGCTAGCCTATATATTACCGATGTAATGGTCAATGGTCTAAACGAGTGAATTCTATCTTTCTCCCCCTTACCTTTATAAAGTAAATTCATTCTACTTTGTCACCCAACTGTCTCGTTTTTTCCATTAATTTCACCAGAGCTTCCTTACATTTTGGCCCTAGTTCATTATTCAGCCTAAAGTGTACCTCATCTAGCCTGGCGGCGCTGCTCTTAGGAATTTTCTCTTCGGCTATCTTCCAGTTGAAATTTGTCAGCACCAGCTCCTTTTCTACCTGGGTCTCTTTCATTCTCTTTTTTTTTCTACAAATACAACCTCGTCATTGACTTGGAAAGATTCAGATGTAATTTATTACCGCTTCCCCTTCTAATTAGTTTCCATCTTCGTCCTGGTTGTGTTATATTGTTGTCCACTTCATGCCTAATAACTTTATGTGGTTCCGAAATATTCAAGGTGCGGCCTTCACTTGATCACGTGTTTCTGACAACCAACGTTCACTTTCACCTTTCATCTTTGCTGGAACCTGCATTGAACGTCAGAATTTTTCTCCCGGTATATTTCCCCATTTACTGGCTACTTCATTCTGCGGCAACTGCGCCTTCTTTGCCTGCCTGTGCACTCTGGATGCTTTCTGTCGTTTGGCGATCGCTTCTCGCATCTCCCTGTTCCACCAGCTTTTCCGTTTCTTTTTTCCTTTCCAACGAACATGTTGTTTCTCTTCCCATATTTCTGTCGATATTACACTTTGAAGCTCACTCTATTCCCACTCTTTACTTGCCCATTTACAAATTTCTTCCTCGACTCTAATGACTATATTTGTCATTTGTTCACCGTTCAAATTTGGACTGGACCTTTTGCACTCCTTGCTCTTTTTCCCAACTACATTTTCCATATTCAAAGTGATGCGTTTATGGTCACGCCCTATGCTGATATACCCTTCCTCATCCATCAGCATTTCTCTCAACTTATCATGAGTGCCTTCTGTCATCAGACAGTAATCAATAGTTGATTGCCCGTTTCCCACTTCCGTCGTGATGTGCCCTCACACGTAGGCCCTGTATTTACAATAACGAGGTAATGTTAGTCACAAAGGTCTAGCAATGACTTCCCGTTGTTGTCGGTATAGCCATCTAAATCCTGTATGTGGGCATACACGTCAAACAATAGGATAATTTCAGGATCATTCCCGAAACCCTAATATCAGCACTTATGCATTCCGCTAACTCCTTATTTTTCTCTGTGCAATTATGTCGGGCGAAGAAATACTTAACGCACCGCCAAGCTTTTCCCCCTCATTGTACCTGATAACCAAATATGCGCTTGACATTTTGAATTTACTCTTTTCCATTTGGCTTCCCAATGGATGAGCATTCTGGCTCCCCCTCCCTTTCTTTCCAACTTAGTTCTCTTGCACGCTTCCCAAACATAATTACCAATCAATGGTGGCTCTTCCGAGCCTCTAAGGTGCTTTTCTGTGACTGCATACACCCCTATTTTTACTCTATTAAACTGCTGCTCAAACTCTGCCCACTTTTCCTTTCTTGTGCCACCTTGCATGTTTGTGTAGCCTATTGCATGGCCAGCTCTTTTTTGCTTTCCTACCTTTTCTGTTATTTAGGGCGATGCTCTTCTGAGGTTCCCCTAGGGGACCTTCTTCCTTACTACCTACTCTGGCCTCCTGAGATCCCATGGGCCCCCTAAAAAAGCAACAGCGCGACCACCAAGTCGCCAGCCCACTTCTCGTGGAAGCCTGCAATGGAAGTGGATCTCGACTCGTCTAAAACCACCGCGCCTTCTTACTTCCCTGTTTACTTCGACAACCTCGAAGATTTTCTCTCGGCTCATTTTCCATAGCCTCTCATTAGCAGCCACTGGGACTCTTTGTACGTGACTGTCACGTACAGGCACCTCCGGCACCGTGCACATCACTATCTGCACCTGCGGGGACAGGTCGCGCAAGTCCACCCCTTTCGCCATGCGCTGGGCTAGTCCTATCCCTTTCCTGTTTAGGACGTCATTTAGCCCACCTGCTACTATGGCAAGGTTGCGCACGTTGGCACTTTCCGCGAGCTTTGCTTTTGCTCGCTCCATGATAGAACCCAGCGTCCATCCCGGAAATGTCCCTACCACCACTATTTTATCGCCTTTCACTCTCTTCACAATTGCTTCAGAGCGCCTAGCCTGGTTTGAATCACTGGCGATAATCCCCATTTCACTCTCTCCTACGTCTCCGTGCTTCCCTTTGTCCTTTTCCGCGTGCTTCTGACTTGACAAGGGGCATTGACCCATGCGCTCTTGCTTTTTGCACGTGGCGGCTTGAAGATAGGTGCCGCTCTTTCAAGCTAACCCCTCACCACCTTGCACGCATTCGACGTACTTTGCCGGCACTCCCTCTCCTGTCACGTCGGGGGGCTGCGTTCCATTGTCACGGCCATTCTCGTTCACAATGGCGGCCCTGCTCAGCTTTGGCTCGCCTGCTTCAAATCCTTTTTACGCTACCTTCCATGCATCAAGCTCCCTATTTAGCTCATTTTTGAGCTCTTCCACCCGTTTGACAAGCTCCCGGTGGAAAGCCTCGATTTTCTTCAGCCTAGCATCGGCATCACAGTGTTTGCCGATTGACTCTATTCCCTCTCCATTCTCATCTGTTCCCTGATCTGCCTTGAGGGACCCACCGCACACTGCCCGCTTTCCCGGCTTTCTTGACATGTATTGCACAGCTTTTTGTAATGCAAATACTAAAGTACTATAATACTATAATAATGCAGAGCATGGGACTTCTGGCAAAAGTGACACGCACAGGATCTAAATCCTTAAAATGCCACAAAGTAATCCTCACCAATGTTTTAAAAGCAATCAATGCCGCGGAGACTTAAGGGATGACGAGTTTTTGCACGTGTTCAACCACCCGGCCACGCTCTCACTATCCTACTAGCACACACACAGTAATAGCACTAATAGCTATTGGTCTTGTGACTTTCCAGCTACTATTTAAAGGCTATATAGACTCGAGGTCCCTCCCGGTTACACATGCTGAAGCACGTGGCGCGAATGGACGCTCTGACTATCCTGCAAAACCAAATGTGCACGAAACACATCCGCACACACGACAAAAGAGACAAAAAAAGGCAAAACGATACCCAATTGTTATTTAAAGGCTCAAAAACCAGAAATCAAAAACAGAAGCTAGCTGAAAGCATGCACAAAAAGTTATGATTTCGTCACCGCCACAGAGCCCTAAAAACCACGTCCATCCGCCACGAAATCCGCGCCGGCGTCCATACAGCGTCCACCATACTGCTAGCATCCACCATACTGCTATGCACTGGCGCCATCTATCGGCAGTCTGCATGCTGGCTCGAGTGTCGAGGGTCCACGTATGCTCGTCCCGGTATTAATGAGCGCTAGTTTTTGCGTCCAAGGGCTGCTCCGGACTCCAAGAGTGACTATTTCACCCACAACTGTGCCTGAACTTAAGCATTAGTGCTGGCGACGGGGCCTTACAGCCCCATCGGCGTGTTTCACCGAACCCTCCAAGTCGACTGCGGTGCACCCACACCCTTCGGGAGAGAGGCGGACAAGTGCGTGCCAGCCGCATGCCTATCAGCCGACACTGGAAGAGGAGCAACATGGGCAGACCACACCGCGGCACGTCTAAGATGATGACCACGAGCAACGAGCCAATGGTTCAATGCGGCGCCTGCGACACCTAGTTCTTCGTGGAGGACTCCCTATTTTACACCATAGAGGAGGCCCACAGTAAGAGCTTCACGAGCACGTTCTGCATAAAAATCTCTGCACTACATGCGATAACAGCGCAACAAGAAAGAAAGATGAGGACCGAAAGCAGCCTCGACATCGGAACATTGAGAACACAGTGGGAGAAATCGGGGATTGAGGGCAAAACAGAACGACAAGACATAGTAGAGAGGCTAAAAGCTGAACGCGAACAACGTGAACGGCTGCCAGAGGGCGCGACAGCGCTTCCAGCATAGGTCGGAAAGATCAGCAAGAGAGAAAGTACCCCATCAATGAAAAACTGTGAAACACTTGGAAACAAAAAAACAAAAAAAAAGCTATTAGGAAAACAGGACTCCACACCCAGTCAACGGAGCAACCGAACACAAAATGTAAACCAAGAAAACGCAAAAGACAGTGATGAACCAGAAACAAGTGCGACCCATGGACCAAAGTGGGTAAGAAAAAAAAACGGAAAAAATGGAGAGAATACAGCCCAGCAGCCCCTCCCACCAGCCAAATGCCTAAACAAAACACCCGCAAGCAGTCGGAAGAGCAACTCAACAACACTCCACCCCAGCGTTACCAGATGGTGGTGTTTGGCGACTCAAACTCTCATTGACTGAGAAAACCGTTTAGGAGGAAATCAATGACCAGAGGCTCCGCATAACCACCAAATCGGGAGCAAGTACGCACGAAACACTCTTTCCAGCCGAAGGAGAAAGTGCACGCGCATAGTCCTCCAACACCACATTCCAACTAGTACTACACGTTGGAACTGCTGATCCTCTACGTAACACAGGAGTTGAAGGGTCCATCGAAAAGCTTACAGAGAAATTAACACCCTGGAGCACAAAGGCACCCCAACACCACTACATCATAAGTGCAATTCTAGAACCAAAGTCATGTGGCAACCAAGCTTAAGCAGTTTGTTGCAAATGGAACCAAGAAATAAACAACGCAGGTGCCTCACTCGGTCCCAAAGTAGAATTTATCGCCACAGGCGGTGACCTCAACGAAGACAGCGTCAATTATATCCACTGTCTGTCTGACGCAGCAGAAGACCGTGTGAGCTCCCTACTAAACCAAAAAAGAATTCCTTTTTTTAGGAAACAACTCCCACAAAAAGGCAACCACATCACGAAAGCGCCGACACCTCAATGGTACAGACTAGAGGGCAGTGAGGACACTACTGAAAGCGATCTCAACAGCACTTGGACAATTAGGCCAAAGAAGACGCCAGTGGTAAAATGCCCCAATAAAGCCAAACAGCAAAAATTGTTGCCACTAGCCTCACAGATGCAAAAGGACAACAGAACAGAGCACAGCCAACAGACTACTCAAGATGAAGACAGCAACACTTGGCGGAACTTAAGTCGCTTGTAAACCAGACAGAAAAGGATCGACTAAGGCAGGACAACACGCTGAATCCCTTTCCCCCGACAAAATCCAAACAGCACCCGCTGTACCCAGAAAGTAAACACAAAATAAAACCAGGAGACAAAAGAACCTATCCATCTGCCTAATAAACATACACAGCGGCAGCAGACTGAAATGGGAAGAAGTCCAACGTCAAATGAGCCAGCAGAAAATTGATTTATACGCACTAACTGAAACACCTTAGAGAGGATGAGGAGCCATATAAACCGAGCGGTCTCGAATGATATGGCTGAAATAGAAGAAGGGACACGAAACGTGGAGGAGGAGTCGGGTTCCTTGCACAAGCCACCCAGAAAATCTGTACTGGTGAGGTCTGTATCGTAATCTGATAGTACGCTTACCAGCGCAACGCTCGTCACTATTTCTACTCGGCACGAGCCGTGCCCTTTCTCTTCACTTCTCCCTCTTTGCTCTTGGCGTGTCTTTATAAGCAAGCGCAATAAAGGACGCAAGCAGTTTTTCGCCCTTCACCATGTCGGCCTGGTCAATGCTTCGCACACGCCCATAACGCACGGAACGTTACATCATAGAGAAAGGGATAGAACAAGAGCGGACACTCCCATAGAGCCCAGCGGCCGAATTGACTGCAGCGCACCAAGCCGTGGATGTTAAAACCTGAAGCCCACTTCCTCTTTGTTTTGTGCGCGCGCGTTTTGAATACTTGCTGGTGCGCGTCACGCCGGCACCGTTCTCTTTTTTTTTTTTTGCTTTCGTAGCAAATATTTACATATCTATTTTTTCTGCATAAATATTTATTCGCAAATCATTTTATTAAGTAAAATTGATTGCGAACGATATTCACAAGCCTCCATTGAATATGTGCCACGTGCAATTTCATAAAGACGCAAGACACCTTGTGAAATAAGGAAAAATTAATGTTTATTTTATTCTTTGTAAATGCTCGTCGCGGGCTTTTTCGGCATTCATCCAACGTTGTGGCACCAGGTAAGCAGCAGTAGTTTCCGCAGGAATCTCCACCAGACGACGTGAGCAGAAAAAATTACAAGCGTCATTTTGGTATTAACATGTAAGAATAATGCCTGTAAAGGCGAAGCGTGCGAAAGTGGTGAGTGGGCGGCATTACAAACAAAAGCAGTTCGTATTTACACACACGGCGTAGAAAATACCCGACTCATCCCAAGCAATACCGTACTTACCACAAACACATTCTAATTCCAAGCATTCCCCTCTTCCCAATATACCCAATACCGGAGAAACCCCGGCGCTCTGGGGGTTCGAAGAATCAAGAAGACAACAACAGTGATCGTGTTGTTCGACGGACAGAAGGTCCCCCTAAACGTCGTATGTGATGGTGTTCGCTACCCTTGTTCCTTGTATCGCAGGCAAGTAGACGTTTGTTACGCGTGTGGAGAATTGGGCCACAGGTCCGACGTTTGCCCGAAGGGCGAAGACCAGAAAGAATGCCGTGGATGTGGCATGCTCACACCATCAGAGGATCATCAATGTGATCCTAAGTGCGCCATCTGTGGTGGGGCACACCAAACGGCAGACCGCAAGTGCAAACAGCGCTTCCAGGTACCATACATCGTGCGCCAAAGACGGCGGCACCGCAGGCGCGCACAGCACGCGCAGCGGGCGGCAGGACCGCGTGGCTTCGACACAGCTAGCGGCGGAGAAGCAAAGGCGGGAGAGAAACCCTTCTACTCCCCCCACCGCAACATATCGGCATCGAGAGGACGCTCCCGCTCCGGATCCAGAGGGCGCGACAATAGCAGCAGACGCTCCCTTTCGAGAGGACGATCGGGTTCCAGGGTCCGAATCCAAGAACCAATGTCCTGGGCAGACAAGGCCAGGATGAACATCTCAAGCGGCAAAGAGGTAACACAGGGCATCTCGCCGGAGTATTAAAGAGAGAAATCTGAGATTTTAATGCTTAAGAAGGAAAATGCAGAGCTAAAAGAGGCACTACGAACGATGAGGGCTGAGTTCGAGCTCTTCCGTAACTCGCGTGAACCCCGCGAAGTAGCCTTACCCATCCCAGTTCAAGCAGAAGGGTCGAATAAGCGCAAAGCTATTTCCCCCCCTCCCCCGCGACCACGAAAAGAGAGCCAATGCAAACTAACGAGTCCCCCGCTCAGGACCCTATGCCAGAACCAAACATACTCGCGTCTTTGAAGGTAATTGAGGAATCGCTCACGCAGATGAGAGAGGCCTTAGCTATTCAATCTAGCACTGTCGAGCATATGGACAGTAACATCTCCCACCTAACACGTAGAGTTAGCATCCTCGAGTCTGAAATGAAAATGATAGACTCCACCAAAATCAAAAGCATCTCCACTGGCACCACTGCAAAAGCTCAGAAAGTACAGCAGGATCCCGATAACACGAGTCCCCTGCAGGCTCTGCTAGTTCAATAGAAATCAAAATGGCGGGACAAACCGGAAACCTAATTATCTGGCAGTGGAATTGCGCCAGCTTCTTAAGGCGCAAGGCTGCTCTATTGCAGCTCATCAAAGCACAAGCGATAATGCCGCACGTCCTGCTCTTGCAAGAAACACTTAGTGAGAAGGTAAATTTATCGGGCTACCGTTCGGTTAGCCAAAAAGGAGAAAATGGCAGAGGTATCGCCGCATTCGTCAGGAAAGACACCTCTTTTCAGGAGCACGGAGTCAAAATTTGTAACTCGGATAAGAAATCCGGTCTTGAGGCACAGTTAATTGAAATCATCCCCCACGGAAAAATCCGACGACACATTTTCATTCTCAACCTGTACAGCTCTCTTTCCGCTCATAAGCATAATCTCCGCTCACTACTAAATAGGGACGCAACCACTGCGAAATCGCAGCCCTTAATAGTCGCAGGAGATTTCAATGCTCCCCACCCGGCTTGGGGTTATGCAACACAAACAAAGAAATGGGCCAACCTAGTTGCAGCGAGTACAGACCTAAACCTGATGCTGGTCTCGGACCCACGTTCCCCCACGAGGCTGGGAAACTCGGTTGCCAGAGACACGACCCCTGATCTCAGCTTCACTAGAAATGCTGTGGCCACGTGGTCCAACTTACAGGAGAATTTGGGGAGCGACCACTACATAATAGAACTCAGGATGGAAATAATAGCAGCTCCTCCCAAAACCTATAAATACACAGACTGGGACCTCTTTAGGAAAATAAGAGGTGAAGATGAGGCAGTATACGACACGTTCAGTGAACTGCCTGTACACATACAAATGGATGTCGAGAAGGCCACCAAGGAAATAGTTACGGATTTTGATGCCCCAGGGATGGACGCAAGGTTAGCGCATTTCCTGGAAGCCAAGCGCTCTCTCCTCGAGAGATGGAAGACACAAAGACTCAATCGCTGGCTACGGAAAAAGATCGCGGAGCTCAATAAACTCATTGAGGAGCATTGCTCCGAACTTAATAAACAGCAATGGAGAGACGCCTGCTCGGCAGCGGATGGCAAAATGTGCAAACGAGGCAAATGGACCCTCTTTAAACATCTCTTAGACGATGGACAATCCAAATGTAATCAGAGACTAGTCATAGACCGATTAATTATTCAGGAAAAAATGGAAGGCATCTCAGAGGCCTCCATATTTCGGAAAGTAGCAAACAAATACCTTCCAATTGGCCAAAGCCCAGGTTCTCCCCTCCCTCAGTATGAGGGCGCGCCTGCCCCAGAGCTGGACGTCCCCTTCTCGGAAGCTGAGATCAGGGAAGTGCTGCACAATTTAAACGGAAGGTCTGCCCCAGGCCCCGATGGAGTTACAAACCGGCTCTTAAGAAATTTGGACGACAAAGCAATTCAAGCTTTAGTGAAGGAGATAAATGAGGTATGGGAGGAAGGCGTTGTACCGGAGAGTTAGAAGAAGGCCACAGTGGTCTTAATCCCCAAGCCAGCTAAATCACCCAGCTTGGAGCACCTCCGTCCTATCTCCCTTACTTCTTGCATTGGCAAAGTAGCTGAACATGTAGTGCATAACAGGATATCGAGACATATTGAGTGCAACGAACCATTCCCGTACAATATGGTTGGTTTCAGGCCCTTGCTTTCAACGCAGGATGTCATCATCATCATCATCATCATCATCAGCCTGGTTACGCCCACTACAGGGCAAAGGCCTCTCCCATACTTCTCCAACAACCCCGGTCATGTACTAATTGTGGCCATGCCGTGCCTGCAAACTTCTTAATCTCATCCGCCCACCTAACTTTCTGCCGCCCCTTGCTGCGCTTCCCTTCCCTTGGGATCCAGTCCGTAACCCTTAATGACCATCGGTTATCTTCCCTCCTCATTACATGTCCTGCCCATGCCCATTTCTTTTTCTTGATTTCAACTAAGATGTCATTAACTCGCGTTTGTTCCCTCACCCAATCTGCTCTTTTCTTATCCCTTAACGTTACACCTATCATTCTTCTTTCCATAGCTCGTTGGATGTCATGCTCCTGCTCAAAACACAGATAATCGACTCTCAAAGCGAAGATGTAAAAGGCGTCCTCGCACTGGATATATCCAAGGCATTCGATACAATTGCACATGGCTATATCCTTCAGGAGATATCGGCCTTGAACTATGGAGTTAAATTCTTCTCCTTCGTTGCATCCTTCCTCGAGAGCAGGACGGCGGCCATAAAGTTGAGGCAATCAGTCTCGGAATATTTCACACTCGGAAACAGGGGTACTCCCCAAGGGGCAGTTATCTCACCCCTTCTGTTTAATATAGCAATGCGCAAGTTGTCGGAAAGCCTTGCAGCAATTCCTTACGTAGGTCATGCATTATATGCTGACGATATTACAATCTGGTGTCCTGGAGGATCGGAGGCTATGGTCGAACAAGCTCTACAGGAGGCTATGGATGTTACAGAGTCTTTCTTGAAAGGTACGGGACTGACACTCTCGCCTGGAAAGTCGGAACTCCTGCTGTACAGACAGGTTAGACGAGGTGCTAGGGGACTCACCCCACTCGATCAGGTGCCCATTAGCGTTCGTACCAGAGATGGGCACACCATCCCGAGAGTAGACTATCAAAATACTAGGGCTTTCAATAAACTCAAAGGGATGCAACGCTAAGACTATAGCCCAACTCACCACGAAAACTGAAAACATTACTAGATTAATTATGAGAGTGTCCAACAAGAAAGGTGGCACAGGCGAGGATATAGTCCTTAGGGCTCACCATGCTTTCCTGATCAGCCATGTCATTTACATAGTCGCGGCCCTCAACTGGACGAAAACAGAAATGGATAATTTAGACACGCTTATGCGCAAAAGTATCAAAAGGGTGATCGGCGTGCCAATCACGGCTAGTACAGAGAAACTCATGACATTGGGAGTACACAACACAACTTCGGAATTAATAGAAGCACAAAGATCAGCACAAATTATTAGATTATCAAACTCCAAAGCAGGCAGAAGACTTCTGGATGTGGCAGGCCTCTGTCCTAGCTTCAATCAGGAAAATATCACGCAACTTGAAATTCAGACAAGGAACTCCTTTATTGTAGACCCTTTTCCAAGAAATGTCCACCCCCAACACAATAAAGGTTGAAGGTTAGCGAGGGCTAGAACTTTCTTAAAGAACATATCTGGAACGGAGACCTTTGTTGACGCTGCGCGACACGCCAGTGCCAAGTTCTCCGTAGCCATAGTCAATGACAGGGGAGAACTCCTCTCGGCAGCCTCGCTGAAAACCTCCTCGGTCGATGTGGCGAAACAGGCTGCTATAGCTCTCGGATTACTTGACTCAAAACGCACTACGGTGTACACGGACTCCCGAGCAGCCGTTAGAGCGTTCGCATCGGGATTGATAGCCAAAGAAGCAGCCAGCATTCTAAACAGCAAACACCACTCTGAGATTGTTCACCACATAGTCTGGTTCCCAGCTGACATGGGACCAGACGTATTACCGGGTCACCTGAATCCCAATGAGATAGCCCACGACCGTGCGCGAGGTTTTGTATGCCGCGACGGGATGGTGTCTCGGGTGAGTTCGGGAGAGCTCGTCCACAGTGATCCACTGGTTACTTTTCATGAAATCACCTCTCATTACAGAGGGAATAGGCAGAGTTTTCCTTTCCCCCATCATAAGCTCAACAGGCCACAAGCTAGCACGCTTCCCATGCTCCAGACGGGGTCCTACCCCTCTAGGGGCTTTTTGAACAAGCTCCACCCGGACATCGATCCACTCTGCCCAGATTGTGGCACTGAAGTTAGCTCATTAAATCACATGCTCTGGAAGTGCCCTGTGTTACAGGATTTTAATACAGCAGAAGACTGGACGAAGGCCATCACAGACCCGAGACAGGACGTCCAGGTCCTGGCTGTCCAGAGGGCCCGTGAACGAGCGGAGAGGCATGGCCTCTCTGTTTCGACATGGGACTAGCCAATGGCTGGGTAGGGACCTGCAGGCCCCCGCTTAGCTCCTCAGGACCCCAATAAAGTTGTTTGCTGCTGCTGCTGCACTTTAATAGCACGAATGCGCGGGCAACGGCGCGTTTCGCGAACTTGGCTACAACCGACGCGATAGTACGCTACCAATACACAGAGGTGGACACAACACAGGCTCTTAGCCAAAGCATGCTGGACGCTTGCAGAATTTCTTCTACTCTCACTCAAGACAAAATGCGTGGGTGCCGTTCAGAAGACAGAATTTTCGAGTTACTAGTTCCTGGCGTTTGAGCTCCTTGGCTTATCTCTTGTGCCTTTTGCACGTGCGAGCAACGCACTCCCGTGTTATCACACTTCACGACTGCTCGTCGCGTTTTCGACAAGCGTGGGTACCGAAAGAAGGCTTAAATTGTTGCGGGGACGTAATGATTGCCACAAGCTTGTCGCAGTAAGATTCAGTACGCGCCAAACTATCTTTGTCACCACGGCCGAGCTGCTTTTCGCTGCGTCACAACAGGCGCCGCGAGCGGGCCTCATACCACAAAAGTACCGAAAATAATTTTCAACAATGTTGGGCGTCAGAGAAAGAAAAGCGCCATTAACTTGTCCGTGCATTAAAGCGCGAAACCGCGCACCACGGCCTAGCTGATTTTCGCTATCCCATTCACAGCGCCAGGCCCGCCCACTGTTCTCGAAAGGTATCCCAAAAAGTAATGAAATTAGTTTCAATAATGTTGGCAGTCAGAGAAAGCGCCAAAACTTGTCGCAGTAAAATTCAGTACACGCGAAACTGCGTCACAGCACCCTGTGCGACAAGCGTGCCCAAAAACTACCGAAATTAGTTAAAATAATATAGTGGCTTATAGGAAGCGTCGCAAACATCTCCCAGTACAATTCATTAATTCAAATTAACTGCTCCACGACGGCCATGCTGTTTTTCGTTAACTGCGTCACAAGTTTAGCCTATGTGCCGGGCAGTAAGCCTAATTGCTTGAAGTGCGTCGCAGACTGTCGAACAAAGTTTCTCACCTTGCCGTAGTCCAATAGTGCAGTGCTGCCATGTCGAAGTTCTGAAAGAACGCAATGATTCGCCGGGAGGCCTCCAAACCAGGCTAAATCCCAAAATAGAAAAACAGGTAGACGGATGCCCGAACAGTCCAACGCTCAGATGCGTGGCCGGTCCCTCTCGCTTCGGCGGTATGTCTGACGAATGACGCCAACATCTGGCTCGTCATTCGCCGGTTCGCCTGTCGCTAGGCAACGGAAGTAAGCCGCAAAGTTTAACTTAATTTATGCGCAGATATTTTTACTTTTTCCGGGAAAGAATAAAAAAAAATAAAACAATTTCTGTTAATCTCATTTTACATTCTTCTTTTTTTCGATGCTCGCAGCCCCAATTCGTCGATGTTAATACTATAGCGTGACGTGTTTCCTCTTTCCAATTTTCGCCGAGTGTCCGCTCTTGTTCAATTCCTTTCTCTATGGTTACATGGTGTCAGAAGTGGCCACCCAGTGCTACACTTTCCAGCGGGAACAGGACCTCGGGCGCACCCAGGAACAGACATAGATGTACTGAAGCCACCGGGACCACTACTGATGACAGGTGATATGGGCAAGAATAGGCAACGATTTAAGCAGATGCTGGAGCTCTACTTCACGGTAACAAAGCCGCATGACAAACCTCTGAGCAAGGCAGCAATGACAGCAGTACTACTAAGCTTAGCAGGGGAGGACGCATTAGAAGTTTTCAACAACTTCTCCTTCAGCGAAGCTGAAAGCAAAGAAGACTACGAGACCGTCGTCGGCGAGTTTGACGCATACTGGGCTGCTCAAAGAAACGAAGTGTACGAGCGGTATCTGTTCCGGAAGCGGATGCAGACAGCGGGGGAGTGTTTTGCGCACGAGACGTGAGGATGCAAGCCCGATCGTGCAAGTTCGGTGAGCTAAGAGACTCCATGATACGCGACCAAACTGTAATCGGCATTAACAATGACAGCCTCCGGGCTAAACTCCTGCAAGACAACGAGCTCACGCTGGCTAAAGCCGAAAAAATATGCAAGGTATCAGAGGCAGCTGCTTTGCAATGCGAAGCATGGGCGGATAAAGTAAACCAAGTAGATCCAGTCAATGTAGCTCGGAGCTCAACCAAGCATCCAAAAATGTTCAAATTCTCACGTTGCGGCAGAGAACACAGGCCACGTGACTGCCCAGCTTATGGCAAGATTTGCAGAATCTGTAACGCAAGGAATCGCTTTGCTGTTTGCTGCAGAAGAGCGGCGCGCGTAGATGAGCTCCAGGATGACGGTGATGACAACGACTTCGAAATTTTGGATGTGTGTACCAGTAACATACGGAATGAACGTGATTGGATGGTGATAGCGAGCCTTGGCGGCGACGAACTCAAATTCAAAGTCGACACGGGATCTCAAGCTAACGTCATACTGGATTCAGCCTACAGAAAGCTGCGGCCAATGCCGCCTGTCAAACGTAGCAACACCACTTTGCGGTCATACGAGGGACCATCATCAAACACCTAGGTGTCATCAGCCAAGAAGTAGTCATTGGTGACAGACGTCAGCATTTGGACTTCTTCGTTTCCAAAAAAGTAAGGCAGGCACTGCTCGGGCTCAAGGCAAGTGAATTGCTCGGGCTAGTTACCAGGACAGTCGACGCAGTGGGAGCAAGCAACTCCGAACAAGTAATGCAGGAATTCGGCGAGCTATTCGAAGGTACCGGCTGCGTACAACGACACTAGAAGATGGTCCTGTCTGCGGATGCTGTCCCAGTGGTTCAAGCTGCCCGACGAGTTCCTTTGGCCCTAAAGGAACCACTTCACAGCGAGCTGAAGCGGATGGAGCAAGCGGGCATCGTGACAAAGGTCAACGAACCGACTGAATGGGTAAGCCCATTGGTAATAGTCAAGAAAAAAGATGGAAAGTTGAGGGTTTGCATGGATCCCACGATAATCAACGCTAGCATAAAACGGGAGCATTGCGAAATGCCAAGACGTGAGGACATAGAGGCGGAACTGGCCGGTGCAAAGGTGTTCAGTCGACTTGATGCGAAGGCTGGTTTTAATCAAATTCCTCTAGATGAAGAAACTTCAAGAATCTGCACTCTCGCAACTCCTTTCGGAAGGTATAGGTTCTTGCGGATGCCCTTTGGAATTGCGTCAGCGTCAGAAGTATTTCAAAAGACTCTGAGGGAAATATTCGATTCCTTACCGGGCGTTCATGTGTATGTTGATGACATATTGATTTGGGGAATCTCGCAGGAACAACATGACCATCGGTTGAGATCAGTACTCGAAGCTGCTAGGCAAGCTGGTCTTAAGCTAAACGCAGAGAAGCGAAAGGTTGGTGTTCACGAAATCGAATTTCTGGGTGATATCTCCAAAAACGCCATAAAGCCCAACCAACGACAGATCGAGTGCGTGAAACAGATGCCCATTCCGGCCGACAAACAGGGAGTGCAGCGTCTTCTGGTTGTAGCCAATTATTTTTCCAAGTACCTTCCCTCCTTGTCGCAGAGGACGTCTTCTTTGCGCAGCCTAATCAAGCATGATGCAGTATTTGCATGGACACCAACCCACACGCATGAATGACACAGTATCTGCGACAGCCTTGGCCAGCAGCCACTGCCAGCTATCTTTGACCCTCGGAAAGAAACGAAAGTGACGTCAGATGCATCAGTGACTGGTTTGGGTTCAGCTCTCATGCAGCGTCACGGAAGTGAATGACGTCCTGTAGCGTACGCATTAAAGGGCCGTTTATAGTCCGACGTAACGCGCGCGCGCGCGCACGCTACGTCACGTCGGCGAAAACGACACCTCTATAGTCGGGCGCACCGGCGTAGCCAACGTAACCGGCGGCTTCCAACGCGCCCCGACGGGCCCGGCGCCGATATGGCTCCGGAGCCATTCGCGCGTCGAAGTCGGCGGAACTCTCGCACCACAATGCATTGCGCGCGAAGAAAAAGGCGCCAACACAACTCCGCAGACGGCTTTTGCGAACGGCGTGCGACTTGGCGAACCTTCTGCGCATGCTCCGAAGATAGCAGCCTACGGCGCGCGCGTTGAAGTATAGAGGGGATGGCATCTCGGCTGGCACAGCGCAACCGACGTAGCGTGACTGACCGCGAACGACGCTCGCCCGCGCGCCGATAACGTCGGACTATAAACGGGCTTTCGCGGTCAGTTACGCTACGTCGGTTGCGCTGCGACAGCCGAGATGCCATCCCCTCTATACTTCAACGCGAGCGCCGTAGGTTGCTATCTTCGGAGCATGCGCATTGTGGTGCGAGAGTTCCGCCGACTACGACGCGTGAATGGCTCCGGAGCCAAATCGGCGCCGGGCCCGTCGGGGCGCGTTGGAAGCCGCCGGTTACGTTAGCTGCGCCGGTGCGTCCGACTATAGAGGGGTCGTTTTCGCCGACGTGACATAAGGGCCGTTTATAGTCCGACGTAACGCGCGCGCGCGCGCACGCTACGTTACGTTGGCGAAAACAACTCCTTCTATAGTCCGACGCACTGCAGCGCCGACGTAACCGGCGGCTGCCAGCGCGCCCCGACGGGCCCGGCGCAGATTTGGCTCCTGCTCCATTCGCACGTCGGCGCCGCCGACTGCGTCGCACCACAATGCATTGCGCGCGAAGAAAAAGGCGCCAACGCAACTCCGCAGACGGCTTTTGCGGACGGCGCGCGACTTGGCGAAAGTTCTGCGCATGCTCCGAAGATAGCAGCCGATGGCGCGCGCGTTGAAGTATAGAGGGGATGGCATCTCGGCTGGCGCAGCGCAACCGACGTAGCGTGACTGACCGCGAACGACGCTCGCCCGCGCGCCGAGAACGTCGGACTATAAAGGGCAAGATATAGTCCGGCGTAACGCGCGCGCGCGGCCACGCGCGTCGCGGTTAAGCGACGTCGGTGAAAAGCGCGCACTCTACAGTCCGGCGTCACGGCGTAGCCGGCGTGCCCAGGCGCGCTTGGCGAGCACAACGCCGCCGGCGTGGACATACAGCGTGTTCTATTTCACGCGGCTGCCGCTAGACCAGAATGCACTGCGCGCTGCAGCGGCAGCGAGCAGAAGGCAGAATGGCGGCCTGCGGTGCGCGTACTGACAGTGCGGCTGTGGTTTTTTCAACATCCGTGCGGGATGACAGCGCGAGTGAGGACGCCTGCTTGAAGCGATTTGCAACCTTCCATGTGTATACGATGTGAAACGCATGGACTACCGTGACACACACTGTAAAATAATTTACACCCCTAAGGGTTTTTTCGGTGTCTATAACTAACCCCCTAGCACCCTTGAAAAAGGTGGGTTCTATAGGGAATTACACCCTTATGATGGTTATTCTATATTCCAATAACACCCTATCCCTTGAGGGTGTTTTGAACAACATATTACCCTTCGACCCACGGGGTGTAAGGGTGTGATCAGGAATATATTGCCCCTTCACCTATCGGGTGTAATGAGCAATATAATAACCCTTGAAGTATGACATGTGGATGCGGGTTCATATGCACTTCATTGTTTGTTTCGTAAGTCCACAGTCAGGCTAGCACACAGAAATGTTACGTATGGTGTGCATACAATAGGTAATGTGTTTCCAAACGCACGGCATAGCAACTTTGAGAGAAAACACATAATCATGTGTGATGGTCCCATTTACCACAGACACAGAGTGACTGCATGGAGGGTCATTTATTCTAGCCTCTTGTACAATATTTAGAGCTTGCACTATGCCTTGTATGTGGTGACAAGTCTTGTGGCCGTTCTACGTTGAAGAACAGTCTCATTCAAACCAAAGTTCCAGGGCAGAGGCGAGGATGATGATGCCTTTGTGTAGCTGCATTCCAATGTCCTAAGGCGAGCCATCATAGATGAAGCCATTTCTTCACTGATCGATGTAGCCATCTGCTTCTTTTCTACCTGCAAAATGATTTGTTGCAATTTAATGTCAGGAAAAGTACACGAAACATGACAAGCTGTGCTTCCCTGCATCATTCACTTTAATATTTCAAGATCACATGAAGAGCAGGTTAAAGAAACAAGCACAGATAGTACTTACTTCCAAGAAATCGTTATTTTCGAAAGAATAAGGCATTCAATCTGCCACATCATGAATGTAGGAGAGACAGGCTACAGAATTACATGAGGGCAATTCAGAAATTATTGCCTTCAAGCCCACTACTTTGCCAATATTACAGCAAACATTTTGAACTCTATCATTTATGCATTTATGTTTAAGCTATCGAATGTCACTTGCCTCGCCTTCCTATCTCTTCTCGTTCCAGAGTAATCGAGCAATTCATGGCATCCAGTGGTGACGTCCAGTTGAAACAACAGGCTGTAATTGAATTTCTGACTGTGGAAGGTTGTGTTCATATCAACATTCATGGCCATCTGACTGCAGTTTACAGGAATGCCTGTGTTGACATCAGCACTGTGCGGAGGTGGGCAAGGACTGTGAAAGACCAAAATCCTGCCTCATCACATCTCCCGGATCAGCACCGAAATGGACGGCCCACAATGGCTTCTGATGAGGCTCATGAACATCAGGCAGATGAGTTGACTCGGGGCAATCGCAGGATCAAGCAACACCAGATTGCAACAACACTCGCCATTTCCGTTGGCTCAGTGAACCACATCATTAACGACCTGCGTTACAAGAAGACTTGCGCTTGTTGGGTGTCACGGTAACTGACAACTGACATGAAAAAGTCGAAGCATTTCCAACAAGTTCAATTCTTCTTGTAACCCAGGAGGTTTTTAATTATGTGGTTCACTGAACCAATGGAAATAGCGAGTGTTGTAGCAATTTGGTTCCGCAGTGAGAAATTCAATTCAATTACAGCCCACTGTTTCAACCGGACATCACCACTGGATGCGATGCATTGCTCGATTACTTTGGAACGCGAAGAGATAGGAAGATGGGTCAAGTGACATTCTATAGCTTAAACATCAGTGCATTAATGATAAAGAGCCAAAATGTTTGCAGTACTACTGGTAAAGTAGTGGGTTTGGAGGCATTACTTTCTTAACCGCCCTCATATCACAGCAATAACGCTGTGCAGTTTGTTTTTGTGTGTGACATTTGACCCAAAACTAGAATTTAGTGATCTTAGGCTTCTAAATTCGCCTCACTGGTGTGCTCTTGATCCCTAATTGTCATGGTGGTTGCTCTGCAAATGTTTATCAAGCATGGTTCCTCTAAAATATTTGACACAATTATTTGTAACATATTCAACGAAAATTTTAAAATGTTAGTTGAGAGCATTACATGTTTCGTTCTCCTGTTGTTCTCTTTATACTAAGCATCACTAAGCTGACCTTTATTTTTTCTTAATCTCGGACTTACACAGTGGCTGGTAACAACCCCTCTGTCAGAACTATTTGGCATCTCTACTACAAAGAAGCCCTACCTACACCTTCTGACATCATCTTAGCCATCTCCACTAAGCAAGCACATAATCCTGCAGGTATTTTTATTACAGAGGTTTTCCCTAAAGATCTTCCAAGCAAGAACACTTTAGCATTTGATCATTTAGATGCTTTTAACTGAAACAACACAGTGAATCCATCATGCTTAACAGAAGTTTAGCTATTTTAATCAAAGCACAGTTAAAGCCTTTCATGTATGAAGTTTGCGATCTGCTTTCACTTGATCTTGCTGGTTATATGATTGTGAGTTACACTGAGGTCAAACATTCTAATGGCCAACATCTTTCATCTGTGAAGCGCAGAAAACTTTAGTGCACTTGTCAGTGTTGTTACGGCATTCTTATATGTGATGATTAGGCTGCTGGCTGTTTAGCACGGTAGTAGGATAGTACAGGGTGATCATTTTCAAGTTTTATGGAATTTTAAAAAATGTCCTGCGGCAGATGGCATAATTCTTGTCCTTGAGCTAGATTATTTGAAGAGGTGGAAATTACTAGCATGAGAAATCGAAACACATGCTCAACTAAATAAAAAAATCACTAATTAACGTCGTAACTAATTATATTACTGCACATATTGCAATTTATTAATTCTAGCCAGTGAGCTTGGAAGACATGTGCATTTGAACTTCCAGAATGACACCAGTTTAGGAATATTTCCCTTATAAAGACCAATACACAAGGGTGTTCCCGTTACTTTTGTGCATCAGTGCATAAAAGCACATTTTGTTAAAAAAGTAAGTGGAACAACAGTGCATTTTTACAGCAAGTTTGATGGTGCATATCTCCAAACTGACGCCATTCTGGAAATAAATTCCAAGTAGATACACCTTGTAATGTCACTGGCTATGATTCGTAAATTACAATATGTGCCCCAGATATGTGGTGGCACTGGCATACACTCCCAGGGTTCTACTAGGAAACATAAATACCCAAGAAAGTGATGGGGAAACGGCGCCCACAGTAGCTCAATTGGTTAAGCATCTAACGCGTAATGCGATGACATGGGTTCGTTCCCCACCTGCGGCAAGTTGTTTTTTCATCCACTTTCATTTCCATTTATTTATCATTTCTTTATTTCATTTGTTAATAACAAGTAGTTTACCCTAACTTGTCCTTGGTGTCAGTGTTTGCTGGCTTCTTAGGATATGATTAATAAACATCGGGTTCATCGGTTAAGCCGCTTTCTTTTCGTTTATATTAGCTATAATGTAATTCATTCGAAAGATAATAAAATTTTCTAATTAGCTTGATATGTTTCGATTTCTCGTGCAAGATATATCTGCCTGTTTGAATATTCCTGCTCAAGGACTAGAATTATGCAATATGCAACAGGGCTATATGTAAAAATTCCACAAAACTGAAAATCATCACCTTGTATAAAAACAGTGTGAATTTAAAAACAAGCTTCAGTGAACCTTAATGAATCAGCAAATGGCCAGTGTAACTAGTCTGATCATCCTGGAAATCTTTTGTAGCTTATAAGCATAGTGCATTTCAATTCCACATTTAGGAGTGCAAATTTTTCTTGAAATCAGCTTTTTCTTTTTAACAGCTAGCATCCCTGCCAGTTTGCTTAAACATAATGTTGCATGACTTCAACAGTACTGCACAATCAGACTTTTTTCTGCTCACAGTGTCTAGCGATGTGTCTTTAGCAGCTGAGATAATTAATGTTCAGGCAGATAAACATCAGAAAACATTGCAATAACTGCCAAGAAAATGCAATCATGCGTTTTGTTTACAAAAGGGCATGTGCTCTATCTTCTGCCAGGTTTGTTCTCCATGTCAGGCTAGCACGGAACTTGCACAAGAGGCACCTTTTGCATCCATGAAGATATTTTATGAGGCTATGGTGGTGTCGAAACATGATATAAACCATAACACTTTAAACTATTTTATGAAACAGTTATTTGTACAAAGATAGAAAAGGCACCAATTTTGAATTTATCACATTTGGTTTAGAGTACCATAGTATAGATGGCCCAACTAGTACAGGTACGCAAACGGGCTAGTTGGTACTGGTCGATGACGTTAGACAATGTGAACACGACAAAGGATGGAGAAAGAGGCGATAGCATTTGTTCCATTTCTCGCCACTTTTGACGTCCCTTGTACAAGTCTGCGCTGTCGAACATCGTGGATCAACTAGTACAGTCTGAAAAAAAATATGTCATGAAAGAAAACTTGGCTTTCAACCTCGACAATTCTGCCTGTTAGGTATTATGGTTTCTTTAGAACTTATTTCTTTATACAAAGTCAGACCCATCAAGTAAAGCTCGCTGAGAAAGAAATGAAGAACAGCATCAACACCTCTCAAGGCACATGCATCAAAGGAGTCAGAGCATCATACACATTACCTTTAAGTGCAAGAGTATTCTCTTTCTGAGGCAAACTGCATTTCTAGTTTCTTAAAGCCTATATATTTATTTGCCGCAGCTATGGGAAGATCACAAGGTGGAAAAGATGTGTTGGTGCAAATTCAACTATTAAGTACAACAACAAAAGGTAAAGCACAGGAAGTCTCACTGCTCCTCTGTCTAAATGACATTCAGTTTCATTTGTCATGTCCACTCCTATCCTGATGGCAGCGGAAACAGGAAGACAGCAGCATGGTTCAGAAAGCAGACGAAGGAGCTGATATCCTAGCTGACATAAAGAGTAAAGAAGCGCCATGTCGGACCATGTAGTGCAGACTTGAGACATCATTAACTAGCGCGAAAAAGACAACGGACGACAGCTAGAAGCACACAGGACAGAACTCTAGGCTTCAACTGAAATTTTGGCTACACAGAAACATAGGATTCAGGGGATGCGACCTCGACGCATGGAAGCAACATTTATCTTTCCTTTTCCCTGCCTGACACAGGAGGTATTGGAGCAAATCGATGGGCAGGTTCATTTCGAGATACGAACACTGTTTTTTGGCGAGAGCCAGGGAAGGGGTGCTTACACACCTATCACCCGCTTTTCGATGCGAAGTGCTTCGAATATTTTCATGTCGACCTGCATCTAGAGCCGCCTGGGCAGATGAGTGCTTTGAAACTGCTCAGTGCATGAGCACTTACAGCAATGATTTGCCAGATGGCCACCAGCCATGACAGCTGCCCTATCTTTGTTCCCCCAAGCGGTCGTTTAAACACCGACCTGTTTGGCTTGAGGAAACATAGGGCAGCTTTGAGTGCCTTGGTGGCTGGTGGCCACATGGCCAATCATCGCCATACGTGCTCATGCACCGAGCAGTTTCAAAGCAATCGTGTGCTCAGACAGCTCCAGAAGCAGGTACATAGGGAAATATATGAACCACTTTGCATCAAAAAAGCGGGGAATAGGTGTGTAAGCACCCGTCTCTGGCTCTTACCAAGAATGTTCGTAAGTGAAATTAACCTGTTCATAAATTTGTTCCGATAGCTCCTTTGTTGTTTCTGTCCGTCGGCATTCTGTGCATTTCATGTTTCTGTGTAGCGAAAATTTCAGTTGAAGTTTAGAGTTCTTCTGTATGTGCTTCTTGATGTTGTCTTTTTCACGCTAGTTATTGATGTCTCAAGTCTGCAATGAGCACCAACTAGCCAAAGTGCCTTCTTCAACCATGTAATACATAGGGCATATAACCGGTGGCACATTCGAGTTACAGAATGGATGCCAAGAGAAGAGAAGGGTAGTCAAGGACGGTAGAGAAGTAGACTATGATGAAGTCAAAAAATTTTGCAGGCTTCACTTTGAATCAGCTAGCGCAAGACAGGGGTAATTGGAGCTCACTGGGGGAGGTCTTCATCCTCCTGTAAAAAATATGTAGGCCAACTGTGATGAAAAAAGTATACCTGTCGGCTCAGACGTCTTCACTGTCTTTTCAGCAATGTGTAGGCCCAAGACAGCCAGTCGTTTCCCATGCAATTGCTTCATGCTGACTGTAACTGCATGGGCACAAGAAAACAACGCACCATTAATGCCACCCGAGATTGACCACTCAATAAAAGAACCTCTCAAAACAGCAAATACAATTAAGCATTTACCAGCTTAATAAATACACATATAAAGGCCAAGAATAGTTACAATAACCATACCCTTTATAACTAGACATTAAAATAAGGTAGTGAAACGTACTCTAACCGTAGGACGCTCAGTGCAATTAATTTCAGAAATACTGTTGACAACTGACAGGACGCCTTAGGCAGGGTTCAGTCACACAACAAGAAAACAAATAGTAGTAGTAATAAGCACGCCTGCGTGAAACCAAGAAACGAGTTCAGGGACGAGAAAAAAATTGATTAGGCTCGGTGTGCTTATTTATACAAAAGGATAAATTTATAAACAAATAGCGCAACCATGCGTTCATCCGCAACAGCACAAGAGCTTCTAGAACAAACGAGCACAACTTAAAGCGAAGGAAAAGTACATAGCCCGGATGGTCGTGGTTCTTTTGTTTTGCATTAGTTCTAGTCATGAAAGCACAAGCATTGCAAGCTGCCTGCGCCATTACCTACCACGGGACCTTCGACAAAAAAAAAGAACAATAACAATTGAGTGAAAGTACGCAAGCGACATTTAATACGGTTGTTACACTGCATACTTTTGGCCGCGATCGATCCTGACTGGAATCGAATTTCTGGAGGCGTTTGGCCTCGTTGCACAATCGGCGGACGGGAGCCAATCGCGGTCGAAAATTTCGATCCAGAACAGGCTCAATCGTGATCGAAAGTGGCCGTGTGACACCGGTATAAGTATGCGCCCATCTTTGGTAACAGAATGAACTAATTAGCCAAACCAAAGTATTATTTACCTGCCTGCGCCGGATACTGACGCGTAGCAGTACTTAATTCTCTACAACTCTAGTTGAGGACACGTGAACAATGAAACATTCATTTTTTTTTTCTTTTTCACATTCGGTGCCCATAGGCTACGCCTGGAGTACATATACTACACTCGCATCCAACACACCTTGTGCTGTCCTTTAAATAAATTGCGCGAAGATTACTACCACAATGACGCACCATAAAAACGCGACGCTGAACGTGGCTACGTACGTACCTTTTATATGAGCAGTTCTTGCAAAAGGCCCTCGGTTTGAAGGCGGAGCGCTGCCACGATGTGTACTGTGGGCACACCATTTCGATTACGTAGTGGATGGACGATGTTGACGATGGATTCCGCCGAAAAACAAAACGTCCACTTCATCACTGTTCTGGCCGAATGGATGTTTTCTCCGTCGCCACGAATGACGGCCGTCGTAGGCGTAGTAAACACACTGTCACAAAGAAACACCGATGTCGTAGGCCGCTGCTGCCCTTCTTTCTCACGCACAATCGCGTCGTCTTCACTCCGGACGCTCACTTCGCGTCGATGAGCACAAAAGTACGCGAGAACAACGAGGTGGTACAACCTAAACGCAGCAAAAAACAATCTAATTACTCACAACTTCAAGAATGTCACGGAGAACACACATGCACCCGACGGCCCGCCGGCCCGCCGCGAGACGTAGGAAATGACGTAGCGGCGATAGCGGCGACACCCGTCGGGGGAAGTTATTTCAATTTCGGTTTCGTTTTCAAGGCATAAAAACAAATATTCTTTTAAACTACGTGTGTGTATTATTTTCAAAGCTATTTATTTTACGCTACCTCTAAGCCATTTTCTGTGTTTACGGGTAGTTTCACTGGAAATTTATTTCCAGAAACATGGGCTGATATCAAATCAAATGGGGCAAAGGTGGGCTGGTAACTGCGTGTAAGTGAATTTATTTCTCGATGCTTTTTTTTGTTTGTTTGCTTGGACGTTCATTTGTAAAGAGACGTGGCCCTTCCTGGTTTTATAAGATACAGAGGTACTTGCGAGTCTGTCTTTTCTTTTATGCGGAGAGAAAGAGAGAGAGAGAAAAAAAGCTTTAATTGGCATTTTCAAGAAGTTCACAATGCTCATATTTCTGAACTGGTGTGCTCACGCAAATTTTAAATAGCTTGGACGAACGACAGATATAAAAGAACTTGCATAATAGCTTTTTAAACGTATAGGCGACACCACGAAATTTCACATGTGCAGTCTTTGCGTGGTGTCGTGAAAGTGCAACCGAAGCGAATCCAGATCTCGGGGTTTTTTTTTCTTTCTTTTTTTTAGAGCGGGTGAGCAAGTGCGGCCGATGACCGCTCAAAAGAAAGAACAAATATAACAACGACTCCTCTTTGGTGGACAGCCCCGTGAGTTGTCGCTTACAATCTGATGTCGGTCTTTGTCTTACTGCAGTTGCTTATAATAGCAGTTTGACGGGTAATGAGGAATATATATTCACAATCGAGGTATTTTGTGCATGCGGTAGACAAATCATTTTCAACCCAACTACTCTCGCCCTCAAACTACCACGAGCAGAGCAATTTAGTATTGTTCCTATTCAATAGCTGTGCCTGTACCATCGCCGAACCCCTTTGCTCGGCGAGGGTGCAGCTGTGGTAAAGGCTATTGAATGACAACAACAATTTCTTGGTAAAGTGTGGGAACTGTGATAACATTTCGTCTGGGTGTTGGCTTCAAGCATTCTCTTGTCTTCCCTTAGTATCATACTGTCTCTCCTCTGCGCTGTTGCATGTGAGTACAAAAAAGTAAGTGCTGCACCTTCTGCACTACTTTTGCGGTGGGTTGGGGTGGGCAGAAGGGGGCTAACGCGTAATTAGTCTTCCAGAGGGCATTGTGTCGATGGCCAGGGTGTTTCAGTGGGCATTGTGACGGCCAAAGAGGTCCAAGAAGTATTGTAGCGATGCCCACGAAGTTCTCGCTAAAAGGACTCGCACACGCCTTCCCCGCGTCCCTCTCATGTTCATTATGCACGCCCTCAAACCACCCACCGACGCGGCTGGCAAGCCAGTGACAGCAGCAGCAGCAGAATTGGAAAGAGTGAGGGAGGAGGCATAGAAAGCTTCGTTTTAAAATCTGGCAGAACGCCCCTGTACACGCTGTAACCTGCAATCCAGAGCTCTGGTGTTTTGACAAAATTCAATTTCATTCTGCAAAGTATTTCTTTCCCGTATTCAGCATGTACATCTGTCCTACCCGTCTAGCGAGGGGAGACGGGCGAGTCTCGCGAGACGGGTCTGCATATGCCAAGACATCGCGAACGTACTTGGCAGGTGGGCAGTTGCGCGCACACTTGAAAAATGGCTCACCACTGTTCCGTGAACAAAGATGGGTCCGCAAATGCCCCTCAAATTTCTGGAATCTTGTTATATCTGCAATGATTGGCTTAATATCCTATTCATGCATGCAATAATACTGTCTCCAATTTGGGAGGGGAAATATTTGAGTAAATACCGCTGTTAGTCGGTGTTGTAAATACTTTATGCATCGCAAGTTGTACGTTGGTTCTCTATACTTTCTTAGATTATTCTCCCTTTCTTTTTGAGCACTCCGTTCAGGCAGCTGTTTGTAAGCCAGTAGAACTTTCCCTTACTATACAACTACAAACTTAACAGTTTCTTTTTCTACAGCCAGCATCGTAAATTGACGCTGACGCGAAGCCATGAGCGTTTTGCACGGCTCTTTCCGCAGATGCTGCTTGAGCAAAGCATTGTGGTGGGTGAGAAGGCTCAAGTTTGCCTACGAACCGACCTTGTTTATAAACTTGAGAGAAGCAGAACGAATTGGGGTTATTGATTCGGCGAAAGAAGGTCAGGTGGGGTCAAAGCTTCTCGAATCGGCGTATCTTTTGTCCACGTATGGTTCGTCGCACCCTTTTCTGCCTGTTTTGTCATGCTTGAAAGAAACCTAGACGACCGCACTGCTTTAGAGCAATTGTGGCGCGTCCAGCTGCATGCTGTCACGTGGCCTATTCATTTTGCTAGATTCCTGGCGTCCCAAAAGCAAGAGCTCCACTAGTTCTGCCGTGCTGAAAACATTTTGAACATTTTTCTTTTTGTTAAATACTCAATACTAGAAAAAGTAGGTGCGCGCTTTTGGATTCCTCGGAATTTGTGCGTGACGACATTTAAGAACTGTGTGCCACCTGGAACACTGTGACATAGTAGATAGTAGTGCTTCAGCAACAGGTTTTTCGCAGGACATTTAAAAAGGGCTTATCAAAACAGACAGTGAAACGGAGGGGGACTCTCTTCAGGAGTTTTGTCGGCACTGAAAGCCCGACATGTCTCGGGGGGAAGCGGTTGGGGTAGGGGAGGGCACATTTCTGGATCCACCACTGGTTTTTAGTGCCGTGGGACACGCCGTGTCTTCGTGCAACTGTATGTTTGTGAATGTGATAAAAACAAACAAAAACACCCTTGCACCCACCCCCAATATTCTTAGTCAGTGCACCCTTTCGGTGGGTAAAAGGGTGTTATGGCACCTAGAACTTCCCTATGCTTCGCAAAAAGTCATGATGATAGGATGTTTCTTGAATGAAAACACCCTTCAAGGGTGTTATGAGTCGCATTTCTCACCATCAAGGGTGTAAATTATTTTACTGTGCAGAGCGCAAGAACAACGCGTGGGAAGCTATACGAAAGCAGTGTGGTCCCGCCACAGGTAAGCTGCATTTCGCAGCTCCTGTACTAGCTGGTGGTAGTCGCCGAGTTGAGGGCGCTTGTCGAATAGCTTTCGCATGTACATGCATGGTCCGCTTCCGTTTTTGACGTAGCCGAAATACTAGCAATATGAGTGCGATGTTCTGGCTGTCAGGCACGGCGGCCGCATTTCGATGGGGGCGAAATGCGAAAAACACCTGTGTGCTTAGATTTAGGTACACGTTAAAGAACCCCTGGTCAGAAAGAAAGTGGTTTTCGCACGTAAAACCTTGTTTTTTTTTTCTGGCTGTCAGGACAAGTTAACGCCATCCGGCAAAAGTTTTCATTTTAGCGCACAAACAGCGCGCGGAACGAGAAGCGCGCGCGCTACCCGAACGATGCGCATGCGCCATGTAAACAGCTGTTCGCCGCGGCGAAGTTGCGCTCCTGGACGCACAGATGGCGCCAGCCTCGAGCTGCGCGCGCACGCCGAACTCTAGAGGACGCAAATTTCTTGCACCCCTGGCGTCGCTAGCGCAGCGTATCCGACTTCGCCTGCCGCGGCCTGGCGCGCCGAGAACGCCGGACTATATCTTGGCCTTAAACCATAGAGAAAGAAATTCAACAAGAGGGGACACCATAGAGAAAGAAATTCAACAAGAGGGGACACTCTTTAAAAACTGGCAACAGGAATCACGTCACGCCTAGTTTCAACAACGTCCGTTAGTTGACGCGAGCATCAGAAAAAAAGAATGTGAAATAAACTTCAAGACAACGTTTTATTTTTTTTATTCCTTCCCACTAAAAGTGAAAAAGTTTTGCGTGTAAATGAACTTATACTTTGCAACTTTTTGTTGCGTTGCCTAGCAACAAGCTAGCGGCACGCCAGACGCGCGTGCATACGTCATGCGCCAGACAAGCCGCAGGAGTGAGCGAGGACGGTCGTACGTGCGAAGCTCGCGTGCTCGGCGACCCGTCTGTTTTGGATATAGCCCATTTTTGGGGGACTCCCGGCCTTCTCTATGCTTCTCTTGCGTGTCGTCTGCATTTCCACACGGCACCACTACACTACTGGACTACGGCAAGGTGAGAAATTGTGTTTGACAGTGTGCGGCGTATTTTAATCACATTTAGGCTTAGTTCGAGTGGCGCAGTTAGCGAAAAACAGCACCGCCGTCCTGGCGCAGTTAATTTGAGTTAATGCCTCGTCCTGGGAGATGTTTGCGACGCTTTCTATGAGCCGCAACATTACTGTAACTTATTTCGGTAGTATTTGGGTACGCTTGCCGCGCCCGGCTTATTGACGCAGTAAGCGAAAACCGGCTCGGCCGTGTGAGGCATTTGCGCGTGTGCATGCGTGCACTACGTCGTAGCGCCTGAGACAGACAAGTTTTCGCGCATTCTGTGGCCCCCAACAGTATTGTAACTAACGTCGTTATATTTGGGGTAGTTTAGAAGCACGGTTGCCGCGCCCGGCTTATTGACGCAGTTAGCGAAAAGCAGCTCGGCTGTGTGCCGCAGTTTGGCGTGTACTGAATCTTACTGGTAGAAGTTCGTGACGCATTCTCTGACCCGAAAAAAAGTATTGTAATATTATTTGGTAACTTTTTGGGATACCTTGAGGCTTGCTCGCCGCGCCTGGGGTTGTGAAGCTGTTAGCGAAAAAAGCGAGCCGCGGCCGCGGCCACAGTGAGTTAGTTTTGCGTGTACTGAATTTTAGTGGGACAAGTTTGTGACGCATTTTATAGCCCTGCAACAACATATACATTATTGCGGTACTCACGCTTCTCGAAAACGCGACGAGCGATTGCCGAGAGTGATAACACGGGAGTGTTGCATGCGCCGGCACGACGCGTAAGAGATAACACGGAGGAGCTCAAGAACATGACATATATGTATTCTGAGCTACTGAAAACAGGCGTTGCACCGACGAGTCTGACGTGAGTGTGATTAGAAGGCATTCTGCGAGCGTGTAACATGGTCTGGCCTAGCCTGTGTTGTTGCTACCTTTGTGTACTTGGCGTACCATCGTGTCGGCCGAGGCCAAGTTGTTTTGGAAACGCGCAGTCACCCGTGTATTTGTGCACTTAAAGTGCAGGAAATAATGCCCGGGAAAGGAGGGGTGCTTGAAAATCGGATGTTCAGATTTTATGGCATTGTTTGGGAGGAGTCTTTGCTGCGAAATGTACGTAAAAGTGAATTTATCTGTAATGCCGCTCATTCACCACTTACGCACGTTTCGCCTCTACACGCAATACTCCTGTTAGGTCAATATACGGAAATCATACATGCTTGTAATTTACTTTCTTTCAGCTGATGACATCCGGTGGAGCATCGTACGGCAATGACTGCTGCTTACCTGGTGCCACAACTTTGGATGAATGCAGAAGAAGCCCGGAACGAGCATTTATATAGAGCAAAATAAACATTCCATCATTTCAGAAGACGTCTTTCGTTTTCTTTATGAAATTGCACCTGACAGATTCGGCGCAGTCCTGTAAAGGTCAATCGCAATCGTTTCTACTTAAAACGACTCCACGCGAAGGCCACGCGAGGTTCAGCAGAAGCGAAAAAAAAAACAAAACATGAATGCCGTGCCGAGCAGCGGAGCCGGCGCGGCGTGTACCAACTGGTATTCAAAACGCGCGCGCCGAAAACCGAAACCGGAAGGAGTCAACAACATCCGCTTGGTGTGCTACAGTCAATTCGGCCGCTGGGCTCTATGGGAGTGTCCGCTCTTGTTGAAATTTCTTTCTCTATGGGGACACTCTTCAAAAACTGGCAACAGGAAACACGTCACGCCTAGTTTCAACAACATCCGTTAGTTGACGCGAGCATCAGAAAAAAAGAACGTGAAATAAACTTCCAGACAACGTTCTATTTTTTTTTATTCCTTCCCTCTAAAAGTGAAAAAGTTTTGCGTGTAAATGAACTTATACTTTGCAACTTTTTGTTGCGTTGCCTAGCAACAAGCTAGCGGCACGCCAGACGCGCGTGCATACGTCATGCGCCAGACAAGCATCAGGAGTGAGCGAGGATGGTCGTACGTGCGAAGCTCGCGTGCTCGGTGACCCGTCTGTTTTGGATATAGCCCATTTTATTGGGCTCCCCGCCTTCTCTATGCTTCTCTTGCGTGTCGTCTGCATTTCGACGCGGCACCACTGCACTACTGGACTACGGCAAGGTGAGAAATTGTGTTGGACAGTGTGCGGCTCATTTTAATCACATTTAGGCTTAGTTCGAGTGGCGCAGTTAGCGAAAAACAGCACCGCCGTCCTGGCGCAGTTAATTTGAGTTAATGCCTCGTCCTGGCAGATGTTTGCGACGCTTTCTATGAGCCCCAATATTACTGTAACTTATTTCGGTAGTTTTTGGGCACGCTTTCCGCGCCCGGCTTATTGACGCAGTAAGCGAAAACCGGCTCGGCCGTGTGACGCATTTGCGCGTCTACATGCGTGTAGTACGTCGTAGCGCCTAAGACAGACAAGTTTTCGCACATACTGTGGCCCCCAACATTATTGTAACTAACGTCGTTATATTTGGGGTAGTTTAGAAGCACGGTTGCCGCGCCCGGCTTATTGACGCAGTTAGCGAAAAGCAGCTCGGCTGTGTGCCGCTGTTAGTTTCGCGTGTACTGAATCTTACTGGTAGAAGTTCGTGACGCTTTCTCTGACCCGAAAAAGTATTGTAATTTGTTTGGTAACTTTTTGGGATATCTTGAGGCTTGCTCGCCGCGCCTGGGGTTGCGAAGCTGTTAGCAAAAAAGCAAGCCGGCCATAGTGAGTTAGTTTTGCGCGTACTGAATTTTAGTGGGACAAGTTTGTGATGCATTTTATAGCCCTGCAACAACATATATCCCATTTCGGTACTCACGCTTCTCGAAAACGCGACGAGCGATTGCCGAGAGTGATAACACGAAAGTGTTGCATGCGCCGGCAGGACGCGTAAAAGATAACACGGAGGAGCTCAAGAACATGACATTTATGTATTCTGAGCGACTGAAAACAGGCTTTGCACCCACGAGTCTCACTTGAGTGCGATTAGAATGCATTCTGCGAGCGTGTAACATGGTCTGGCTGAGCCTTTGTTGTAGCCACCTTTGTGTACTTGGCGTACCATCGTGTCGACTGAGGCCAAGTTGTCTTGGACACACGCAGTCACCCGTGTATTTGTGCACTTAAATTGCAGGAAATGCCCGGGAAAGGAGGGGTGCTTGAAAGTCGGATGTTCAGATTTTATGGCGTTGTTTGGGAGGAGCCTTTGCTGCGAAATGTACCTAAAAGTGAATTTATCTGTAATGCCGCTCATTCACTTACGCACGTTTCGCCTCTACACGCAATACTCCTGTTAGGTCAATATACCGAAATGACACATGCTTGTAATTTACTTTCTTTCAGCTGATGGAATCCGGTGGAGCATCGTACGGCAACGACTGCTGCTTACCTGGTGCCGCAACTTTGGATGAATGCAGAAGAAGCCCGGAACGAGCATTCATATAGAGCAAAATAAACATTTCATCATTTCAGAAGATGTCTTTCGTTTTCTTTATGAAATTGCAGCCGACAGATTCGGCGCAGTCTTGTAAAGGTCAATCGCCATCATTTCTACTTAATAATGAAACGATTCCACGCCAAGGCCACGCGAGGTTCAGCAGAAGCGAAAAAAAAAATGCCGTGCCGAGCAGCGGAGCCGTCGCGGCGTGTACCAACAGGTGTTCAAAACGCGCGCGCCCAAAAACGAAACCGGAAGGAGTCAACAACATCCGCTTGGTACGCTACAGTCAATTCGGCCGCTGGGCTCTATGGGAGTGTCCGCTCTTGTTGAAATTTCTTTCTCTATGCTTAAACGGCCCTATAGCGTGGGCGCGCGCGCGCGCGCGCGGACGTTACGTCGGACTATAAACGGCCCTTTACGTTAGCTGCGCCGGTGCGCCCGACTAAAGAGGTGTCGTTTTCGCCGACGTGACGTAGCGTGCGCGCGCGCGCGCGCGCGCGTGCGTCTGACTATAAACGGCCCTATAGGGTTCTGACTGACGCGGAACAGCGTTATTCACAGATAGAAACGGAAGCCTTAGCCGTGACTTTCGGCTGCCAGAAGTTTCATTACTTCATCTATGGTCGATAGATTGTCTTGGAAAGTGATCATCGGCCGTTGATAGCTACAGCTCAAAAAGCAATAGCTTATATGCCGCCTAGACTACAAAGGTTTTTTATGCGTCTGCTCAAATATGACTATGTCCTTCGATATGTTCCAGGAAAAGAACTAATCTTGGCAGACATGCTCACCCGAGCCACAGCCGTGATACCGGATCAGGACGATGCGGACGCTGATGCGGATATGGAAATCCATGCTGTGAGTGTGGTTACAGCCCTTGTCAGCGACGTCACGTTGAAGAGGCTCAACGAAAAGACTGATAAGGATCCCTATTTGCGCGCCGTAATTGAGGCCGTTCGCAATGGGGAAAAAGTTGAAGGAAAGCTTAAACATTTCACAGGCGAGCTGTCAATTGTGAAAGGTATTCTACTGAAAGGTACAAAAGTGGTTGTGCCTGTGTCCATGAGAGGCGAGATGATTGCACGAGTGCATGAAGGCCACATGGGCCTTAATAAATGTAAAGCAAGGGCAAGAAGATACATTTTTTGGCCGAACATTAACGCAGATATCACAGAAATGACCCAGAGGTGTGCTGTGTGCAAACACTATGCATATAATAAACCCACCGAACCACTCATCCTTAGACGTACGCCGCATTACCCATGGTATAGGGTCGGTGTCGACCTATCCGAATATGGTGGAAGGTCGTATCTTTCAGTGTATGACGCTTTTTCTAACTTTCCAGAAGTGGAGGAGTTGCGTGACACATCGGCAACAACCGTCATCGACAAGCTGGGGGCCATTTTTGCGAGACATGGTGTTCCGTATGAGGTATGTACAGACAACGGACCTCAGTTCAGAAGCAGAGACTTCTGCAGGTTTGCAAGCAAGTATGACTTCAGACATCTCACCTCAAGCCCGGAGTTCCCGAGATCCAATGGACTTGCAGAGAAAGGCGTGCAGGTAGCTAAAAGAATTTTGAAAAAGAACGAAAGAAGCCAGAGAAGACTTCTGGCTGGGGCTACTTAGCTACAGGTCAACCCCCTTAGAAGATGGACGATCACCCGGAGAACTACTCCAAGGAAGGCGATTAAGATCGACTCTTCCTGATTTCAGCAACCAGCAGAGAACGCAAGTGTGGAAACATGCTCAAAAGGAAAATTCGAGACGGGTTTTACCACCACTGGAAAAGGGACAGACTGTTAGGCTGAAGAAAAAGTTTTGGTCACGGAAAGCGAAAGTGGTTAAGCAGATTTAACCAAGATCGTATGAAGTGCTGACAGAGGGCAACGAAACACTTCGTCGCAACAGGCGACATCTGCTCCCCACAGGTGAAGTTTTCATTCAGGACGCACTGGTAGATGACTACGGTACTGACGAACGCCGGCAAAGTACACACGCCGCTCCCGACCTGCCCGACCAGAATGGCGACAGACCCCACTAAATCATTACGAAGATCTCGCCGCCAGTTCAGACCACCTCAACGTCTGCAGTAGGACGCGAATTTCCACCAGTTGCCTTGAACCCTAGAATTTTTAATGCTGTGAGGACGTGCATTACATAGCTGCTGTTCTAATGTGTACTTTCAAAAGGAGAGGTCTGTATCGTAATCTGATAGTGCGCTTACCAGTGCAACCCACGTCACTATTTCTAATCGGCACGAGCCGCGCCCTTTCTCTTTACTTCTCCCTCTTTGCTCTTGGCTTGTCTTTATAAGCAAGCGCAATAAAGGACGCAAGCAGTTTTTCGCCCTTCACCATGTCTGCCTGGTCAATGCTTCGCACACGCCCATAACGCACGGAACGTTACAAGATCCAAAACTACTGCGAAGAACGCATGTGGGTAAAACTAGAAATAGCAAAGCGCAGCGTACATCTATATGTGATATACGTGGGTACAGGAGGACCATGGTTCGTATTCCGGTGTCGCGCAAGTTTGCGCCAGATTAAAAAAAATATTCGCATGTTGATAAAATTGTGTACACAGGCCTGGAGTGTGGCCTGACCTCCGTGACCAGAACCGGTAACGCGCTCCCTCACCAGAGCAGGATTGGTCACCCTGGTCCAGTACTTGGCCACAACCTCCTATATTAATACAAAAATCAAATCCCGGCCACAGTCCCTAGCAGCTGCGAAGCAACTGACCAAGGCGGCGGTCAGATCTGTGACGCAGGAGAGGGTGCTAAGAATCTCAGGATCCGGACAGGCCGCCAATGGAATCTCCACCTGGCAATGTTTAGCGCTAGAACGTTGAACATTGGCAAAGAAGTGAGGCGAGTGTAGCAGTGCTATTAGAGGAATTAGCGTGCATTAAATGGGATATAATAGGGCTTAGTAAGGTTAGGAGGACAAACGAAGCTTATACAATGCTAAAAAGCGGGCACGTCCTGTGCTACCAGGGCTTAGCAGAGAAACGATAACTAGGAGTCTGATTCCTGAATAATAAGGATATAGCTGGTAACATACAGGAATTCTATAGCGTTAACGAGAGGGTGGCAGGTCTTCTTGTGAAACTTAATATGAGGTACAAATTGAAATTCGTACAGGTCTATGCGCCTACATTCAGTCATGATGACCAGGAAGTCAAAAGCTTCTATGAAGACATGGAATGAGGGATGGGTAAAGTCAAAACAAACACTATACTGACGGGCGACATCAATGCCAGGGTAGGCAAGAAGCAGGCTGGAGACAAGTCAGTGGGAGAATATGGCATAGGTTATAGGAATAGCAGGGGAGAGGTATTAGTAGAGTTTGCAGAACAGAATAATTTGCGGATAATGAATACCTTCTTCTGCAAGTGGGATAACCGAAATTGGACGTGGAGGAGCTCGAATGGTGAGACTAGAAATGAAATAAACTTCATACTCGGCTCTTACCCTGGCACCATAGAAGATGTGGGCATGCTCGACAAAGCGCGCTGCTGTGTCAATAGAATGATAAGATCACGAATGAGCCAAGACATAAGGAGAGAACGGAAGAAACTGGTACATAAGAAGCCAATCAATGAGTTAGCAGTAAGAGGGAAAATAGAGAAATTCCGGATCAAGTTGCAGAACAGGTATTCGGCGTTATCTCAGGAAGAGGACCCTAGTGTTGAATCAATGAACGACACTTTTAAGGGCATCATTAAGGAGAGTGCAATAGAAGTCGATGGTAACTTCGTTAGACAGGATACCGGTAAGCTATCGCTTGAGACTAAAGATCTGATTAAGAAACACCGATGTATGAAAGCCTCTAACCCTATAGATAGAATAGAACTGGCAGAGATTTCCAAGTTAATAACAAGCGTAATATAGCTGACATAAGGAAGTATAATATGGACAGAATTTAGCATGCTCTCAGGAATGACGATTATGGAAGAGATAATAGTCAAGAGGAATTTGATATTCTGCAAGTAACGCCGGAAGAAATAAAAAAAGCCTTGGGAGCTATGCAAAGGGGGAAGGCAGTTGGGGAGGACCAGGTAACAACAGATTTCTTGAAGGATGGTGGGCAGATTGTTCTAGAAAAACTGGCCACCCTGTATATGCAATGCCTCATGACTTCGAGCGTGCCCGAATCATGGAAGAACGCTAATATAATCCTAATCCATAAGAAAGGGGACGCCAAAGACTTGAAAAATTATGGACCGATCAGCTTACTGTCCGTTGCTTACAAAGTATTAACTAAGGTGACCGCAAATAGAGTCAGGAACAGCTTAAACTTCTGTCAACCAAAGGACCAGGCAGGATTCCGTAAAGGCTACTCAACAATAGACCCTATACACACTATCAATCAGGTGATAGAGAAATGTGAGGAATATAACCAGCTCTTATATATAGCTTTCATTGATTACGAGAAAGCGTTTGATTCAGTCGAAACGTCAGCACACTTGCAGGCATTACGGAATCAGAGTGTAGACGAACCGCATGTAAAAATACTGAAAGATATCTATAGTGGCTAAACAGCCACCGTAGTCCTTCTTAAAGAAAGCAACAAATTCCCAATAAAGAGAGTGTCAGGCAGGCACGTATGATCTCTCCAATCCTATTCACAGCGTGTTTACTGGAGGTATTCAGAGACCTGGATTGGGATAAATTGAGGATAAGAGTTAATGGAGAATTCCTTAGTAGCAAAGCAGAAGGCTGGGTCTAAATAATTATCTGCAGAAAACTAAAGTAATGTTTAACAGTCTAGAACACCAGTTTACGATAAGTTGCGAGGCACTAGAAGGCGTAAGGGAATACATCTACTTAGGGCAGGTAGTGACCGCAAATCCGGATCATGAGATTGAACTATTCAGAAGAATAAGAATTCGCTGGGGTGCGTTTGGCAGGTATTCTCAAATGATGAACTGCAGGTTTCTATCACCCCTCAAGAGAAAAGTGCATAACAGCTGTGTCTTAGCAGTACTCACCTACGCGGCAGAAACGTGTAGGCTTACGAAATGGATTCTCCTTAAATTGAGGATGGCGCAACGAGCTATGGAAAGAAGAATGATACATGTAACTATAAGGGGGGGATAAGAAGTGAGCTGATTGGGTGAGAGAACAAACGCGGGTTAATGACATTTTGGTTGAAATCAAGAAAAAGAAATGCGCATGGGCAGAGCATGTAATAAGGTGGGAAGACAACCGTTCGTCATTAAGGGTTATGGACTAGCACGGCCGCTCGATCCAAAAGCACAAGGTGCGGCCCGCTGCATCGCACCTGAACGGCGTATCGGGCCTAGTTCTCCGTGCGCCCGCTGCGGCTCCACCACTCGGGGATGGCTGCTGATAGAGAGCGCCTTCACAGCTGCGTCGGCACGCGAGATCTCCACTCCAGTCAAGGCGTAAATAGCGCTTTTCATAGTTGGAAATTGCAGACAAAATCTTTTAAGACGTCATTGGAAGGCTGATTACGCTACAGACGCCAACAGATTGTTACAGCGGTGGAAATCTGTTCTATAATACGACTGAACGCTATCCATGACGGTTGCCCGTACGATGCACGAACGGGTGATGCACTTCCATCGAGAGGTTCTGCTTGAAGCAGTCTATCAGTACTTTTGATGTAGTAGTTCTGCGGAAACCCGCAAGGTGGAGATAAGTAATGAATAAAGGGAAAATCAGACATCCACCCGTTCGTAGCAATTGCTACAAAGGAAACCCATATGGGTTCCTCCAAACGAAAGCCTCATAGTTGAAGAAAAGGCCCGGAAAGGCGGTGGTCCCGGGTTTGAGTCCCGGACCAAGACGAATTTTTCTTCAACTATGAGGCTTTCCTTTCGAGGAACCCGTATGGGTTTCCTTTGTAGCAATTGCTACGAACGGGTGGATGTCTGATTTTCCATTTATTCATTATCAGTACTTTTATTCACTTCTCGTGAACACGTACGCAAAGTAAAAAAAATTACATAGGGAGAACTTGTACGAGTTTCCCAAGTAATTCAAACTAACATAGATTAAATAAAAACGCTTACCATTCCAAATAATCATCAGTAGATTGTTTCTCATGAAAACGAAGCATATTGAGTGATGCTAGAGGTTATCTTAGGAGTGCGTCCCGTTTAAAGAAGCTTCAAAAGGCCTCTGCTTCGAACATGCTCATACCCTTTATTTGAGCACGCATTCTATAAAACACATTCCCGCAGGATTCTTTCATTGTAGGCAGGTTTATTTTTCCCTGAAGTGGCACTTGGTTGCTGATAAAAACAGCCGGCTTTGCCTCCTTTTTCCGTTCCTTGTAATACCTGAACAAAGGACTGAATTTTGTTGTTGTTTTCATAAACTAAGAGGTGGTTTTTCATTTCGTCCCTTTCGGACTGCAATTTTTTCAACTCTTCTCCTTAACGGGCAACTTTTCTTTTTCAACCTCGTGACTTCTTGCTTTGACTGTTCTAGGACGTCCACAATATCTAATGTAGTTTGGCAGGCCTGGTCAACAGAAAAACTACGTTCAGAACATAATTCTAAGGCAGTCTCTGGAACTAGAGTTTCCACCTCGTCGCTGAGAAGGCACTTTCGATGTTGGGGCTTTCTAGTGAGATGCCGCAATTACCGCTTGCCTCAACTTCTGTGTGATCAGTAAAGTTTCTTCGATGGCGTTTTTTGGGCTGCACATTCTCTTTTTGCAGGTACTGTGGATATTTGCAAAACACGGTCGGTACCGCATTCGGAAGCAGGAGCCTAAGTTTCGTGTTCGTTTTATTGTGACTTTCTGTAAAGTGCAGGCAAAATAGATAGACCTATCGCTCGGTTCCCACTTGCTTGCTTTTTCGGACACTCCTTGGCGAGAGATATTTTTTGCCATGCTTCTGAACCCTCCAAATCGCAGGGGAACTCGTGATATTTCACATCGGGTCCTTTTTAGGCATTTGTGTCGCAGAGTGGCACACAACAGTTGCGCAGCATCGCGCCACATGAACGAGGCTGGCTACGGCACACACGCACACCGAAGAGCGTTAACAAAGCACAGCAAGCACAGGCAAACTTGCTCACTCACACGCACGCGAAAAAGCACGAGATTAGCGCATAGAGCACGAGGCAAACACGTTCTGACGCGAGAACCAACACCCGCTTAGCCCCGCCGCGAAGTCGCGAACGCATCCCCGAGCAGTGGTGCCCTCACCAAGAAAAGCGGTCGCAACTGTAAACTCGGCCGAGACGCGCCAGCCTATTGTCCGCGCTGCGACGTAGCTGGCCGCACCTTGCTTTGCATAGAGCGGCCGTGGGACAATATTCCAAGAGAAGGGAAGCGTAGCAGGGGGCGGCAGAAAGTTAGGTGGACGGATGAGATTAAGAAGTTTGCTGGAACAACATTGCCACAATTAGCACATGACCGGGCTAGTTGGAGTAGTATGGGAGATGCCTTTGCCCGGCAGTGGGCGTAGCCAGGCTGCTGCTGACGATGATGACGCTGATATATATATATATATATATATATATATATATATGGCTAAAGCATCTGAAGATGACGAATGTAATAGAAAAATATATGAATACATCACTAAGGATACCCAACAAAAATAAACTGGAGACCCTGTTTTCCTCCTGGGAGACTTAAACTGCCATATAATGGAGCTTGAAGGCAAAGAAAAGGACGCAATGGGCGTCCGCAAACTAGTGGAACAATGCCACTTGTCTATAGCAAACCTAGACCCAATCTACCAACGCACCTACACGTGGACACGACACACTCAAAAAGCAGACATTGACTATGTGTTATACAACTACGCCCCTGCACTACACAATCAAATGAAAGCAATGCACATTGACAAAGACAAAACGGACAGTTGTGGTAGCGACCAGGGGCGCTATAACGTAAAACTATTTCAAACTTTTCTATTCCAATTCTGCAATCAGCCCTCCACAATTGGTCCAAAACTTGTTTGGACCACCCCTCTTCAGCTGTCTGTCACGCGACGTCATGAAAACCGCGATAGCTCTCCGTCTGATATGACGTGTACACACTGATTATGCATGAACTGACCGAACAAAATAGAAATAGTTATTTCTGATTCGATGCCTATTCGCGATTAGCCCTCGGCTATTGGCCAAAAGTTTTCGGGCTGCACCCACTCCACCTGCCCGTCACGCTACGTCACAAAACCGCGAATACTACCTTCGTCATGACGTGATCCGTTCCGAAAGGAATAAAAGATGGCTGCCGCTGATCGCTCAGGCACTGGCTACTCGCACCATCCAGAAAGCATGGGTTTATTTGCGTATTATGAAACTTCTTGCCTGGCCGTGTAACGTGTTTCAGCACTTTCGGCACCTTTATGACCTCGCCCTGCCAACTATTCTTTGCTGAGCATCCGTTTTACCGCCATTAAGCTTCCGTTGCATGCCGCTGCGATATTCGACCAGCCGCCGCAAGCTAAGTCAGGGAAAATGGACCAATCGCAGATGCCGGCACCGCCCTCTTCAACCGGTTATCAATTTTCAGTGAACTGGCTCGGCCCCATGGAGTTCCTCGCTACTTAGGCATGCTCCTTGCCTCTTGCCAGACAATTAGACAAGCCAAGGCGCAGAGTGTAGGAAATGTTATTCGTTTATTAAGCAAACAAAAGTGACCTCCTATGAACGAGGAGAGCGTTTGATTGGTCTGCTCAGACAACCCTGGGGGTCACCGCCAGATGCTTACGTCAGCGGTTACGCAAATTTGACGTCAGGAGATTGGAATAAAACCATATTGGAATAGTTTTACGTTATAGGGCCCCAGACTACAAATAAAATACTTCTAGGTACCCGTGCACCTCACACACAATACAAAAAAGACAACATACACAGCAAGGCACTGTAAGATGAGAGACAAAGACATATTAGAGCAGTTCGCATCACAGCCTAAAAATAGAAAATATCCAGTCCTATGGAGAGTTCATAGAAAAATGTCTACAAGTGGCAGATAAAACTCTTGACAAGACAAAAGGGATGAGTCGAACACGACCAACACACTGGTTCGACAAGGAAGTTAAATAAGAAATATCAAAACGCAAAAGACTATCCAGACTACACCACCATACAAATGATAAGAATACCACTGAAAAAGCCAATGCATGGCAAGCCTACTTAAACCAGAAACAAAACGTTAAACACTTGATAGCCGCAAAAGTCGACACTACCTTCAAGTAACAAGAAAGCCACATAATAAAGGAATGAAAACATTACAGTCCATGGTTCTAGATGTATATCGACTCCCTGCAACTACAACGAAAAGTAACCACAGCGAAAACAAGTGCTCTACACACTGCCTCTGGGCTTGTCTTTAAAACACAGGAAGAGGTGGAAACATACCAGGCGTCACATTTCAAAACACTCCAAGAAAATCCACAAGATCCCACACCGGAAGATTTAAACACAGCGACTGATAAGGTGAAGAGGACAGAGAAAGAACATTGCGTACTGAACCCAAAATCCACAACAGAAGTGAAACGAAGCATCAGCTACCTTAAAACCAAAAAGCAGTAGGCCCCGACGATACCCCTACGAATGCCTAAAAGCATTAAAGATAAAAGCAAGAGGGGCACTATAACACTACTTCAACAGCATCCTTGATTTAGGTCAAATCGCATCAGCATGGAAAGAGGCGAACGTGACCCTCATACACAAAGGCAAAGAAAACCAATTGAACAACTAAATTCTTACTGCCCGATATCTATACTGAGCAATGTACAAAATCTGTTCAGCGCAATTCTCAACCGAAGATTACATTAGTTCTGTGAATCAAATAACATACGCACAGAGTCTCAAAACTGCTTCAGAGTAAACCGCACAAGAGACTACATATTCACTCTCACCCAAGCTATGGAGATGAAAATTAAGGAAAACTCAACGCTATATCTGGCCTTCCTTGACATTGAAAGAGCCTATGACAGTCTTCCCCACTCGTGGCTTGGGTAAAAGCTACTGAACATTGGACTAGATTGTGAAAGCATAGACCTGCTCAAGAACATATACACGGATTGCACAACAGTGTACACACTACAAGAACTAAGGTGGAAGAAAGTCGAGCAAACGATAGAACTAAAACAAGGACGCCCTTTGTCCCCAACATTATTTAACATATACATCACACAACTCCTCCAAACATTAGACTATGAGGGACCCGGCCTCCGCCTGTCCACGATAATGACTGACAAGCAAGAATAATACTCCAAAATTTCATGTCTGGAATTCGCTGTCGATATTGTGCTGCTAGCAAAATCAGCAGCTGACCTCAAACACCAGCTAGAAATCTGCTCCCATTTGAGTTAGAGGAAATGACCAGCTAAGGTTCAAGATTGACAAAACACAGTGAATGGGAATAAACACAAGCAACACTAGCAAAGAATTCACCCTCCAAGAAGACCTCATCAAAAAAACCTCTGAATACAAACACCTCGGCGTAACTCTCATCGACCAACCAAATTTTCTGGATCCGCATCAAAACGCTTTAGCAAAAAATCTAATATCCTCAAAGGCCGCATCTGGCACTTGGCCAGACATTCATACGACCCATACACTGTCGGACGCACACTGTGGAAGGGAGTAGCAGTACCAGCGACTACATACGCAGATGATGTGCTGGCCTACTACAGTGAAACCATAAAATGCCTGGAGCGTCGCCAAAGTGAACTAGGCTGCTTGCTGCTAGGCGGTAGCGTAGCCAGTGTAAATGCAGCAAAAAGCGGGGAAATAAGCTGGTCCTCGTACAGGGGAAGAGAGGCGAGGTCCAAATAACAATACGCCGACAGACTCAAATTCATGGCAAACAAAAATAAGTCGCAAAATGTACCTACACCTAAGGTATAAAAGGATCAAGATGGTTTGGATTCGGAAATACACGTCCTTGGACAGGAAATACAACCAAAATTCCAAACACAACGACACTAAGAGAGAGTCAGAGTGGCACAAGGCAATCATCAAGGAAATCAATGATATTGAATGAAAAAAAAAACGATTTCGCGCAAGACAGTGAAAAAAACGCAAAGCCTGGCACTATATTACCACCAGAAGTCGGAACCATGCCCATCACCGCGCTACCGAGTAGATAGAGGCAGCGTCCCGCTGTTTCAAGCGCGCACTGGCGCTCTCCTCACAAACCAACACCGCCACGAACTATTCGGCGTGAATCCTACGTGTCGTCTGTGCGGCACACCAGAAGAAAGCCTTCTCCACGTGCTACAACCATGTCCGAGGCTTTCACCAGACCCCGATCGCGTCCCCGGGCCAAGAGCCTGGCGCCGACTAGTCTTCCCGAGGAGGACCGAGCTGCACGCGCAGAGACTGCGAAGACCCGGCTAGAACAGTGGGAATGAGGGGGCAGGCGAGCCGAAAATTTGGAGGAAAACCGCAGACAGACATCGCCCGACCAGAGCCGCTCAGTTACAGCGAGTGGCCGCCGACGCCGGCCACATCAGCTACACGAGCTACTACGACAGATCACGGCCGACTAGGCAGCAATGCGGCTGGGAAAAGGTATATGTAAACTGGTAGCGAAGGTTGCCCACATGTCAAGAAAATGGGATGGATGGATGGATCTTATGAGTGTCCCCTTTGGAAAGAGGTGGTTGGTTTCACCACCAAGCTCTTTTTATTATGCTGCCTAATGTCCTACCAATACTAAACAATAAAAAAAAAGCACCATGAACTTCCACGCCCAAATTTTCTTATCCCCTATTGCGAACTGTGCCTTTGTACGTCTCCGTTTTTTGTCGTTTCCCTATTTTTCTTCAACGAATCCACCAATCACCTCTTGCTAATGCCTATTGCGGACATGTTTGCTTTACCACTGCTCCCTCTGAACCGATGGGCTTCAAGGAGGCCAGTGGTGCCTGAGTCTATCGCTGGGTAGACGTCTTCACATTCTAATAAAACATGCTCCATAGTCTATCTAGCTTTCCCGCAGCAAGCACATGCTTCTTCCTTCTTATATCTCGCTTTATAGGTGCGTGTTCTAAGGCATCTCGACCTCGCTTCGAAAAGTAATGAGCTTCCCTTTGAGTTATCATAAATTATTTCTTTCCCGATTTCGTTTTTTCCTCTAAAGTAGTTCCTCATGGCAGGTTTCTTTTCCATTGCCGCCACCCATGGGATTATTTCAGCGTCTCTGGCTTTCCGCTTGACCTTCTTTGTTGCTGTATTGCCCGCCCTACAGGCCGTATACTTGCTGGTAAGCTTCCTAGTTTTTTTCCCCCACTGTGAATCAATGTTTTTCCTGTATGGATACCTGAACACTCTACCAGCCCATTTACTTTGGGGCTGGGGCTCGTTGTAACCGTCACCATCTACGTATCGTGGGGACAACTAACAGCGAGCAAAAAGTAAAAGAAAAATGACGTCACAACCGGAAATGGCAGTGACATGGCAAGATATTACGCTGCTCGGCGCGAATGATTGAATTTCTATAGCGTCCGGCATTACGGCCGCAGTTATTTTTCTTTTGAGGCTGAGGTGAGCTTGCGGCTCGCCTCAGCTGAAACCCCAGCGTGTCCTTAAACTATGAGAAGTGGCGTATGTCTTTATGCGAACGTAATTAGACTGTTTTTGACGGTGACTGCTCCAGTAGCTTTCTTAGGAAGTTGAGCAAATAGTATGGAAATAAATGACACTGCCAAAGAGTTTTCAAAATCAGCTTCACTTTTATTTGTCTTGAACAATGTAACCAATTTACCTGACCAAGCAAAACATGTTTCAATTATGAAAAGTACTGCAATTAGCACACAGTCGTAATGCATAGCAACCTATGCGAATACTTTTCACATCATCATTTGCGATTCCGTGCCACACCATGTATTCATATACTACAGTTACCAGAAAAGACAACATTGCCCCACATTATCATTTAGCTAAGCATTCGACTTGCAAATTTTGCTGCCCGTCGGACACTTACACTCCGTTTTACACAGAGTAAACGATCATAGCTCGACGTTTCTTCTTGGGGCGTTCCGCATTTAACGTCATGACGCGACAAGCTCATCGGATGCCGCCGCGTGAACTTGCACGATAGCAAAAAACCTGCACTCACACCTTTCGCCGACGAATGCAATGCGCTCGGTCACGCGAAACTTAAAGCGAAGCGCACTCCGCCATTTGAAACACGCAAGGAAAAAAAAACTCGTATGAAACCATCGCGTTTAAATTCGCAACGCCATTCCTCCTGATCTAACAGCTGGCGTGCACAGCCTTGCCAAGTTTTGCCCCAGAATCACTGGTTGGTAGGGGTCGCCAAGAAAGAAATACTAAATTGTGAAATATAAAAAAAATTGCATGCGTTCTTTTAGTGCAGGAAATATACCTAAATCTAACCATTGACTGGTATCTCAGCATTCTGATCACAAATTTTCGAACATTTTCTTTTTCGCACAAGTTTTCTAGTTTCAGTGCTAGTCCCCCCTCACCTTGTCGCGCTTAAATTGCGCACCACTAACTCATATCCCTGGCGATAGTTTTTGGCACGCTTTTGGTTCCAAGCTTCGCGACCTGTTTACATGGAGCTTGGATGGGACGCGCTGACTTGAACCGGCATGGCTGGCGGATTGGATCGTCTTGGCTTTGGCGAAATCCGAGACAGTGGAGCCTAGAATACAACGAACTGGACCAACAAGACGGACTCATAGGCACAGTCTGTGACAAAATTATGTTTTATGTTCTTTCTCTCCTTACTTTCTACGCCTTACTTTCTTTCCTTATCGTGCTTTCAACATCTCCTGTGGCGCTGACAAACGCCTGCACTGAGTCTAAAAGGACCAAGAAAACTTACTTTGCTGGCTTGGGCGAGCGCTGCATTTTGCACGGCAGGTATAGACCTTCTCGTAAAGCGAGATGGAAAGGGCGCGTGGAGAGCCGTTCCTCCTCTCTGGCTTGTGCGATCCGGTCTGGTGCGGCTTGAAAGTATTGCTGTCGCGTGCTGCAGAACAATTTCGAGATGTTTCAGATCATACTTTGTGAAAATTACGCAATGTCCCTTCATATAAGGTCATCAGGGAACCAATGTGTAGCCCTTCGATACATCGGTAACTACAGTATGCGGAAATATCTTTTTAGGGCGCAAACATGTGACGCGCATTATCAGCCGCGTTGTGTGTATGTATTGTGAACTATTGTTCGAATATCGATTTTATTTCAACGAAGAGAACCGGTGTCTCTGTATTACTAGCATGAAATGGTAAATCTGATCAGCGTCTGATCACTTGGCGTAGCGACTAAAACATCAAGCATATAAGCGCATGCTCGTGTACAGCCAAAATATAGAGGCAACCACGAAACGTCTAAGCGGCAGGCGCTATAAACTAATTGCGATATACCGGCATCGTTTTCACGCATTTCAAGTCTAGTAGGCTTGAGATCACTACCTTTACGCTAGCCTTCCTGCATGAGGCCGATGGCGCTGTTCAGCACAGCGATCACTGAGGTTGGTGAACCAGCCTGATACATGATGTTACGGGAAAGAAGAAGTGTGCGTCAATTTACAGATGGCTTTTGACCGCCGACCCAACGAGCGTAGAGAAGCAATAATACTAAGCTCTTCTTCGTCGTCTCCAAGGCCACCATCAGCGACCTCTTCTTCCAACATTACCGACTGACATCACCCTCGTCGGAAAAAGCACCCTATTGGTGCGGCTCATCGGTCTGAGAAAGGTGAGGTTTGAGGCTGTTGATGTGGATGATGTCAGAGAGAGCTGAAGGCAGGGTGGCATGCAGCGGATGCACTTCTTATGTGACAGGAGTCGCCTGGCGAAGGATGCGGAAAGGGCCACAGTATCGCGAGAGCAATTTCTCTGAAAGACCAACACGCCGAGTTGGATACAAAACTAGCGCAGGAGCACCTGGTTCGTAGTCCCCGTCGTGATGGTGCTGGCAGTAACGGCACTTCTGGCGTGTCTGTGAAACAGAAAGACGAATGTGGGCAATCTGGCGTGCTTGGGTCGCTGTGGCTATGACATCCCGAGTGTACTCTGTCAGCGAGTCGAGTGTGGTCGAAAGGAGAGTTTCGAAAGGCAAAGTCGGCTCACGGCCGAAGAGGACATAGAATGGTGAATAGCCAGATGTTCTTGCGTACTCCAGGGTAGCGTATCCTACTGCTCCCGAGTTGTAGCGACGCCTGCCTATCGAAGTTCGACTGACGTTACTTATTGGGTAGCGTGGCGTTGTCGGCCCGCTGCAGTCATCCGGTAGACCATGGCGACCAAGCAAGGGCGAGACGATTTCTAGTGCGAAACTTGCGCGGTTTATTCAAAGGTAGATGAAAGAAAATGAGAACAGCATGAAGTGATCAAAAGTACATTTCGGAGCCCCTTAAATCGGCTCTCTACAATCGTGGGAGGGATCTTGCTTCCGTCGACGTCCCGTGACCGGCACAGAAAGAGGGCGCTTCCTCCTTTGGTCATATCGAGTTTTTGGTTCCACTGAGTCTGCGGCAAGGTGGAGGTCGTCCCGCCTCCTGGAATTGTAGACGCCTAGCAGTATCTTCTGCGCGTTGCGGGTTCGTGGAAGTTGTCGTCTAGGTCCCAATTCGAGGAAAGGGTATCTCGAAACGCGCGCACACACACACACGCACGCACGCGCACGCGCACACGCGCACACATACACACAAAAGAGGACTGTGCACTACGGGGCTTCCGGCAGACACTCGAAATGGTCATGGCGAATTAGGAAGTCGCGCTTCATTTCGACGAGGCCTGGTGGAAGAAGGTCGGGTTAGAGAAAGCTCTTTCTGCACGAGGTGCCGGACGCCAACAATAGCAGGCGAAGTCACGCCTCATTTCGACGAGGCCGGGTGAGAGATGGTCGTTTGAAATTTCTTTCTGCACGTGGTGCCAGAAGCCAACCATAACAGCATCTCCGGTGGGAGAGGAAGATGCCGACGTGTAGGGGCCAGCAGCCGCTGTGCGAGGAATCGGCGTTTCAGTAGCAGAATTCCCCTTAGAGGTGACCAACCCTTAGTTCGTAGCTGGTAGAGTCCTGGGAGTGGTCCTCATTCCTCGTGGGGCTCTTGTGACTTTTCTCCCTGGTCCGGTCCGGTGAAATTGGTCTTGCAAGCAGGTCTCACAGCTTTTCGTCTCCTGCGTGCGCAAGCAATCACCCCAGAACTATGCTATGTCATCGAGATACCGAAGCGCAAAGTCCTCCATTCCTTGTAGCACCTGGTCAATAAGGCTAGAGAAGCAGTACGGCGCATTCTTCGATCGAAAGCTAAGGACTTACGGACGAAAGGTTCCCATCGGGGAAATAAACGCCGCAAGCCTGCTTGCCCTCTCGGTCAACGGAACCTGCCAATACCCTCTGACTAAATCTAGTGTAGAGATGAAATTAGCACTGCTCACTTTCTCAAGCCTTTCCTCGATATGCGGTATTGGATAAGTCTGGTCCTTCGTGACTAAATTGAGCCTGCGTTAGTCGATACATGGTCGCGGCTCCTTTCCTGAAACCTCAACCAAGATAAGAGGTGAGGTATACTCACTCTCTTCTGGCTCGAGTACACCTTGCTTTAACATATTCTTGATTTCAGCGGTCATGACTTCACGTTGACGAGGCGAAACGCGATAAGCTCTCGAATAAACTGGGTCTGACGTGGTTAACTCGATATCGTGAACGATCGCAGTGGTCCTTCCCGGTGCGTCTGAAAATATGTCTTTAAATTGAAACACGAATTCCCTCAGTTCGGCCCTTTGATTGGGATTCAACGCCGCCTGCTCTACTAACTTGTCAATGGTCTCGTGAATATCTTTTGTCTCTGTCACTGCTGTTAACTATGGAAAGTCGACAGGCATTTCGTCAGGTTGGTTAAGCGACATGTTCACAATGGCTTCCCTCTGCCGGAAGGGTTTAAGTAGATTGCTATGGTACACTTTGGTGGTTTCCTTCATTTTCCCGGTACCGTGATTACGTAGTTTGTTGCAGATAATTTCTGAATTATGTCAACCGGTCCTTCCCATTGAACCGCTAGTTTCTTTTTCAACGAGGGTTTCCGGATCATTACCTTTTCCTCCACTTCAAAGCGTCGCGTGCGAGCCGTCCTGTCATAGTAATGCTCAGCATTGCTTTGTTCCTTACGCATTTTCTGCTCAGCGATCATTGTGGCAGGGCTTACGTTTACTAACTTTCTCCTGCCTTGTGCCTCTCGAGGCATTTCAGGCTCCGGCGCATGCCTGACCTCTCCCTTGGCTGGTGCACTTTCCGCATTATCCCCTATAGGGCTGTCCTCTTTGGTGCTGGCTGACGAATGCTCCGTCAAACCCGTTTCCTCCACCACTGGACATTCGTACACTGCCTTAGCCGCGAGCTCCCTTGCCTTCGAACGAGCTCGGCTTGCACTGTTCTCACACTAAACCCAATTTCCTTGTGTCGTAGCAAATCCTCTGATTTGTTAGAAAACAAATGCGGATACTGCGGCGGGAGATGGGCCGAGACGACGGCTTCAGTGTCCAGTACTCCAAAAGGGCCTTCGATACGAATCTTGGCCACCGGGAAACAAACGCTGGATGCCTCTACGGCTTGCCTTATCGAAGCACATTCTCCTGTGAATTGCCTTTTCCCTACGTACGACGGATGCACCACGTCCATTGTGGCTGCCGAGTCGTGAAGCACCCTACACGATTTGCCGTTTACCACGAGGTTTCCAATGTACGGCTCTAGCAATTTCAGATTTTCCTCTTTACTAGATAGTTACATTAAAACTACTTTGGGATTTTTGCAACCCACGGAGATATGCCCTGTTTGCAGGCAGTTCTAGCAAACTATTGGCTTCTTGGCCTGGAAAGCTTTTTCTGCTCTTTTTGTGGCACTTTGGGCCCGGCCGTTAGACCTCACGCCGTAGGTCTCCCGTCGGGCCGCCCCGTTGAAGCTACTACACACTGGCGCAAAGAATAAGCGTATTCAAATCAACAACTGGCTCATGCACGGAGTAAGACGACAGTCGCTGCAGTAGCTCGCAGTCTTCTTGACAGGACGACCGCTCTGTCTCGGCGCCGCAGTGAATAATTCTGTTGCCGAAGCACTCCAGAGGATTTCACCGGTCCTTGAAACGAAGAACTTGAAAATGCGCAGTATCGTTAACTATACAAAAGCTGCGGAAGCAACTGGGATCCATTGAAAAAAAAATCTCAGTGCCCTTCCCACTCTGTGAAGAAGGATGACCAGTGAAGCTGTATATGTGGGCCCCTTGATGAGGAACTGTACCTCTGTCGCGCGTCGGCCCGGCACTGCATTATATTCGGGATCGGCCCGCGTATGGAGAGTGCTTAACGCCTGCTTCACCTCCTCCATGGGTCGGCCCGGCATTGCACTGCCCACGGGATCGATCGGCTCACGTATGGGTTATGCTCAACGCCTGCTTTAGATATGCCGCGGGTCGAGCCGGTATTGCACGATATTCGGGATTAGCCTACGCATGGGGACAGCCTAACCCCAGCTTCACCTGCGCCGCGGGTGGACGTGGCCTTGTACTATCTTCGGGATCGACCCACGTATGGGGAGTGCCTAACGGCCGCTTGACCTCCGCTGCGGGTTGGCCCGGAATTGTACTATCTTTGGGATCGGCCCACGTATCGGGAGTGCTTAACGCCTGCTTTACCTACACCGCGGGTCGGGCCGCTATTGAACAACCTTCGGGATCGGCCCACATATGGGGAGGTTTATGCTTATCATGTCAACGACACGAAAATTTCCTTGGACGGTAGAGGTATAAGGCAGTGATGTGTACGCACGACACTCGAGGAGCAAGTCAAGGTAGCTATGGGGCTACCTTGAGATTCTTGAGTAAAAAGCTCGCGCTTTCCTTCACTGAAGGCGCGTTTCGGGTGGAGGGCGATTTGTGAAACGAAAAGCCGCCTTCAAGGAGCACTTGGAGTGGAGGGTCGAGTCAAGGCGCGCTTGTGAAAACGGGGGTAAGAAATTCTGCCCTTCTAGGCACAGGTTGAAAAGTGAAACGAACCTATGTCGTCACATAGGTAATCCAAACTTCTTGCAATGCAAAACGCTAACGATGACTGCTACGTAATTGATTTTACTTTTTACTTCTGCAGCATTCATGACCATTCAAAGGTGGTAATGTAATGACGAAAATTAGTCACTGGATTGCTTTCCAGGGTGACCATTTTACGCAGGAAGCATTGAAATACCTTCGGCAGACATAAATTGCAAGTTTTCTACTCGTGGAACAAATGAAGTCCTACCGCTAACATACACAGGAGCGAAAATTTCGGCTACGCGTCAACTGGAACCAACCGACCAATTTGCTTCAGTTTCTTATAACACTACGGAAAAAAAGTACCGCACAAAACCGAAAAGATATTAACTTGAAAACAAGCGCGGCAGATCTTCCGTTTCGTCCTACAGCTGTTTAGATAAGCACAGCGCTTGTTTCGTCATAACGACTGCAGAAAAAGTGGGCCACCATACCTTAACATCCGGGCTTCAGAAAGAGACAAATTAGACTCGATCATCAGAAGATGCTATAAACGAGCACTCGGACTACCCATAAGCACCTCTACTGAGAGACTCCTAACAATGGGAATTCACAATACTTGGCAAGAAACAGCCGAAGCAGTTAAAACCGCCCAACAGGAAAGACTCAGCCAAACATATACAGGCAGAGCTATCCTGAACATGGTGAGGCTGCAGACAGACAGAGGCATGCAAAAGAAACGTGACATACCAAGAGAAATCAGAGAACAGCTAAGGATAGACCCACTTCCCAAAAACATGCACCCCACCTTCAACAAAGAAAGGAGAGAAAAGAGAGCCGAAGCACTGGTCAGACGCTTCAGCGAAATAGATAGGGAGATAGTGGCGTACACGGATGCGGCCAGCGGCAAACTGGGTGCGGCAGTAGCCTCAGTGGTTGATGGCCAAGGCGAAGCAGTCTCAGCAGCAACAATACGCAGCCGCAATCCGGAAGCAGCGGAAGAAGTAGCAATCGCGCTTGCCTGTGTCGGGACCAAGGCGAGCTACATAATAAGCGACAGCAAAACAGCCATCCACAATTACGGAAAAGGCAGAATCGCACCAGAAGCGATACGAATACTAACAGGAAAGAAAATTGACAGAAAAATCAGCCTCGTATGGGCACCAGCTCACACGTCGGTCCCAGGCAACGAGGCGGCACACTTCCTAGCCCGAGATCTCTACTTCCGGGCAGGAACAGAGCCGCCCGCTTGCAAGGAACTAGACGAGAGACTACAGACCTACACAGAAATAATTGAAAACTATAAGCTTCAGCGTAGAACTGTCCCCCCTCCGGACAAGGAGCTCGGAAATAGAGAGGCGAGAGCCTGGCGCAGACTGCAAGCAGGAAACTACATAAATCCAGTATGGGCGTCACACGTACTAAAAGACGACGATATAGACGATAAATGTAAGAGATGCGGGGAGAGGGGGACCCTCGACCATATAATCTGGCAATGCGTAGACTCCCCAGGTGTCAAGGAAGGAATAAATAGTAGAGAAGCCTGGGACACCCTTCTGCAAAGCGCGGACCCCGCCATGCAGAGGAGAGCCATCCATCTGGCGGCAGAGGCCGCGAAGAGTCAACAACTCTTTGCCTGCATCTAGTCGCGGAGACTCCCACTCCTGTCCCTAGGCCTGCGCGCCAGGGACAGGGAGTAGGGTGTCTCCTTCTCTGATGGAAATAAAAGTTTTTGGAACGGAACGGAAGAAAAAGTGGGCTTACCTCTCATCCGCTGGAAAACAGAAACATTTTCGCATTGTGTTGCTGCCCGAGTTGTCACATCACACAGCCGCACAGCAAGCCTTGTATGCTTTCCTCGGATTTTCCGACATTGCCGGAACATTCGCAGGGGCAGAAAGACAGTTTTTAACTGCAGAGCATACTAAAAAACGCGCACGTGCATAGAAAGCCGCAGGCGCAGACGAAGATAATGTCAGCCGAAGGGATAAGAACGAAAGCGCCTCCCGTTGGCGCAATTGTTGATGCAAATCAAGCGAATAAATAAAGATATTGGACGCCAAAAAAGAAAACAACCGAAAGCACACATTATTTCTACAAATAATTGCATCACTTTACTTTATTGCTATGTAGGTTCAAAATATACGGCCACATATGGAAAAGTTAGTGATAATTCCTTTGGCTTCTAGTGCCATGGTGACGCTTTATTTGCCGATTCCGAAACAAGCCCGACTGTCTACCCATTGCTGAGAATCAACTTTAGCTGGTCATGTAATGCGCATGCCCTGCAGTACGGCAACTGCGCAAAATGCATTTAAATTCATGTGCTCTCGTGCTCCCACGCAGTGGGCTCAATGCAATAAATCGAAAGCAGTCCTTAGAATACCAGTGCTTGAAAAAGCTATGGATCATTATTCCGAATCGAAGCGTCCTGCCAAGCATGCTGCGCACGAGGGGCTTAGATCACCGGGAACTGCAAGCTCGTCGAGCAATGTCAGCGACGATTCGCTGGAAGTCTTCAGAGGTAAGCGTAACAGGCTTTCCGCAATAGCGTGGTGCCCTGTTCTTGCTACCGAGATAGAAAGTCTGGAAGGAAAGCAAGTTGCTTCTTTGGTTACCTGTGCGGGTGAACGAGCTGACGACTGTGATTGTTCTTACCCTTTGGAGCCTGATATTACACCCTTACGACCAGCTTAATATGAGGAGAAAAGAGAGGTGAACGGCGTGCAAACTAGGTATGCTGGGGCTTGCTAACTTCGGCGCCCGCAAGTACGGAACAGCACTCGCGAACTGACGTTTAGGCGTTAAGTAAAGATCCACTACGCGCCAGTATTAGTTCAGAATCGTATACAGCGGCGTCTCGCATAGAAAATATCTGCAGTTTCCAGGCGCAAATACTTTGGCGAAATTGATACAGCAAGTGAGAGTCGCGAAAAGAATTCTAATGGCTTTTAAAGTGTTCTTAGCCTCTTCTCGTTAAGTAAACAAAGTGGCTTAGCATGTTCCGGTAACATACAAATAATATACATTTTGCGTCGGAGTCTCTACTCTCTACCTGTTAACATTTACTGTTACCTGTTCGTACCTGTTAACTGGCGAAATTTCAAACTTACATGCGCACCTAAAGGCCGATCCACACGACGGAGCAAATTGCTCTTTTGGTCCGCGGTCCGCGCATCACGTCATAGGATGTCACCAGTTCGTGCGTACCGCCGTTGGCCCGCGCAAGACCGCGGCCCTCGCGGTCCAATAAAGGCCGATCCACACGACGGACCAAATTGCTCTTTTTGGACCGCGGTCCGCGCATCACGTGATAGGACGTCACCAGTTCGTGCGTACCGTCGTTAGCCCGCGCAAGACCGCGGCCCTCGCGGTCCAACAAATCGCCGAGGCTGTTCCCGCTTCCGTTTTTGCGGCGGACCGCATCACCGCAGCGATTTTGGCGTAGCCGACGAATGTTGTCCGGCAACAGAGTGTCTTCAGCCGAATCAGATCTAGTTTGCGGCTCAGTAAAAGCCAGTCGTTTCATGTCCGCCGTTCCGCCTACACGTGCGTGCTGGAGATATATTTTTCAACAGCATGTGCTCTTGGAGTGACGACGAGGTTTTTTATTTTGTGTCCCTCGTTGAGCAGTTCTCGGCTTTGTGGGACCCGAGCCGGAATTATTACAATGACAACGCGAAAAAGCGTTACCTGTGGAATAAGGTAGCTGGAGAGATGAACGAGAACTACCCGGAAAACGGACCGTATGAAGTGGGTAAGTTCTTTCTGCGACAAGGCAGTCTTTACTTATTCATAATGTGAGTTCGCGAGAGTGTCATTTGTCATTGAAAGGCCTTGCTTCTTCCTATATGTCGTAACACTACGTTGAGTGTGGCTGCACGCCGATTTTTTCGAGCCACTGACATTGCGTTCGCGCACAGACAGCAACTTACACGTGAATTGTTGGGAGCACTACCTAAAAGATTGCATACGTGCGGCGTTCGTGAATGCCTGGTGGTTTTACAGAGTTCCCTCCTCACCTTGTCTGTTTTTAATTTTGTTTGCCCACGCGCAGTCCCTTTTATACCCAATCATTTTTTATACAGTGTGTCCCAGCTAAAAGTAGCCAATGTTTTAAAAGCGAAGTGTGCAAAGAGGCTCAAACCAACTCACTGGTGTCGAGTATCGCGTATCGTGGTCTGCGGTATATTTTTTGGTTTGCAAAATGAGTAAGTATAAAGTAATTGCCAAACAGCTTAAATATTGCCTTTGCCATGAAAGTGTCTATACGGAAGTTGTATTCACATTTAGAAATGGTCGACTGAAGTGTTTGCAACTAGGTACCATTGATGGCGCTTCTTGTAATTGCCTTTAAAGAAAGCCGGCGAAATACAACCGCGTGATAGCACCACTATTTCAGCGCTCCCAGACGACTGATCAAGAAACAAAATCCGCATATCTGTACAGCGGTTCCGGGACGGGCTTAGCTATTCCAGTGGCCACAAAGTACACTCCAGCAACTCTCGCTACTAAAATATTTTATCGCGAACGAATAGAACATGGCAACTGCATTTTCCTTCCCGATTAAACAGTTCTGAGGTCAACATTTACTCAAGCCCGAGCTCCTTTCCTTTTTTTTTTTCTTGCCTTGTGTGTTCGGGCGTCATTCCACAAGTGGGCCGAATTATGTTTTTGCCACGTCACGTCGAAGCGCCACATACCTTCATCGCCGCGCTTGCTGTGTGCGCCCGATCGCGGCAGGGTACGCGAGTGAGTCTCGAAAAAAAGACATGCAAACAATGTCCTTTACTGATCGGTGACGCATTTTTGCAGATATGCTGAAGGGCATCTTCGCCAATAAAAGGCGAACCTACAGAAAGGAAAAAAAGAAAGTCCGCACGACAACGAGCGGCCAGCCTGCAAGCGAGGTGTATACTGGCAAGGGGATTTTCTTCGCCGCGATGCGGTTCCTGGATGCTGTTCCGGAGCCAAACCACCGATTTTGCAGCGGGGACTATGGCAGCTCGGCAAGTTCAGCTATAGAGGTACTGTATTTCTGTGCATTGTTGTCTCTGCGCATGTAGAAAGCGAAATTCCAGGAAAGATCAGAATGTTCCCACGGAGTGCCCCATGCCCTAAAAACATTGTTTCTGCAGGCCCTCGTGCGAGTTGCGAACAAACCCAAGGTTGACGACTGGGCGTGTTGGTATAGCATATCAGAGGCTGGATTGCGCAATATTTTGACGAGACACACAGAAGAGAAGAGAGTTTGCAGCGAACACATTTTGCTGCAAACCGTCAGGCAGATGTTCACTTGTACAAAGGAGGATTCTTCGCCTTTTTCACTGCACAAAATGTGGAGAATGCAATTGCAACTTCGAAAAAATTTCTTATTTACTGTGCGTATATTGCAGGCTGAGGCACAAACATTGCAATATGCTGCGCTGTTTAGACCATGGCTTTTGCTTCACTGAGTTGTAAATGGGGCAGCGACATTTGTCACAAGCTGGCTGGCTGTCTTGTTTTTTTTTGCATTTAGAATTACAGCGATTCTAACTTTTTCCATAATTATGCGACTTCGGTACATAGACCTGACAAGTAAGTGTCAGTTTGCGTCTTCTGACAAATGAAATAACTGTCGTCGATACATGGCACTGCGCACGCTCGTACACACTCGCGAGATGAGGATTGCATTTTTCCCCTCCTAGACTGTTTTTTTTTTGAACGTTCGCCCTCGGCACGAGCGTTCTTTCGCTCCGCCCCATTGGAATGCGGCTGGTAATCGAATCCGCGACCTCATTCACACCAGCAGAAAAGCATATCCACCGAGCTTCCCAGGCGGGTGAAGTCCCGTATATAGCACTGCATTTATGAACAGGCAAACGCCTGGCTTTCTGTCGCCCTTGCACCGTCGCATAGAGCGCTCACGCACAGTCAAGGTTCACGCGTTCTCCGGTTGCATTCACTTTCTCTGCTCTCGATCCTCGCGGATTATTCAACGTTTCGCCCCTTCTTTGGACGCGCTGGAGCAAGCCTTTCTATGCATGCCTTCATTTGCACTTTGTCAGCTTAGCAGTGCAGAGAAAGGATAATGGGAATTGTAATGCGTTTCTACTTAATGGACAAAGTAATTTCTCACTATAGTCCATGACTGGTGCACCACGATCATGGCTCAGTAAAATAAGACATACCCAGCGATGACTAACTACAAAATTCATAGCGCTGTGTGTTGTCGCCCCGTTTTGTGGTCCCGTCATATTATATATACACCAGTCATTAACATATACACTCCTGCAGTGTACTTTCCTTTCTATCCCGTGAGCGTCGACGGTGCGGCACGTAGCAGCGATATCGGCAGCACTGTGAGCATACGCCCAAGTCTTTACCAGTTAAACTGCTGTCTGTAACGGTCTTCGCTTCGAGTGCACGCGCCGTGTATTTGTATTCCGCGAGACCGCATTGCGCACTGCCGTGCATACCGAGGCCACGCAGCTTCGAGTATTCGCAGTCGTCATCTCTGCCTCTTTTAGAATACCTCGCGTGTGCTAGTAAATAGGTTTGTTTTGTTCTCATTCATTTTTTCGCGCATGAGCGTCTTGTAGTAATACGCAGACAAACCAAATGGCAGACTGAACTGCGGTTGCCATTTACATAATGCGAAGCATTCATTATTTCTTGACCAGTGTTGTATGACTAATGCAACTGTTTTGTAGGCAATGGTTATGCGCAGATGATAGACAGTATTGGTTATGTTTATAATACGGAACGTTTGCAATGGCAAGATAAAATTGCCAGCCAACTAAAACCCAGTGGCACATACCTATTTACTCCTGTAGCACATAGTTTCAGACTACACTAACACCGGAAATGGCTCACCAAACCGGCGCTATGCTCGCCCGTCATGAAGTGACTGGACTAGAAAGATACTTTGCATTTACAATTAACAGCGCATCACAGTTTCAACCTTATTCTACATCTATTGATGCACCACGTTCTCGGAAACTGGACGACGCGGATAACCCTGGCAGAACGTTCTATCTTCAGGATGTAAACAGCTCAGCATCTTATCGCATATTACGCATATTGGCACGAATACTTATTTATCCTTTCCTCGGTGAGTGCATTACCCCCAAGTGGGGGTAATGCCTCGCGCTGAGCGGTAACTAATTTGGTAGTGGGGGCCCCACTACCAAATTAGTTACCGCTCAGCGCGAGGCACGCCCGCTTGATTGGAACTTACTCGAATGTTATAGTTTATATTTTGTTCTCGCCGAGATTTGTGTCGGCAGCTTGTATGCTCGGCACAAATTGTGTAGTTCTTTCTTGAAGGCGCGCGGGCACCAGCGATTACGCTGGATTGTTCGAGTCTTGTGTAAAGGCCGACAGGCCTGACTGTTGCAGCTCGAGGTGGTGTTTCGGGCAGGCATCGACGAGTACGTCCAGTGGTTGGAATGAAGGAACAACGGTTGAGTTACACTGGTTCCAGATACGGAAGCCCACTTCATGCAGGCGTATATTGAACGTCAGAGTTCACATCAAGACACGGCAGCCCTCCTCACTGCAAGAAAGGACTCAACTTTTAATACTGTAGTCATGCCTAGGTGAATAGAGTAGAGAATCTTACATGTGTAGTGACCAATCGCAATCGTCGAATCGGTCGCAATATCCCACCCATCATATCGCATCGTTCCGCCGCACCCCGCCTACGACGGTGCTAAATATGCGGATGCATATTTAGCCAGCGCGCAGCAATCTGGGAATCTGAGGACGAAGCCGTTCCCACGGTAGCATTCCACGTTGGCCCTATTCATCATTAGTTGAGGCTGTCAGGTGAAGACAGAGGGGCCTTTGGGGACACATCGGTGTCAACGCTGCGTTGATTTCGGTATAGGCGCAGTTCAATGGGTGGGGTTGCTTCGTGGTAAGTGTCTAATTATGATCCTTGGCTGCGTTGAGACTATAATTAGGGTCGGTCCACATGACATCCGGTGTACACCATTTCGCACCGTTCTGCCCTATCTTGCGATAGTTTAAGGCGCAGATTAAGCTCAACCCGCCGTGGTTGCTCAGTGGCTATGGTGTTGGGCTGCTGAGCTCAGGGTGTTAGTGCTGTACCGCCGATGCAATTCTGCTGCGTACGCCGATGAACTACCGTTCCCGCTGCAGTTTGTGCAATTTTAAATTCCCTAAGCGAGCTGCTTGGAAACGTACAAAGCTAAAGACTAAAGAAAGGTGCCACATGATATATTTAAAGGGAGAGCAGCGCCAGTCAAAGTAGATGAGCGCTGGCGGCAAGGCCCAGTTTAGTCGTCTGCAGCGTAAGTATAAGAAAGAATTCAGTTGAGTACAAAGCTCACGTGCAAGAAGGGACTACGTTGTGAAACAAACAAATCACTCGGCGTGTTTAGTTTGCTCAGGCTGCATCAAAGTGTGATGACTTCCCAAACGGGACGCGAACTTTTCGGCGAGAAATGAAACAAAAATACCATATGCAGCAGCTATTAGCAATTCTCGCCCTCAACTACCTATTTTCTAAACACATTTCCAAAAACGCAAACAATATCTAAGATGCCCTCGGGCGAAAAGAATAAAGCTGTTAAAGAAGCACTTCCTTGGTATCATTCCGATAAGACACAGCGTGATTTATACCCTTTACAAACAAGGCGGGGTGAGAACTTCGCAGCTCAAAAGAATCGACAAGAGTTATGCATGGAGCAACTAGCAACAGTTAAACATGTGCGAAACCACGCATAAATGAGACGTAAAAAGATGAAGTGCGTGACAGCTGGTGCAAGGATTTACCGCGCCACATGAAACCAACGATTTCCGTTTTTGCAAACTTCAGTAGCTTTAACATACAATGCAATGCGCTCGTGCAGTCGTGTTGCCTAGCTAGCGCAACGCGGTAAAGAAGCGGAAAACAATATAAGCTGCAAACAGCATTCCGAACTTTAGCGAAATACCTTTAAACCTCATGCTGCTCTGCAGAAGAACTTCGTTGCTCACGCGTCTAACTATGATCGAGAGGAAAAAAATACCGACGAGACAAAGGAAAGGATGAGACCAAGAAATTTCTCTTCGAAGCGACGATCCGTTTTTGCTACCGTTGCTCCCGCTGATGAGGCTTTGCCGGGAATGATTAGAACCGTATCGCCGGCACCTTTTCAGCGGCATTTGAGCCCCCCTTCCTGCAACAATTCTCCTTCGACATTCCCTGAAGCTTTGGCCACCCCGCACGTGTGACTGGTGTTGCCTATCTTGCTCTGAAAACGGTAATAAGACAGAGAAGCACGACCAACGACACAAAAAACTACAGCGCGCGCCAGGCTCCTCTTCCGCGTGTTCTGCGCAAGACCGCCACCATGTGGCGCGTCCGTCGGCGTGCACGGCGCCTATAGAAAGCCGCCAGTTTTCCTAGCATTATGTCTCCTCCATCATTGATTAAATTGTCTTTTATTCCATCCTCTCCTACCGCTTTTCCCCGTTTGATGGCTTGCAAGGCCCTTCTGACCTAAGCTCTAGGTATAGGAGGAGTTTCCGTATGCTGTTCATTATTGTTTCGAATAGAATACTCCTGAGTCTTCTGGGTAATGTACATGTCAGTGCAGAATTCTTCCGCTGCTTTTATTCTGCCTTCGAAATTGCTGATGATATTACCCTGCTTATGTTTCAGTGCATATATTTTGGTTTGTCTCATGCCATGTTTCCTTCTCAGCTTTCAGGCTGCTTCCATTTTTCACAGCTTCTTGAAGGACCCTGAAACGAGTTTGACGATTTTCTACAAACGCACAGAGTAGCTAGACTAGATCCTTCTGATCAATAATTGACACATCTAAGTGCTCCGCGTAAATCGTGAAATCTATTATAAGGCTTTAAAAATGCACATCGCTGCCGATCGCAGCACACTGATCGGCAGAATCTTCAGCCACTTCTACCCACATGAAACCCGCCGTGGTTGCTCAGTGGCTATGGTGTTGGGCTGCTGAGCACGAGGTCGCGGGATCGAATACCGGCCATGGCGGCCGAATTTCGATGGGGGCGAAATGCGAAAACACCCGTGTACTTAGATTTAGGTTCACATTAAAGATCCCCAGGTGGTCGAAATTTGCGGAGTCCCCCACTACGGCGTGCCTAATAATCAGGAAGTGGTTTTGGCACGCAAAACCACATAATTTAAATTTTTTTACCCATATGAAGGAAATCACCTATATGACGACAGTGGGGCGAGCTATTCGATTGGATGGCCTGGGCGCGCAATCAATAATTTTTCCAACTTTATTATAAACAAATGATGTTCGCAATAGTTGGAATTTAGTTGATTTGTTTTTACAAAAAAGAACTAAGATAAAGAGAATGCACAAAAACAATTTTTCAGTACACTTAGGCACGTCCGGCACACAGCAAGTGTCGTCTGCTTGTGTTATAACGTGCTCCGTCTTTGACGAGAGCTCCGCCGTCAGTGTCGGTCTGTTTGTTCGCAAGCGATATGATTCGACTTTGTTGCGTTGTAGACTGCAAACGTAGCGACTGGCAATATGTCAAGCTGCGACATCATGTCCCTCTGCAAGCCAGTAGACGGGCGGACTGGCTGCAGCGCATCGGACTGCCGCTATCCGATCGGCGCCAGCATTTGCGCGATTGCAGCCGTCAATTTACACTGGAAGATTACTAACGCAAACGCGTTTCGCGAGTTCGGCATTAGGGTAAACGCAAGCGCAATGGCACAGGGCCTGGCCGTGTCCCCTTGCGTATCGTTTAAGGGGATGAACAGAAGAGCCAATGTGAATGGTCTGCACGGTGCAGCCACCTGGTGACAGAGTTCAACCAGACACAGTAGCAGTAACAAAATGTTTTCTTCTTTGCTGCTGGTGTAAATTTTTCGCAGGACTGTAATCATTACCTCGTAGTTTTTATAAATGTTTAAAATGTTTTACACTTGGTTAGATCAATATTAGCTCTTTCTTTGGCTGGTTAAGCTCTGCGCCAACGGGTGGCTGAACCGTGGAGACGATCTGGAAGCTCACGTGCGTCTACGCGAAAGTTCCTTCATCAACTTGAGTTTATGCCTCCCCTATTTCGTCAAAACGTTCAGCTTGTGTTCGATTACCGGAATACAGAACACGTTCGGCGCTACGACAAAATGCTTGCAACGCAAGCTGCTTCGATAGCTCTCGCTTGGGGTCTACGACAAAGCGGCTAGCAGAGAGGTTTCGCGCGGGCGGGGGCAGGCTCCATAACAACCGTAAGTGGACGATGGGACGCCGCATCGTGACGCCGAACCAGTCGAAGCGGAGCTTAGCCCCGATCGCTCGGCGAACAATATGAGGAGCAAAAGCATGGCTAGGGAGGAGGGTAACTTCTAATTGCTTGTAGCTCCATTAATATGTAACTTTTCACTTAAATTGTGGTGTGAATGTTCTACTAAAGATGTATCCTACGCGTCTACAAAATTTGTCCGAACCGTTTCAGCGGCTCTTTAAGTCTTTCTCACGTTATAATTTTGAATATCACTTATTCTCACTGTGTTGATCAGTTTTGACAGTTCCGCGAATTATATCTTATCTCTTGGGTCGGAGACTCATTCTTTGTCGTTTTTTATTAGGTCCTTTGTTACTTGAGAGAGCTTGCCTACTGGTTGCCTTGGTGCCTTGCCTCCCACTTCAATTGCTGCCTCTGAAGCTAGCCTCGTTTCGATTTCATTCATTAGCTTTATGTCGTCAACATCATCATCATCTCTGTTCTAAGGCTGCATATTTGTTAGCAAGTACTAGCCTAAATTCGTCTGCTTTTACCCGTACTGCCTCTAAACTGACTTGTACTTTCTTGAACAATTTTACTCTTTCTCTCTTCAAATTCAGGTGAATCCTAGCCCTCACTAACCTATGATCACTGCACTTTACCCTACCCATCACTTCTACATCTTGCACTATGCTGGGATCGGCAGAAAGTATGAAATCAATTTAATTTCTTGTTTCACCATTAGGGCTATTCCAAGTCCACTTTCTGTTGCGACGTTTCCTGAAAAAAGTGTTCAGTATTCTCAGCTTAATGCTTTCTGTGAATTCTACCAGCATCTCTCCTCTAGCGTTTCTAGAATCGACGGCGAAGTTGCCAATTTCCTGTTCACCCGCCTGCTTTTTCCCCACTTTTGCATTCAAGTCACCCATTACTACTGTATACCGAGTTTGCAGTTTTCTAATAGCTAATTCAACATCTTCGTAAAACTGATCTACTTCCTTATCGTCGTGACTGGGTGTTGGAGTGTAGGCTTGTACTACCTTTAATCTATACCTCTTATTAAGTTTGATTATGACTACTGCTACCCCTCTAGTTAATGGTGTAGGATTCGTTAATGTTGCCCGCTATGTTCTTATGGATTATGAATCCTAGCCCGTATTCCTCCTTATCAGGGATACATCTAAAGCAGAGGACATACCCGTTATTCAGGAATGTGTAAGCCTCATGAGCTCTTCTAATCTCACTAAGCACGATAATATCCCATACAATGTCTTGTAGTTACTCAGTCCTGGTAAGCTAGCCTCAGGGTTTTGGTGTTAAACAGTGCAAGGGTCAGTTTCCATTGGCGGTGTTTGATCCGCACCGATGGCACCGGCTGTTGGAATTTCAGCGCGGCCACCAGCTGTTGGAACCTCAGTGCTGACACCCGTTGTTGCAAATGGGTCGCAAGCCCCAAGGGTAGCGTTGGCCTGGCGGCCTGGGGCACACTGGAAGCATCCGAAGGTCCCAGCAAAGCATGAGGCGACTGCTAACAGAACAACTTGTTTATTCTAGCATCGCAAAGAGCGGGCGGTCAGGTCGACCGAAGTAGAGAGACGGGAGAGCACGTTACTCAACAGAAGAAATCGGAGCCTCTCTCCTGGCGTCCGGGGGCAGCTGCTCTTATACTCTCGGAGTTGAGAGCAAGAGGGAAGGTCATGGGACGACACCACGTGACAGCGGCGACGGACGGACTGATAGACACGTTGGGACAAGGAGGTGACGCATCAGCCGGGCCGGCGCCGGACAGACCTCCTCGCTTCACACTGGGGGAGCTCCTCTCCCCGGCTGCCGCGCTTTGACAAGCGTGGGCACACACACACACACGCACACACAAAGACACGTGGCACTGAACATGCCGGGACGCGCTCGGCGGGGCGCGCTCGCGGCCGCTCCGAACGGGCCAAAATGTCCGCCGATTGGAACGAAGCTCCGGCGTGCGTTGCATCCGCGCTGGCTTTACCGCGCGTCGTAGGCGAAACGTAACAGACCGCCCCGCCGGGGGAGGGAGATCCCGATGGTCAGGGGACTGCATCCGCTGTCCGGAGGGATGTCGCTCGATGATGCTCATAACCGAAGTCGGTCGTCCCTCGGCGTTTCTTGAGCGCAGCGCACCGAGAAGGCCTCGTTCTCACGTTCAGGTTCACAGAGGACACTGCAAAGTGACTTCGGGAGAGTTCTCATTTTTCTCTCGTTCCCAGCAAGCGTTAGAACTACGCCGAAACTCAGCCGCTCAGTCAGCAAGCACGGCACAACCCTCACTAAGCCATGCCAGGCTCTTTCCCCTTTAATACTACTGCCTAGTTCCTTACAGTAGTCTAGCAGCATCCAGAACGCGTCCACAAATCGAAAAATTGCACTAGAAAGCACGTCATCACTTTGAAACACTACACAAAAGCAATATGTTAAAAATCCTGCCTCAGGAAGAAAAACATCAATAACAAACAATTTTGAGGCTGATTCCCACGTTAGGGGCTTCGACTTAAGCCATCGGCGTTACCGTTGAGACTCCCCTTTTTGTAACGCACCTCAAAAGATAGTTTTTGCACAGCAAGGCTCCAGCGCAGGAGGCGGCCATTTGTGAAACAGATAGTCTGCAGCCATTGGAAAGGGCAGTGATCCGTCTCGAAGTATGCGAAGCGGAGATCGCAGCGAGCGACCGTACACTAGCTCAGCTGGCGAAAACCCCGTAGCCGCAGGCGGCGCGGTCCTCCATGCAAACGTCACCCCAGGCAGAAACAGCTCCGAGTCAGTTTCCTGTTCAAACCACAATGCTCTCCACACGCGCTTCACGACGGAGTGGAGCTTCTCAACGGGATTCGACTGGGGGTGGTGCACTGAGCTGTGCAACAGCTTTACCCCACACCTTTCGAGAAAGGCCGTCGTCAAAGCGCTAGTAAACACTGTGCCCTGATCTGGTTGGATTTCCGCAGGAAAACCAACTCGCGCAAATATGGACAGTAGTGCATTGACTATCTCAACTGAGCTGAGTTCTTTAAGCGGCACTGCTTCAGGGAACTTTGTCGCTGGGCAGATCACAGTCAAAATGTGTCTGTACCCCGTGGCTGTTACCGGCAGAGGTCCCACTGTATCAATAACGAGCCGTCTAAAAGGCTCCGTAATGATAGGTACCAACTTCAACGGCGCCCTCGATTTGTCCCCTGGTTTGCCCACCCGCTGACAGGTGTCGCATGTCTTCACAAAGTGGTCTGCGTCCCGAAAACACCCTGGCCAATAGTACTCTTGCAAGAGACGGTCCTTAGTTTTCTTAACTCCTAGGTGTCCGCACCACGAACCCCCATGCGACAAGCGCAACAGATCCTGACGATAGCACTGAGGCACGATCAGCTGATCGAACTCCACTCCCCTGCGGTCTATATACTTCCGGTACAGGACCCCACCTCTTTCCACAAAGCGAGCATTTTTCTTGGCGGCACCTTCCTTGACAATGCAGCGTATGTTTTCTAGGCTGCCATCCTTCTTTTGCTCGGCTATCAAAGCCGACCGGCTGACTTTTAGCAACCTATTAAGTCCGTCTGACGTAGGCGCGATGAGCAAATCTTCAGATAGCTCTTCTAACTTTCCCGTGTCGGGCATTTCCTCTCCAGTATCTGGTGCCTTTAACGCTACAGGCACAGTTTCATTCAGTTCGGACGTGCTCTGAATATCAGCTTGCTGCGCCTCTGACCCTTTCTCATCGTTCGACAACGTCGGCCCCGCAACTACCGCCTTTGCAGCGAGCTCCCGAACCTTCGATCTGGTTAAGGCCTGAACGCTAGCCTCACCAAACAAAAGCCCCTTCTCGCGCAGGAGGTGATCGGACCTGTTCGAAAATAGGTACGGGTACTGAGGGGGCAGCATAGATGACACTGCCGCCTCCGTCTCAAGTGCTCCGAAAGGACCTTCAATGAGCACTTTTGCTACGGGCAGACACACGCTATGAGCTTCCACGGCTTGCTTGATCCATGCGCACTCGCCCGTGAACATATCGGGTTCTACGTAAGAAGGGTGAACTACATCCATCGTAGCTGCGGAATCGCGAAGCACTCGGCACTCCTTCCCGTTCACGAGGAGGTCTCGCATGTAAGGCTCGAGAAGCTTCATGTTCTCGTCAGTGCTGCATAATGACAAAAACACTACTTTTGCTTTTGTTTCCGGACACTGCGCCGAAAAGTGACCCGGCTTCTGGCACGTATAACACACGCGCGCTTGCCTCGTCTCGAACTGCTTTCTGCGTTCGGCTTCGGCTGCCGCCGTCTCCTTACGTTCGGTCGGACTGCTTTCACTCGCATCCGCACTACGTGTGTCCCCCTTTGCTCTCATGGGCGTGAACTTCGGCCTCTCAAACTTGGAGCCAAATTCACCCTTTTGACCGTCCTTAGCTCCGCGAGCCCGACGCGTCACAAACTCTTCGGCTAGCTCAGCGGCTCTAGCCACCGTACTAACGTCTGGCCTATCCAAGACCCAGTAGCGCACGTTCTCAGGTAACCGACTATAAAACTGTTCTAGCCCGAAACACTGCAGAACTTTCTCGTGGTCACCAAACGCTTTCTATTCTTTGAGCCACTCCTGCATGTTTGACATTAGCCTGTAGGCAAACTCTGTATATGACTCACTTTTGCCTTTCTCATTTTCTCGAAACTTCCGACAGAACGCCTCCGCGGACAGCCTGTACTTTTTTAGCAGACTCGATTTCACTTTGTCGAAATCCTCTGCCTCCTCTCTCTCCAAGCGAGCGACTACGTCGGCCGCCTCGCCGGGTAACAAAGTGAGCAAGCGCTGTGGCCACGTTTCCCGAGAGAACCCCTGCTTCTCGCACGTTCGCTCAAAGTTAACCAGGAACAAACCAATGTCCTCTCCAAGCTTAAACGGCCGCATCAGGTCAGTCATTTTAAACAATACTCGTTCTCCTGCACTGTGTGCCTGACTTCCATTACGAGCGCGTTCCATCTCCACCTCGAGACGCTTCATTTCCAAAGCGTGTTGACGGTCACGCTCTTCTTTTTCTTTCTCGTTTCGTTCTTTTCGTTCAAGCTCATCTCTCTCTCTCTGTTCTTTACGTTCAAGCTCATCTCTCTCTCTCTGTTCTTTACGTTCAAGCTCATCTTTTTGCTCTTTAAGTTCGCGCTCCTGTCTTTTTGCAGTCTCCCTCTCCTCAATGGTCTCAAGGCATTCCGACAGCTCGTCATCCTCAGCTCCTAACTCAAGAATAACCCTTAGCAGTTCTGGTTTTCTGAGTTTGTCTGAGACATCCAGACCCAACTCTCTTGCAAGCTCCAACAATTTCGGTTTGCGCAACGACTTCAAATCCATGGCTGCTCTGAATGCTGCTTTCTCTACTGCCTACTATTGTCTTGCCGCAACTAACCCGGCAGCAACGACAACCACAATTACCAGCTCTGTTTCTGACACTAACAAAAGCCTGGCAAAACTCAGAAGAAGAAAGTCCCGCACTCACCAAACCTCGCAGCCAAGATTTCAGCGCAGTCGTTCCGCTGCAGGCAACCAGTCATCACACAGGGCTCGTTGCACTGCTCCCGGATGGTCGTTGTGCTGCTCAGCATACAGTCAACCGCATTTCTTCGCTGCTGGCCTCCGTTGTCGCGATCTCACCGCTGGCAACCAGATGTTTGAACCGCACCGATGGCACCGGCTGTTGGAATTTCAGCGCGGCCACCAGCTGTTGGAACCTCAGTGCTGACACCCGTTGTTGCAAATGGGTCGCAAGCCCCAAGGGTAGTGTTGGCCTGGCGGCCTGGGGCACACTGGAAGCATCCGAAGGTCCCAGCAAAGCATGAGGCGACTGCTAACAGAACAACTTGTTTATTCTAGCATCGCAAAGAGCGGGCGGTCAGGTCGACCGAAGTAGAGAGACGGGAGAGCACGTTACTCAACAGAAGAAATCGGAGCCTCTCTCCTGGCGTCCGGGGGCAGCTGCTCTTATACTCTCGGAGTTGAGAGCAAGAGGGAAGGTCATGGGACGACACCACGTGACAGCGGCGACGGACGGACTGATAGACACGTTGGGACAAGGAGGTGACGCATCAGCCGGGCCGGCGCCGGACAGACCTCCTCGCTTCACACTGGGGGAGCTCCTCTCCCCGGCTGCCGCGCTTTGACAAGCGTGGGCACACACACACACACGCACACACAAAGACACGTGGCACTGAACATGCCGGGACGCGCTCGGCGGGGCGCGCTCGCGGCCGCTCCGAACGGGCCAAAATGTCCGCCGATTGGAACGAATCTCCGGCGTACGTTGCATCCGCGCTGACTTTACCGCGCGTCGTAGGCGAAACGTAACAGCGGCCTCTCCGGATCAAGAGATTCTTAGCACCCTCTGCTTCGTTACAAGTCTGACCACCACCTTGGTCAGCTGTTCCGCAGCTGCTGGGGACTGAGGGCCATTGGTTAATTGAAGATATATGCTTGAAGACTGTATGCTTATTTATTGCTAAAAAATCAAGCTAGTTGTTGATGATGCCACCTTTTCACTATAGTGCAGAACCACCAGTTGGCCGAAATAATAGGATTAACGTAACATATTTTATCTAAAAGCAAACTACTGTCTTGCACAGCAACTTGAGTAAACTTTCTTTCGGCACAATAGCAGGCTTAGGATGTTCGGTTAAGATTAGATCGCTTAAAGGTGTGCCACGTCGGAGGACATGATTCTTGCTCTTTGTATGCATTCTAGCATTCTATGCTCTCAGTGTCAATTTCCATGGTATTCACAGTGAATACATACTAAATAGATGAAGGACAGGCAGAGGGTGGAATTTGCAGCATGCAAAATCGAATCAGGGATACGCAGTGTGCTGAAGAGGACAGCGTTTTATCACTCTGTTTATTGCTAATTTTTTGGTATATGTGCGCTATGAACACAATTAAACTGAGCTGTTACCAACATGACCAAACTTCAGCTCTTCCGATCGGTGTTTTGTCCACAAAATGCCCATGTCAGTAGTAGTTCTGATGTTATTTGCATGTATGAAAAAGAGCATTATTGATTCCAGAACAATTTTATTTGTTCTACACATGATACTCAACTTGCCAGTCTTATATTAAACGCGGCATTGGGTAGAAAGCTATTGTGGTATTTTGTATGGTGCCCTGTTGCATTCAGCTTATGCAGATGCATCAAGCTTGTATTTCTTGTCAAAAACTGGGCTGAAGCCATAGGAGGAGAGTTGTAAAAGTGTAATGATGGCCTCCTGCTAGATATGCTGAGGTGTGCTGCTATGGACGCCCATTGGTTAGCCCTACTGGGTAATGCTGTTAGGGTTATGGCTGATTTTACACGGTAGGGCCAACACGATGGCTAGCATTGCAAAACACATTAAAACGACTAATAGGGTGCATGTCGTGCTATGGTATCATAATTGGCCCACGAAGTGACCACCTTTGCTTACACTATGTGGCAGTCTCGTCCAGGTTACTTGACCTGACTGCCTTGTCTACCCGCCGTGGTTGCTCAGTGGCTGTGGTATTAGGCTGCTGAGCACAAGGTCGCGGAATTGAATCCCGGCCCAGGAAGTCGCATTTCGATGGGGGAGAAATGCGAAAACACCCGTGTACTTAGATTTAGGTGCACGTTAAAGAACCTTAGATGGTCAAACTTTCCGGAGTCCTCCACTACGGCGTGCCTCATAATGAGAAAGTTGTTTTGGCACGTAAAGCCCCATAATTTAACTGCCATGTATGCATGAGGTGGAAGACGTAGGCAAAAGAAGGGACGTTCAAATAATGTTTTTGCACAGATGGCTCATACGTTGCAAATTTATTATCTGGCAGGCATTGTTACACAAAGCTTTCTATGGGCGAATGTCAGCATTTCATTCCTATTTATACCTAATAAGAATTGCTTTGTTCAGTGTCACATTTTATATTACACTCTTGTGACGCTAAGCTCACTTGTTTTAACGGAAGTGTGTCTGGGCGTGCAGAAAAAGTGTAAGCAGACTGCTGTGTTGCTGCTCAGTGCTGATCTCCAGGTCTGAGTCGGTCCCACAACATTCAGGCACCACTGTGCTTTGACAACGTAATATAATATGAACACCTTGCACCTCAGTATCAGTTTTAAGTTTCAGTTTTGATAGATATGTAAGAAGACACAAGGGTTCGCCTTGGTGATACACTCATGTGCACTTTTTGCAGTGTTACTCATGGACATGTTTTCAAAGGATGCTTACACCCCTTAATTGCAAACTGCCATGGAGCGTATTTATGCCTTAAAGCAGCACTCTTTCACAGAAAGAGATCCTTATTTACCGCACAATTCGTAAGAAAGGTAAGAAGGTGACAGGACATACCACAGTGTAACAACCATCAAATTTTACTGCTTGCAGAGCAATATCAAGCGAGAGACGAAAGGGCAAGAACAGATAAATCGGCAATGTATGTTGCTCGCACAACTGCGAATGTGACATGTGGCATGGCTACTATGACACTTGTTTTACGATGATAAATAAGCAGTCTCGCTATCTTGATAATCCTCTGGAGGGGAAGCCAACTCGCAGAATCCGGGTCATACATATAGGGAAAGCCTCAAAAATTTCGCCAGACCTCTAGTCCTTATAGATTGCCACAGTTGCACAGTTTCCAAACAAAATAATACAAGGTGAAACAGTTTCTGGAATTGTGTAACATTGAGTGGAATTTCTTTTTCCTTCCAGGTACAATGATCGACTAGAGGTCCAGGAGTCATCACGAGAAATAATTTTGAACATAAACGAAGGATATCTGACGTGTTTGTGATGACGAAGCAATTATGTCATCATGAAATACTTATTTAAAAAGGCTTCTTTTTTTTCTCTTATTGGCACTGTATATATAAAGTACTTGACTTACATCAGCCTGAATTCCCCCAAACACTGCGACATGTATACATAGTGCGTGCCACAGGACAAAGAACAAGTTTGTTGCTTGGCTCCCACAAGAGTTCTTCTCAAATAAGTGCATTCGTTGCAGCACTTTCATGCTTTCTTTTTTCATGCTAGTCATGGATAGCTGTGTTATTAGCTGCAAGCACTTCGCTCTCTAAATTCCTCATTAGATAACCTAGCTAACAAAAATGTGACCTCACACTAAGTTGTGGACTTACGTGTGTTCTGTTCCTGATATTGTACCTGTCTTCTTTTTTACATATTTAGTTCTAAGCAAAACTTGTTAAGGAACGAGAAAGCAATGAACTCTGAGAGGCCCAGCGTTCGTCGGTCACAGCCGCATGAAGTTCATGCAAGTTCATGTGTTATGCTTGTTTCCCATTTTAAAAGCTGCAGGTGCGAATACTGCCTATATGCTTTTGTAGTTCCTGTCTCCGTTTGTCTTTTCCATTTTACTGTCAGAGCTTGGTATATAAGTCCTCGTTCTGTGTTAAGAAGCTAGAGTGAAACTACGCTGTGCACTTTGTTATATTGTAAATAAATCATTCTCCTTTGAAAAATATGTTCTGTGTCAGTCTGCATGAACATGTCTGCATAAATGTACAGCGTGCTTTCACATTGCGTACACAGATGAAATGGACATTCCGCTAAAGCATCCTTCAGGTGGTAAGAGAAAAACATGCTTTGAATTAACTCTGTATATGGGTGCAGTTGATATAACAAATATAACGAAAGCAGAGGCGCTAAACTATTGTACACGACACCTAAATCTTGATTCAATCGGGCCTTCGATATAATTGCGTATGCAAGCGTGCAGTCAGTTTCACCTGCTTGCAATCACTGCCTGGCACACCTTCCTTTGCATGACACAGCACAATAGCGTCGTGCCCGCTTATACAGCACGTCCACTTTCATACAGTTGGCATTATCTATATATATATATATATATATATATATATATATATATATATATATATATATATATATATATATATATATATATATATATATATTTGAGAAAAAAGTGGGTTATCCTTCGTTTATTACATAACGAGGGTCTCGAATCCGGCTACATGGATGCCTTCAGGCAGCATCTGTGGGTTTATTGACCGGTTGCCTTTACCCAAAAAATCACGTTCTCGGGACGCCTGCGGCAAAAAGGACGTTCCACATCCACCGGCAAGGTTTCTGAGTGTTGGCGCTCGCTAACACTCCAAGGGTTCTACTAGGAAATATAAATACCCCAGAAATTGGATGGAGAAATGGCGCCGCGGTCGCTCAGTTGGTATAGCATTGCACGCGTAATGCGCAGTTTGTGGGATCGTTCCCCACCTGGGGCAAGTTTTTTCATCCATATTCATTTCCATTAATTGATAATTTCTTTATTACATTTATTAAGCAGAAGTAATTTCTCCTGTGTTGTCCTTGGTGTGAATGTTTATAGGCTTCTTATAATTTGTGCATGAGGATGGCTCACCTTGTGCACAGAAAATGCCTTGCATTCCAGACAGCAGAAAATGCTCATTGCGGTGGTGCTGATCATACAAATGTAGCACAAGACAACAGGCAAATAGCGATTATTCAATGTTCATTCTGCGGCGGAGCCATCGACTTCAAAGGCTAGAAATGGAGCCGTTATCAGCTTCGATACGCAGGCGAAATCGCGCCTCGTTATGTATTTTCAAACAGCTGAATCATTTTTTTTACGACAGTTGCCGCGGTAATCTGGTGGTCCTAGCGCTTCGGCCTCGCCTGTAGCATTTCGACGGAAATGCAAAAACACTTGTCGCCCTTTGGGTGTATGTTGCTTAACCCCAGGTGGTGATAATTCCTCCAGAGCTCTCCATTAGTGCGTCCCTCGTTCTCCGCAAGAGTCTCGGTATGCTAAGACCCACAATGTAAATTCTTTCACCATACTCTAATTACTTTCCTTCCTTCCTTTTTTTAACACCGGCAGTACTGCAGGTATGGCCACGGTAGCTATGCTGACATGCACCTGGCAGGTAAATAGGTGAATCAAGCTAGCGTGTGCAAAGCGGTGGAGCATAGATATTTACAATACAGTTACGTTAGGCTCATGAACGGAGATGATGACGTGCATTGCTGCTTCAAAATAAACACTGAATCAAGAACTACAATGGAACGGCATAAAAGTAATGGTAGTGAGAAGACCTATATCTGTGAGTCCTACGGACGGTGCATCCTTGTTGCGGCCAGCGGAAGTGAGCCGAAATATTCGTCGGTTCAACAAGCTTACAAATGTTCCGGCATAATCACGCCCGTTTATTCGACTACTCGGGTTGGTGTAGCCGTATTACAGGTATAACCTCGAGGCAGCGCATCTTTGAAGCAAGTGCAGTTACCTATATTTGCAGGTGTGAATGTTGGCGGCGGATCATATTTGGTTGAATATTGTGAACGAGGTTGAAAGTTTCTCAGACGAAGCCAAGTTCCCGGTTAAACAGCGACTGCAGTGAACAATCCGCAGCGTAGCAAATAAAGACAAAACACTGAAGAACAAGCATTCATCTGGCGAAAGTTTGTTTTCGCGCAGCTCCCGTGCTCGGTTATCTTAACCACTTTTAGCCTTTCCGCCACACATGGCAGCTGTCGAAAGCGTATACTGCTACATATTTAAATAAATCTTTACTATCACCAACCACATAAACATCGACAACAGTTGCACGAAATATGTATACCACATACGATCGCCAACCGTGACAAATGGACATAAAAGGGCAGCCTCAGAAGCTCAAATGTATGCAAAAATAGTTATGTGAATCCTCCATCCTATGCGTCTCCTTTACGCTTCCTGCCGGCGCAAGCAACACACTCCCGTGTTAACACTCTTGGCAATAGCTCGTCGTGTTTTCGACAAGCGTATGTACCGAAATAAGGTGTATGTTGACGCAGGGCCAAACAAAGCATCACAAACTTGTCCCTCTAAAATTCAGTATACGCGAAACTAACTCACCATGGCCGGCTTGCTTTTTTGCAAACCGCTTCAAGACCCCAGGTGCGGCCAGCATGCCTCAAACGTATCCCAGGAAGTTACGAAATGAATTACAATAATTTTGGAGGTCATAGAACGCGTCACGAACTTCTCCCAGTAAGATTCGGTACACGCGAAACTAACTGCGGCACACAGCCGAGCTGCTTTTTGCTAACAGCGCCACTACGCCGAGTGCGGGCACTGCGCGTGAAAAGTACCCCGAAAAGTAGCGAACTTAGTTGCAATAACGTCTGGGATCAGAGAAAGCGCCAGAACTTGTCTCGGTAAGATTCAGGTCACACGAAACTGCGTCACACGGCCGAGGTGCTTTTCGTCACAAAGCCAGGTGCGGCGAGGGTGCCCAAAAGCTACCGAAATAAGTTATAGTAATGCTTGGGCTCATAGAAAGCGTCGCAAACATCTCCCAGTACGAATAATTAACTCATATTAACTAGGCTTGGACTGCGGAGCTGTTTCTCGATAACTGTCCCTATATAGGTTGTTTTGTGCAGTAAGCCTAAATGTGCTTGAAGGGCGTTGCAGGCTCTCAAACAAAATTCCTCGCCTTGCTGTAGTCCAGTAGTGCAGCGGTGCCGTGTCGAAATGCATACGGAAGGCAAGCAAACGACGGAGCCCAACTAGCGGGCTACATCCAAAAGAGACGGGTCACCGAGCAAGCGAGCTTCACATGCCTAGCCGGCCTCGCTCGCTTCGGTGGTATGTCTGGCGAATCACGCATGTATATGGCGCATGTGGCGTGCTGCAAGCTTGCTGCTAGTTGATGCAGGAAAAATAAGTCGCGAAGTATCAGTTCATTTAAACGCGAAACTTTCTACTTTTAGCGGGAAGGAATAAAAAAAATTAAACGTTGAAAGTTAATTTCACTACCTTTTTTTCCGATGCTCGCGTCAACTAACGGGTGGGGTTGAAACTAAGCGTGACGTGTTTCCTGTTGCCAGTTTTCGCCGAGTGTCCCTCTTGTTGAATTTCTTTCTCTGTGGTTCCGCCACAGTGGTCGCCTGCGTTCATAGCATTCGCGGTGAGCGCGTCCAGGTAAACATTACGGTCACATACGCTCCAGTTTCCGGGAAGCGTGAGAAGTTAGGGATCTTTGAATACCATCGCGTTCCACCCTTAAAGGCGAAGCTTAAGCATCCTCGAAAATTACCCTACATAATTTGAATGCGAAAGCATCACGACCTGTGTAATTGGTTACGTCCTTGATACGTGACATCATGCATGATGTCACGTTTCCTTTACATGTCCAGTTTAGTCCACCCAAATTCATCATGCTCTTATTTGCACCGAACTTAATCCACTTTTCACCTTAATTTGCTTTGGTCCAGCTTGAGTCACCTTACTCTAACATCTAACCTTAATTCAATCTAGTTCACCATGGAATTTCGCAGTGTGAGCTGTAGCAGGTCCAGCGCCAGAGATGTGACGTCATCACCTGGTGACGTTTGTTCCGGTACCGTCGGATGATAAAACCGGACGCTCGCGCGATTTTCCGCTTCATGGAGCATATAATGCTTTCGCAAGAAAAAAAAAGCCGGAAAGCGCGGCTTGGAGCATACCATTAGCCGCAAGCGTTTCCTGGTAAATACTATGGGTGCATAAATTGCCGTTGCCGGGAAACGACAACTCTAGCATAGGAAGCAGGGAGGGACATCGGAACGCGTTCTTATGTAAAAACCCGCGTAGCAACTGAACTTATTTGTGTTGTGATATAGCGCTTTGGAAAAGCCACGCACAGTTACGACGCCAGAAGAGCACCGCGAGTACGATTAGCGACGAAAGAAACAGCAACATCTATAGTTTTTGAATTGCTCTGGTTACTTTTGGTTTCGGAGGAGAATCAGAGATTTAGAATTTCGACAAGAGTAGCGTTTGGTTACGCGCTCGGTACGTGGCAGTGGTGAAAAAGCCGATTGAAAGCAAAAAGCAAGCTTATTTGGAAATGAAACCTAAAGGAATGCATTTTTAATTCAGAAAACAGAAGGCTTGGAAATGTTTGAAATACAAATAATTAGGTTATTATTTGTATGACTTTATTCTGCCATTCTTAAAGGGCCCCTGAAACGGTTCGGACAAATTTTGTAGGCGCGTAGGGTACAGCTTAAGTAGAACATTCGCCCCACAATTTAAGTGAAGCGTTACGTATTAATGGAGCTGCAAGCGATTAGAAGTTACCCTCCTCCCTAGCTATGCTTTTCTTCCTCAACTCGCTCGCCGAGCGAGCGGCGCTAAGCTCCGCCTTCACTGGTTTAGCGTCACGATGCGACGTCACATCGCTCACTTCCGGTTGTTTAGGAGCACGCCCCCTCCCGCGCGAGACCTCTCCGCTAGCCGCTTGGCCGTCGACCGAGAGCTATCGAAGCAGCGTGCGTTGCGAGCATTCTGTCGTAGCGCCGAACGTGTCCGGTACTCCGCTAAAAACAGGCAAGCTGGTCATTTCGGCAAATGACTGGAGGCATAAACTCAAGCTGATGAAGGAACTTTAGCGTAGAAGTACGTGAGCAGCCTGATCGGTCTGCACGGTCCAGACACTTGCTGGCGCAGCGCTTAACCAGTCAAACAAAGCGCTAATATTGCTCTAACCAAGTGTAAAGCATTTTAAACATTTATAAATCAACGTGTTGATGATTACACTCCTGCGAAAAATACACACCAGCAGCAAAGAATACACTTCGTTGCTGCTACTGTGTATGGTTGAGCTCTGTGCCACCAGGTGGCTGCACCGTGCAGACCGTTCACATTTGCCCTTCTGCTCATCTCGTGGCTCATCCCGGCACAGTCAAGCGGCCAGACCCTGTCCCCTTGCGCTTGCGTTTGCCCTAATACTGCACTCGCGGTTTGCAGGTCGCTAGGTTTGCAGTCCACAAGGCAACAAAGTCGAATCATAGTGCTCGCGAAAAGACTGAGACCGACTCTGACCGCGGAGCTCTCGTCAAAATGGAGTACGTTGTAACACAAGCAGACGACACTTGCTGTGTGCCGGAGGTGCTGAAGTGTACTAAAAAACTATTCTTGTGTATTCTCTTTAAGTTATTTTCTTTTTACAAAAACAAAGTAACTAACATTCCAACTATTACGAGCATCATTTGTTCACCATAAAGTTGGAAAAATTATCGACCACGCGCCCTGGTCAGCCAATCAGATAGCTCGCCCATGTGACGTAATATGGGTTATTTGCATCATATGGGTAGGGGCGGCTTAAAATTCCGCCGAGCAGTGCGCTGCGATCGGCAGCGATGGGTATTTTTAAAACCTTATAATAAATTACACGCTTTACGCAGAGCACTTAGATGCATCAATTAATGATCAGAAGAACCTACTCTAACGACTCAGTACGTTTGTAGAAAATCGCCAAAATCGTTTCAGGGTCCCTTTAAGCCAGAAGGAGAGGATGTGGGGCGTTCACAGGACGGTGACGCGAGTGCAGCTAGTGTCCTGCATCGACTTTTGTCCCTTTGCTCAAAAAATGCCGAATATAGCTCGGAACATAGCAAGTTTGCTCTGCAAGCAACTTCCCTGAGCGATACGAGATTTGGACGGCTGCGGCTTGTAAGAGTTCGGTTCAGGCATGTAACAGAGGTAGCTGGCCTAAGCCGTCGTCCGACTACTCTACGCTAGGGACGTTGTTGAAGAGAGGAACTTGTTATCGAGAACGAGGAGTACGGGATTTATTTACAATATCTACATGAAGGGTGGAGAACGTGGGATTTCATCAGTCTAGCGTAACTGAAAACTAAGCACAATGGAGAGCCAAAAGTGGCTGTTTCACCCTCTGTCCTACCTGCCGTCCAATCTTCGTCGAATCGGAGCATTCAAATTCGTCGAAGGACCCACCTTTGAGGGTGAGGGTTCACTCACTTCCGCACTTGTTTCACTGAACACACCGGAGTGGTGCCTCGTAGACAGGGTTTGTCACGCTTGACTCAAGCTAGCGCGTCTCGATTCCAGAGCTCCCTCCGCAATTAGCTGCCGCGTATGTGAAATGACCGGATTCTAGGGGTAGGGCCATAGGACATCCTTTTCCGGGAGTTTTCTTCCTCCAATCCATGCGTGAAGGCGACAGCGAACCAGCTGACAATACTAGGTCGGCCAAGCGTGTCTAGCCTTACTGGCGTCGTAGGGCTGTCCGAAGTGGGCGCATTGTTGGCTTCACAAAAGGCATCGTCGCAGCGGGGCCGGTAGGACAGAAGGTCGCTACCGCCGCTGGCCGATCGTAACGTGCTCGTATGCCTTTCGTGGCTATCGCGCGACTGCTCGTCGCCCACTCGAGCCCACGAAGGCGGATTTGGAGCCCACATTATTTCTCGAGTTCAAGCTCTTTCGCTTGGCGCCAATGCAGTGACCCAAGGCTGCCTTCCGTTCTGCGCATGCTGAGTTGTGGCCCGCTATCGTCTTGGGACCGCAAGACGATTGGGGCCCCAATTTTAAAACTTCCTGATATGCACAATGGCCGCATACGCAGTCTCGGCAGGACTGAGTTCAAGGCTACGTCATAATGGTCTACCAGATCAGGTGTTACCACAGCTTCGCTTGCCAACCACCTTCGCCACATCGTGGACTGGAGCAGAATTTTTTCACATATCGCGGGATTTGGTTTTTTATCGGCAAAGACAACAATACATAATTTAGCAAGGAAGAAATGCTTGGTCTACAACTTGATAATTAACAAGTTAGAGATTCCAGCATTATTTAGAAAGTGGACGAAATAAAAACAACATTTAGTGACGAAAGAATACTGCCAAGGTCAATATTCTCGTCACTGACCTTGGTCAGTATTCTCATATTCTTATTAATCGCACCAACTGTCACTACTGTAGTTGGTGCGATTTCTGTAGCGCTGTTGGTTTTGAAAAATCTTGCTCCAAATTATCTCGGACACACGGTATATGCTGGCACAGCTTTAAGAATCCACGCCTGACTTGCATTTAGACATGGACCATAATGTACGGATTGATAGCATCTTGCATGACTTTTCCAAGGTGTTCTAACGTGTAGCCCATTTCCGCCTGATTTCAAAAGCAAACGCACTAAGATTAGATACGCTGACGCTAACTTGGCTCTGGATTTTCTATTTGCCCACAATTTACAGTTGTTAACTATCTTTCTTCGCGCTTTGCTATGTCACTTCTGGCGTGCCACAAGGTAGCGTTACTGGGCCACTACTATTTTTAATATAGATTAATGATCTTCCCGATAACTTAGCATCTGGAGTGCCAATGTTCGCAGAAGACTGCATTACTTACCGCCCTAACCAGCCCCGATGACCACCTCCTTCTTCAAGACGACCTTCAGCTTATTTTGTATGGGTGTAACACTTCGTTGATGACTCTTAATTCATCTAAACGCAAAGTAATGCCCTCCACTCGTAAACACTCAATCTCTAATTCCAATATCACGTAAATAATAAGCCAATTTTTCCAGCTACTTCATACAAATACTTAGGCAATAATGTCATACGAAACCTTTCGTGGACTCATCACGTTCCTACTATATGTGCTAGTGTTTCCAACATCACTGGGGTACTTACGCCGAAACCTGTGTAATTTTCCCTACAACATTAATGAGCTAGCTTATGAGACATTTGGTCGCCCCAGCTCGAATTTGCCTCTCCAATCTGGTCACAGCAACATACCTTAATTTGCTCTTGTTAGAATCAGGTCAAAGTAGGACCACTACGTGTATCTCACATAACTACACCTACAATTCAAGCATCCCACAAATAAACCTTGATATTTCAATTCAGCCCTTAAGTACTCGACGTGATTTTGTATTCATGTCATTATTTCACAAGTACGCTCATACGGCTAAAAAATATTCTTTACGGCTTCAAGTCGCACCTTGCAAACTTCGCAGAATATGTGTCACCTCACCTTCACACGCATCTACGGGACCCCTCATGCATTCAATTGGTCGGCGTTTCTTCGTGCCATTCGGTTCTGGAACGCTCTCCCGGATTTCATCGTATCTGAAACTGATCCCGATAAATTCCACCAGCACATCAGTTCATATTACACTGCCGAACTTCAATAAAATGCATGGGGCATTTTCTTTTGTTTTCCAGTTAAGTGCTCTCTTGTTTATGATATCATTATTTTGCTCATTATTCTTGTATTTTTAATACAATTTAGTATTTGTATAGAGTGGCTATATATTTTTACATTTTTTTAATCGAAAGAACTGTATTGTTTGTCTTTTCTCTGATATGTACTCTACCGGTCCTAATATTTTTGCGCAATGCTTTAATGCTTGTATAAGATGTGTATACATTTCCTACTGTCTATTAATAATGCATGTATATTATGCTTGTTTATATGCCCAATATATATACTAGTTTAGTCCTTCTGTGACGCCGCCCTCACCCAATGCCTCATACGAGGCCTGTAAGGATATTTTAAATTAAATAAATAAAGAAATTGAATTCTGGGGCTTTACGTGCCAAAACCACGACTCAATTATGAGGCGCGCTGTAGGGGGGGGGGGGGGGACTCCGGATTAATTTTGACCACCAGGGGAGGGAATCTTTAACGTGCCCCAAATGAACGCGACAAGGACGGGACCACCCTGGTACATTCATAAATCAGGTACAATCGTAAATCACATGATTGCATCTGTAGCATGGCAGCCGCTGTGACATTGACCCTTCATTGCGCCACAGCCTTCGGGACAGGATTGACCCAAGCTGTAATTTTCCTTTATCTTACGTACTTGCCATTATGTATTTTGTTTGCTAACCTACTTTGTATAGACTTCTTTAACCCTCGCCCTCATCCCCCCATACACAATGCCTCTGTTGATGCTTGCAAGGTGTATGTAAATACAGGAAATTATTTCACTAAGCCATCTGTTCACTGCTTGCCTGCAGATGAGAGAACGGACGGGGAGCAGGTCACGCATTTCTGCTATGAAGCCGTCGCCGAGCCCGCGGGAGAGAAGGAAGAGGCTGTTCTTGCTGGGGTATGTATGTGCAGCAGATAAGGGTATGTGCGCATAAGTTTCACGAACTTGAGTGTCTATCACCACTGAGGATGAATATCGAAGTTGCGAACTACATATATCATCATTAGCCATCGCTGTCTATACCTTACCGCAATGTGCGATGGCTGCGGTTCCCCCATCAGCCTGCTTCAAGTAGGATTGCTTTAGATGGTATATATCCGTGAAGTCTCATTGAAAGTTCAGAATGTCTGCCTGGTATGATAATGATGACACATAGAATTGGTGCGTTTGCGAAAATGTTTTAGCATACGTTGTTGCGCATTCTATTTGATATCAAGGGGGTCAATAGTGGCTCCGTGCGGCTTTCATGAGCTACTTCGAGTACCGATTCCAACAGCTAGTATGGAAAGTTCTCGGCGAGTGTCATACTAATTAACTTTCAATTTCTTTCTTATTGCATCCACGCAGCCACAAAAGGGGTCTTTAGGATAAATATGACCGTTCCTTACAAATAAGTGTCATTCTTGAGGATGTTTGGAAAACGTTTTCGACGGTCATCCTCTTCAAGTGAACCCTTGGAAATAGACGAGTTCTCAAAAGTACGTGATGTGCCCTTGCGAGCGAATGTCTGCAGACAACGTAATTTTTAATTTCTGGCGTGTCAGGGTAACCAGCAGTCGGGTACTTATACACTACATTGGCCCAACACTCGCTCTTGCATTGTACGTACCACTCGACTACCTGCTGCATTTGTGCGCTGCGCATTCTTTTATTCGTAGTATCATTGACTTTCAAACAGTTATTAGAGATTCTAGAAGTTGTTTAGCAGATTCATTCCATTCGCTGTGTTTATTACTTTCGTGTGCTTTGATCCTGGAATTAGTCTGTTGCTGTCAACTCATTGCCATGAGCTCTTCCTTAAGTTAGTTTTTAACAATTGGCTGTCTAAAAAACCGACTTATCTGTCAGCAATTCCGTTCTGTGGCTCCACCCATCCGACAGACAGAGGGGAGACGAAATTCTGAAGGATGAAAACACCCCTCTGTCAGACTAGATCAGCCTGATCCATTGCCACTAACACTATAACAAAGATCAGTTTCACGCTCTGTATTCTCACAAGCATGGCTAACATTTAGATGCTTTGTCGCAGAGGTACTTCTACTAGCAGTAGGGGCGCTGTGCTCGATTTAAAAACGTTTCTCGTGTGCTGTGTACTCTGTGAATGCGTTCACTTTCTTGAGGGTACGTTATATGGCAGCACGTTAGTCTGCATTTCACAACTTGTTTTGGAGAAACCATTCGAAGTTCCTTAAATATGGCGAAGATGAGCGCTTTCGTCTGAATTGCTTTAACACAGCAATATACGTTTTCAGATTGCTCGATTTTTTATAGTATACATTATTTCTTATTTACAATCTTTTCAACTGAAAGAATCCAGAGATGGATTGGAAAAATGTCCTTCAATTTTCGAGATACAAAGTGTTCGTGATCGTTTCCAGCTTTGCAAAAACTAAGCTGGCAATTTCGAGAAGCGAACTAGGCAATTTGCGCTTAAAAGTGTGACTGTCATGCTCCTGGAAGTCGTCCATGTGTCAGTGTTTCCGTCTTGACACGCCACACAAATATGAGCGAGCTATTTTGTGCAGCCACGGTCTTCCTTGTCGGACACATTGAACAGACAGACAGACAAAGAACTTTATTAATGGTCCTGAGGAACCAGCGTTAGAGTACCTCCCTTTTCAGGGAGTCCCCGTAGCCGTCGCGGGCCGCACCCACGTCGGGGTCGGAAGATCGTGGTCCTCCGCGCTGTCGCAGGCCCTCTGGACAGCCCGTAGTTGCTCTGAGAGGTCGCCGCTCTTAAGGGCTGCCTCCCAGTCGGTTAGAGTGGTTAGCGATGAGCTGCGTAACGCAGGGCATTGCCAGAGCATATGGGACAAGGAGCAGTACGCCTCCCCACAGTCTGGACAGTGGGGTTCTACATTAGGCGCGAAGGGACTGAATCTGCCCCTGGAGGGAAATGACCCCGTTTGAAGCATGAGAAACGCCGACGATTGTGGTCTATTAAATTTAGGGTGTGGTAGCGGAAAGGCCCGCCGAGCAAGTTGATAATGTGTCAAGATTTCATGGAAGGTGAGAAGCGAATCCCTGTACAGCCCTAAGTCGCCGCCCGTGACTCCACCTGAACCGCCGCGGTGTGTAAGACCTCGCGCACAGTCATGGGCCAACTCATTGGCGTTAACAAGCTCAGAGTGTACGTTGATTACCATATGGGCCGGGAACCATTTGATGCTATGAAAACCAGCAGCCCCCTCGCTGCCGAGGATGGCCGCCGCCTCCTTTGAGATCGAGCCAGAGGCGAAAGCTCGGGCTGCCGATCTGGAGTCTGTAAAGATATTGGAACGTAGAGGGTCCTTCAGTGATATAGCTATAGCAACCTGCTCGGCTACTGTTGAAGAAACCTTCCGCACGGATGCTGAATTAATGAGAGTGCTATAGGAGTCAACCGAAACTACGGCATAGTGATCAGAGCACTCGTACTGGGCGGCGTCAACGAAACATGCAAGATTCGGAGTGGCAGCAGCCGCTTTTAACAGGGAACAAGCCCTGGCTACCCGGCGCCCTACATTGTATTGAGGGTGGACGTTACGTGGCATGGGATCTACCTTGAACGTATCTCGGACCATGGGTGATAGGGTCACGTTGCGCTCCGTGATTTCCTGGTGACCGCATCCAACGGACTCGAGGATGCGTCTCCCCGCTCGCGATGATGATAGTCGAATTATTTGAGCCACTCGTTGGGCCTCGATCACCTCTGATAGGGTGTTGTGCATGCCTAGTTGCATGAGACGCGCGGTGCTAGTATTGAGTGGTAAACCCAGCACGCTCTTGATGCTTTTGCGCATGAGGGCGTCGATTTTGGCCTCATCCCGTTTAGAGCAGCGCAACGCGGAGGCTACATAGTTAACGTGGCTCATCAGAAACGCGTGGTAGAGTCTGACTAGATTGCTCTTGCTTAAACCCCCTCTGCGGTTCGAGACCCTGAGGATAAGCCGAAGCATATTCTCCGTCTTCGTAGTAATGCGGGCTATAGTCTGTGAGTTGCCCCCGCGAGATTCCAGCAAGAGTCCGAGGACCCTGATGGTATCCACTCTGTGAATTTGTTGTCCGTCCCTCGTATAGAGGGCTATGGGAACCTGATCTAAGGGAGTGGAGCACCTAACCCCCCGTCGGGTGGGCCTATACAATAGAAGTTCGGACTTGGTTGGTGACAGACTCAGGCCCGTGTCTAGTAGGAAGTGTTCTGTGATGTCGAGCGCCTCTTGGAGCGCACTCTCAACTGCAGCGTCAGACCCTCCCATGCACCACACGGTAATATCATCCGTGTAGAGGGCGTGACCCGTTCCTCTTACTGTGGCCAGTCTGTCCGAGAGGCCCTTCATGGCGATGTTAAACAGTAGGGGAGAGATGACCGCCCCTTGCGGGGTGCCTCTCGCTCCCAATGTAAATTCCTTCGATTTGATTTGCCCTATTTTGACAGGGTCTTGCGATCCCTGAGGAACGAGCTAACGTACGCATGTAATCGTGGCCCCAGGCCCAGATCTGAGATGGCGTCTAGTACGAACCGGTGCGAGATGTTATCAAAAGCCTTGGACAAGTCTAGAGCAACGGTGCCCCGAGTGTCTCTAGTGTCGACATCAATGATTTGCCTCTTTATAAGTAACATGACGTCCTGTGTGGAGAGTGCCGGCCGAAAGCCGACCATGTTGTGAGGGAATAACTCCTTATTTTCTATATGCCTAGATATACGGTTGTGAATGACATGTTCGGCCACCTTACCCACGCAGGACGTGAGTAAGATGGGCCGCATGTTCTCCGGCGCAAGAGGTTTGCCTGGTTTCGGGATGAGCACCACTGAGGCTGTCTTCCCGGAGTCAGGGACTAGGCCCGTTTCCCAAATTTTATTGACCTCTCCGGTGAGCAGCACAACTGATTGTTCGTCCAAGTTCCGGAGGAGCTTATTGGAGATGCCATCCGGGCCCGGTGCAGAGCGACCGTTGAGCGTTTGCAGCACCTCCCAGATTTCGGATTCCGTGAAGGGGGTGTTGAAAGTCGCAAACGAGCAGCAAACATTGTTGCACCCGTGGTTGGGGGTTCGACGACACAAAAGAAAGGGGGAGCCGGCGAACGGACGAGAGGCGCCCGACTGCAGCACGTGCCGGCCGGCGCATCTACCAACAGCCTGATCCGTTCCACCGCTTTTCGGCGAACCGCCCACTCAGTGCGAGGCGCGGGCGCCCCCGACAAGGACGAAGGCCTCGGTGCGGCCAAAAGAGAACGTGGACTTTTTGTTTCTTCTCCCTTTCCCTTCTCCTTTCTTCAACATCTTTTGTAAATAAACCAGTCTCGAAACGGATCCCAACGAGTGAAGTTCCTTCCTTCGAGGCTCCTGCGTGCTCGGCCGACGCTGTCCACCTTAGTTAACAGGCAGCAAAAGTTAGCGGAGTCGTCCAAGAGCGACAGCAATTAGAGTCAGTCCAAAGGCGCGAGCATTGATTTACATTTTTCTGGTGCCGAAACCCGGGAATACTTCGCCTGCTGACATCGAAAGCGCTATGGAACGACTGCAGAAGAAGCAAGCTGCCCTGCGACAAGCAATCGAGAAAATCATCGCAGCGGCCAGCGACCTACTGCAATCGCCAACCATCAAAGTCGGTGAGCTTGAGGAACGCCTCGACCTGCTCCTTGAACAAGCAGATGAATTGAAATCTGTTAACGAGAGCATCGAAAAGAAGATAGATCTTCAAGAATTAGATCCAGAATTAGAAGCTTGCGCTGCATACACGGAGAAGATCTGCTCCATAAAAACAAAGATCAAGAGAGCTCTCAGGAGTCAGACAGCCAACGAGAGCCGGTCAACAACTCCGTCAGTGACAGGTGACGCATCAGAGCAGGAAGTATACCACATTGGTTCCATCCCACCTGCGACATCCCAGCCACTATCAGCAACCACCAAGTTACCCAAGTTGGAAATCGCAAAATTCAGCGGGGACCTGCGCTCGTGGCAGAAATTTTGGAACCAATTTGAATCGACTATACACAAGAACAGCACCCTGCCTGCAATAGCCAAGTTCCAGTACCTAACAAGTTACTTAACTGGAAAAGCCGCCGCTGCCATAGAGGGGTTGCCGATCAGCGATAGAAATTATGACATCGCAGTGAAGACCCTCATTGATAGATTTGGGAAGGAGGACGTAATAATTGAGGACCACATGTCGCGCTTGCTTGACGTCCGCCGAGTGCACGATCTGCGGGACATCGAAAGGCTGAGGACCCTCTACGACGAAATCCGCTCCGGAGTCCGAATTCTAGAGGCGCTGGGAGTGTCGTCGAGCACCTACGGAGCGCTGCTTCTCACCATCCTTCGCAAAAGCATCCAAAGTGAGCTTTGCTTGGCGTACTTCCGACGAAAGGCCGCCTCACCTGAAACGCCCCAAGACGAGCTTCTCGGTTTCCTCGATTTCATAAGAGAGGAGGTCGAGAGCAGAGAGAGAGCCCAGAGTGCACTACGCCATGGGCACCAGGACGCGCTATCAGACAGAAAGCACCTATCAAAGGGGACGCTCGTCCTCAAAACCCATCGGCGTCTGTCCTCAGCGTAACCGATGGCGAGGCGCAATGTGCATTTTGTGGTGCAGAAGGGCATCAACCAGCGAACTGTGTCGCCCCCGTGCCCATGGGCAAGAAGAAGGAGGTGATCTCAAAAGAGAGGCGCTGTTACAAGTGTGCGAAAAAGAATCACCGTGCCGCTGAGTGCAGAACTGCAAGGTGGCTGAAGTGTGCCAAATGCTCTGGACGACATGGAACTGGCGTCTGCGAGCTCAATCAAAGACCGACACGCCCTCCTTCAATCGGAGATGCTGCACCAGCAGAGACAACACTACAATCGTCGCTTCAGGTGGGACCAGCACTGGGAAAGACCCGTGTGCTTCTACAGACTGCATGAGCGTATGCGGAAGGCCAGCACAAGAGCGCTGTGGTGAGAATGCTGCTTGACGGTGGCAGCCAGAGAACGTTTGTACGACAGGAGGTTTCCCGGCGCCTTAATCTTCACGTCATAGGAGGGGAGAAGCTAGCTATCTACGCCTTCGGAAGCAAGAGACCGTCTGAAGAAAGAAGGTGTAATCGTGTAGAATGCTGGCTGCGAAACTGGCGCAACAACACCAGAGTCCGGATCGAAGCATTAGAGGTGCCCGAGATCTGCGGAGACCTCCTCCCACCACCTGACGACTCCATGGCTAGCATCGCTCGTGAACAAGATCTCCAGCTTGCTGACACCTTGCCTGACGGCTACCATCCTGGTGTTGGAGTTGAGCTGCTTATCGGGGCCGATCACTACTGGGATATAGCAACAGGAAATGTCAAGCGCCTCGGTGAGAAGCTCGTGGCCATGGAGACTGCGTTTGGATGGACATTGCATGGCACAGAGTCTACATCGTCCGTCGCAACCTTTCTAACAAGCACCGGAGTGATGCGGGTAGGTGTGACCCCAGAACCCGGCGAAATTTCTCGTCAACTGAAGTCATTCTGGGATCTGGAGCACCTTGGGATCGTCGACGATGCACAGCTGACCACCAAAGACGACAGCGTTCTTCGGGCCTTTGAAGAAACCATCACCCAGAAGAACGGTAGATACCAAGTAGCTGTCCCATGGAAAGAAAACGCGTCAGACTTAACAGACAACAAGAGCATAGCATCGCACAGACTTCACTCCTTAACGGCGAAGCTGCTGCGACATGAAGATACCATTCTAGACTACGATCAGGCAATCAGGAACTACCTGCAAGCTGGACACGCCGAGGAAGCAAACGAACTGGGTGAGTCCCCGCTGGGGCCCATTTACGACTTGCCACACCGAGGTGTTGTCCGGCCTGGCAGCGAAACTACCAAGTTGAGAGTCGTATTCGATGCCTCCTCCAAAGCGGTGAGAAAGCTGTCACTGAACGACGTCCTCTTCGCAGGACCTAACCTAAATCCAAACCTAGCGGACATTCTGATTCGATTCCAAGTTCATAATGTGGCCATAATGTCCGATATAGAAAAGGCTTTCCTTCAAATCGAGCTTGCAGAGGGTGAACGCGACGCTGTCCGCTTTTTGTGGTATCAAAGTACACCAAGGCAGGGCGACGTACTCCCTCCAATCAAAGAGTACCGCATGACCAGGGTGCCACTCGGCGTTACATGTAGCCCGTTCCTCCTCGCAGCTACCTTAAGCCATCATCTCAAAACGGTACAGGAGAAATTTGCTCGCACCGCTAAGATCCTGAGTGACAACCTGTATGTAGATGACTTGGTTACTGGTGCCGACAGTGTAGAAGAGGCAGAGCGCATAATCAGGGAATCGCAGTCTATACTCAAGGCTGCAGGTATGAACCTCAGGAAATGGCGATCAAACTACCCAGAACTGATTGCATCGTTTGCCGAGACTGAAAGCGCCCAAAAAACTCTACCGGAGCTCGGCCCCACAAAGATTCTCGGTGTAGAGTGGAGGCCTGACACAGACGAATTCGTTTTTGAGAAGACCGCCCTGATTGGATTTTTGGCAAGTCGGCAGGACACGAAGGGATTCATATTACAGGCCTCGGCGCGCATTTTTGACCCATTTGGCTTTCTCTCGGCCATTACCATCACGGCGAAGATCATGTTCCAGAGCCTCTAGGAGCGGGGTACAGCGTGGGACGAAAGGCTTCCTTCAGATTTACAGGAGACATGGGATAAATGGTGCCAACAGCTTCCTCAACTTCGGCAGATATCAGTCCCAAGAATATTGGCTAGTAACCTAAGACATGCCCGAACGAAATCTGAGCTGAACGTATTTTGTG